>NC_089781.1:45700674-46000674 GCF_040412425.1 Macrobrachium rosenbergii
TTGATACCCATACAATAAGTAATGTGGTGATTCTCCTATTGTCTCATTTACAGTATTGTTTATAGTAAACTGTACGTCTTCCAAAACTAAATCCCAGTCTTCTGTATTAGGTTTAACTAAAGTTTTCAGTATATCCTTTATTTTACAATTTGTTCTTTCTACTGCTCCATTTGAACTTGGTTTATATGCTGTTATTTGACATTTATTTATCTCGTAAAATTCACATAATTTTCTTAAAAGTTCACTAGTAAATTTGTAAAGTCCCCGCTGAGCAAGTTTTCTATGATGAACCACCTGTTTTCTTCTATACCGCTCTTATTGGATCGGGTCAAGCAAAATTAGCCATATTTTCCTGTATAAATATGTATCTATTACTAATTCATTTGTATCTGCTTCTTTTGCACATGTGTTAAAATGTTGTTATGTCATTCTTGTGAACTCAATTTTTACATTACTTGTATTTATCCATTGTAATTATTGCCGAGAGTAATTGACCTCGGGTCACCTAAATTCTATTGTATTCCTCTGTGTGACGTCTGCACGTCGCTTTATAAGTGGCCTGCGTCTGAATAAAGTAGCAGCACCTGTCCTCCTGCTCATTATTTAGCACCTCTTAAAGTGGTGACCCCGGAGTGGTTCCCGGAGCCATTAGCGGACTCATACAGCAACCTAGTTTTGGCTCCATGAACTACCCCACACCCTTAATCGACTAAACACGGCGCTGTAACCAGCGTTGGGGCGTGCTGACTTTCGTTGGCAAATCACCAGCATCATTAGGGGACCCACACGGCGCGCTCCCAAGTGTGTGTTGACGCGAGTAACCCACTCCAATTAAGAAGGTGATAGTGAGTATGGACGCGGACATTCCCTCCCACATATAGTTAACCGCGAACTCCGCGGACTCAGATATCTCCCTTGCACACGTCCCGCCCGTGCCCTCCCCCCCACCAAAAATCACGCGCTCCTCCACGCCGCTGCCCGCGCGCTGCCCGTCCCGATGGAACAGACTAAATCCGCCCTCGCCATAAATCTGCCGCCCTTCATGCACAGCAACCCATCATCATGGCTCTACAGGGTCGAGGGACAGTTCAGACTGGCGGGACTCACTGACGAGGTGCTGCAAGCCGATGCCATGATCAACGCCCTACCAGAGGAGGTTTACAGAAAGCTCGTCCCGTGGGTGTCTGCCGCACGCCCCATCACCTACCTGCATCTAAAAACCTCTCTCGTCGAGACCAGCTCCCTGCCGGTCTCCGAGAGGGCCACCCGCGCCCTTGACCTTGTCAACAACTGCAACATGACCAGAACATCCTGGAGATTTGGGGTGTGATGCATGACCTCCTCACCCTTCCCGAGACGGACAGCAGCAGTAGGCAGTTAGAGATTAGCCTATCAAGGGAGATCCTCCTCCGTCAGCCCCTCCCAGAGGTCCGAACCCAGATCCTTGACCCTTACACCATGCTGCTCAAGGACCTGATCAGGACGGCGCAGCAGCTGATGGACTCTGCAAGGGCAGCGAAGCAGGCATCCATGCCCGCACACTTCATCAGTTCCCTCCAGCTGGAGGATAACGCAGAGGAGGAGATACGCACCGTCACCAGAAAGCATCCAGCATACCACTACAAGAAAAACCCACCGGGGCCTTGCTACTGCCACCAGCGGTATGGCAAGGACACCCAGAACTGCCAACCCCCCTGCTCTTTCACCCATCCAAAAAAATGGGGAGGCGGCGGCCAACAGAACGGGCCGCCATGGCAGCAGAGGAACCCAGGGCCCAAAACCATTGGGCTTCTACGTCCGCGATCCTGTCTCCGGCAGGATGATGTTGGTCGACACCGGGGCCGTTCAATCAGTGTTTCCGCCATCCAGGGAGGACCGCAAATGCCTGCCGGACCCGGCTGCCTTCCTGACGGCCGCCAACAGGTCCCCCATCTTCTCCTATGGCACCAGGCTCCTGTCAATCTACATCCTTGGCCAGAGATATACATGGAACTTCATCGTCGCGGACATGAGGACCTCACTCCTGGGCGCAGATTTCCTCGCCCACTTCAGGCTGGCAGTCAACATCGGTCGCAAGCGTCTCTTAGACACTGACTCCTGCCAGTCCCTCCCCCTGGCACTGGGACCCAGCATGCCTACCATCTGCTCTGTCGCCCCACACCAGTACGCCCAGCTGCTGAAGGAGTTCCCCGACGTTTTCAAGCCCGAACTGCGCCAGGCACCCGGGGCCCGGGCAAAGCACAGAATCTACCACCACATTAAGACGCTGGGTCCCCTAATAAACGAAAAGTTCCGGAGGCTTCCCCATCAGCGCCTTCAGGAGGCCAGGGACCCTTTCGCCAAGATGGAGCGGGTGGGCATATGCAAGAAGGCCTCCAGCCCGTGGGCCTCTCCCCTCCACATGGTGCAGAAACCGGGCGGCTCCTGGAGACCCTGCGGTGACTACAGGTGGCTCAACCTCGCAACTGAACCAGATCACTACCCTCTACCAAACAGGCAAGATCTCACGGCCTCCTTTCACAGGGCCAAAATATTCTCTAAACTAGACCTTTTGAAATCTTACTTCCAGGTACCAGTTGCTCCAGATGATATCCCCAAAACCGCCATCATCATGACCTTCGGGTCCTACGTCTTTGCCTTCTCCACCTTCGGCCTGAGGAACGCCGGGCAACCTTCCACAGGCTGATGGACAGCATCCTGGGGGACCTGAACTTCTGCATCTGCTACATGGATGATATTCTGATTTTTTCCAGATCCCCCAAAGGGCACCTGCAACACATTCAGACGGTCCTGCAGTGCCTGCAGGAGAACGGCCTCGTCGTCAGGTTCGACAAATGCACCTTCGGCGTCGAAAAAGCTGACTTCCTGGGCCACGAGATATCCCCGGAGGGCATCCGTCCACTCGCATCAAAGGTCGCAGCCGCCACCAGGTTCCCCACCCCTACCTCTGTCAAGGCCATACAGGAATTCCTCGGGATGGTCAACTACTACAGGAGGTTCACCCCCGGGGTCGCATACACCATGGCCTCCCTGATGGAGATCCTGAAGGGCCAACCGAAGTCCTTAACCCCTTCGCCACTGGCCTGTTGCACTGCCGATAACGCTTGCATACCATGAGACCGCAGTATATCAGTCATCATTTGCTCCACTAAACTTTCTGTTATTCATATTTTTCATTTATATTCTTATGTGAAAACATTGTGTACATACCAATGAATATTTTTCAACATTGAATATACATATATATAATATATATCTATATATATATATATATATATATATATATATTATATATATATATATATATATATATCGAAAAAGAGGAATTTTAGTGGAAAAAGTAATTGCAGAAATAGAAATAGTAGTAAAGTAGTACCATAAAGTAGCAGAAAAAGTAGTAAAGTATTAGTAAAATAGTACTAGTAGTAATGCAGTATATACTAGTTTTCTTACGGAAACAGTTAGTATACATCAATGAATGCATGGCATTGGTAATAATAATTAATAATAATCATAATCATAATAATTAACAATAATAATAAAAAAATTCAACAGTAATACCACTACTACTACAACTTGTAGTAGAAAAAATAATGATAATAAAAATTACATGTGAGTGTAAAAAAAAATGAAAGAACTCTTCAAAAAACATAGTACTCTTTCCTGTTGACCGAAAATACTCCTCTGCCCGAGCATTCATCCATTCACACAGTCTGTCAATATCATCATCACAAAAAAAGAAACAAAATGCATCTCGTGGGCAGGTGAAGTCAGGTGTGCAAACAGAGATCCCATTGTCACCCTCCGTGAAATCGGGGGTGGGTCTGGAACACAAAATGGATCTATTATGAACTGCTAACCTTCATCGACAATGGGTTCAATGTCAAAATCTCGTCGCTGTCATCCCTAAGCAACCCAACAACTATCACTATAATCATTCAGATCTGGCAGGTATTCCTAAAAATACTTCATCCGACATCATGATACTGAAAAATAAAAAAACCTGTAAAATAACTGCAATCAAAAGGAGAAAAAGTTTAGCCTTCACCAAATGGTTTACTCACAAGATCGTGACAATGTTTCATACAAACTCTGCTGCTGGACGATACCCCCTTATATCCCATATGAATATGACGTCGACGACCATCGGACACTCATTGGCAGAATTAGTGGGTGGAGCTTCTGCAAGTTCTACTCCTGAAACCCATCAAGCTGAAGAAAACAGCTCTGATTTTCGAGGAGGGATGAAAGACATAGGCAATCTTTTATTATGGACCACCAGCGTATTTCAGCTTACTCTTTAATGCTGGTTAATTTGGGGAGCCCACACCCTTCACAAAGCAGAGGGCCTTGGCCACGGACCCCAACGCCCCTGTTGACGACGGATCTTCCAGGCAGATCGTCGCTGGTGCCCCCAGCCCATCGCCTTCTTCAGCAAAAGTTCCCCTCGGAGGCCCGCTGCACCTTCGACTGGGAACTCTGCGCAGTTCACCTTTCAAGCTCAATCACCCTTCACAATCTGGATGGACCACCAGCCTGGTCAGACCTTCAGAACCCTGGTCTTCCAGGCAGACACCCATCATGGAGTTCACCTGCAGTACCTCCCTGGCAGAAAGAACCCTCGCAGAAACCCTCTCCAGAATCGAGCTCGATGCAGTGCAGCTAGGGATCAACTACGAGGACCTCACCCGGGAGCAGACCTCCGACCCAGAGACTCCAGCCTACTGCACCACCATCACATCCCTCAAGTGGAAGGGCGTGACCCTCGCCCCCGGGGGACCAAAACTGCTGTGCGACGTAAGCACCATTGACTTTATGCCCAGAAGTATGTGCCTAAATTTCTTTAATCCCCAGTATAATGTTAAACATTCCTTTTCTATTGTGCTATAATTTCTCTCTGTTGTATTTAAGACTCTACTGGCATGAATATACTGCCCTCATTCTAGTTTTGTCCTTTTGTAGTAAAGTACAGCTCCTAGCCCTGTGCTTGAGGCATCACAGGCTAAGTAGAAATCTTTGGAGAAATCTGGGTAGACTAATACAGGATTCCTTGTCATTTTACTCTTTAGTGTTTGGAAGGCTGTCTCTTGCTCTTTATGCCATTCATATTTATCGTATATTAACGTAATTGTCTTTGCTTTTGCCTTTTTGGTACTCAGCCTTGTTACTGCTCTGTATTTTAAGTAAAACTTAGTGTAAGGAAATTAGTTAATAAGGTTTAGTTAATAAGGTTTTTCAGCCGAGTTCAGAGTGAAGTGATGGTTAAACCTCCTCCCCGATCGTTTAAAGTTTATAAGTGTCCTATTAACGCTAGTTCCTTTTTGTTTATTTTGCTGAACGTCGAGTGACCGGAGATGGGGAGTGTTGACGTTCGGTGTGAGCGACTCTTTCGCCAGGACAGTTCGGGCTTGTGATTTTCCCTGTACGGCATTGCAGCTGGCAATTCTGTGGATTTATTCTTTCGCCCTTCAGAGGATTGCGTCTTCATCGATATTGGAGTTGCAGGGGCATTTCTGCCATCTGCGGTGTCTTTCCCCTTGGTAGTGTGGACCTTCCCGCGGGCTCTAGTGTCGGCTCTGGATCACGACCGAGTGGACGTGGGAGGGCCATCACTGTGTTCTCCAAGACACCCTTCTGAGCTGCAGCTGTGGGGGACTTGATGCCCGTCAGGAGAAAAGTAGGGTGTCTGCTATGAGGTAGGGAATTTCCCCCTTTTGTAATCCTGTTTAGTGGGACACCCTCTGATAGCCGAATTATGGACTGTGATGCGGCGCTGCCCTTGTGTGTGTAAGAGATCACGGCCTACAGTTTTGAGTCTTTGCCTTCATCCCTCTTTTATAGTGTGAGGAATTAAAATACTAGTTTTTGCTATTTTATATTGGACTCTCTCGTAGAGAGCAGGGTATTGCGCCCCTTATAGTATATTCTTATTATTATAATTATTATTAATAAACTCTGCTTGTGTGTGTGCCTTTGGGTCTTTGCAGTTATTTAATTAGTCATTTATATTGAATTATTTGGTGTTTATAGTCCTAGAGGCTTTTGAGACAACTTAGTGTATGATTATATATCACTTGTAAGTTAAATATATTGTCACATTTGTTGGACTGAGGTTGCTTTGTCTCTTTGGATAATTATGGTTTATGAAATTGTTAATGTGTTATTAGTAGGTTTAAGGCTTAGTTTATATTTATAGGTAGGAGGATTAAGTGTTTTCCTGCTGTTGGCCTCTTCCTTCTTTCCTCACTATTTTAGATATAGGTATTGATTCATTTTGATATTTTTGGGCCCATTTTGTTTTTGCATGTAGTATATGTTTCTCTTTCTTTTCTGTCTAGGGATTAGCTTGTAGTGGTTAGGAACTCCTACGGGAGTTGTGTAAGGACTTTGGTGTGAGTCCTTGGTAGTCACAAGGCTGACTTCTTATTTTTTTTTTTTTTTTTGCTTTTGTTTGTTAATAAATATTGTTGAGTTTTCCCATGTTTTCGTCTCCGCTGACCAACTATTGCTGGATATTTGCTACCATTACTGACCCCTCTATTATTGTGCAAAAGAACTTGCACTACGGCCCAACAAGGGTCGTAACATATTTAACATCCTTCTTTGTTAATTCTGTTAATGGTTTGGCTATTGTAGCAAAACCCTTAATGGAAGGTCTATAGTACCCTACCATTCCAAGAAATCGTCTCAATGCTTTCAAATTTGTAGGAGCTGGATATTCAACTATTGCCCTTATCTTGCCTGCTTGCATGCGCAGTCCATCTTTACTAATTACATGACCTAAGTATTCCAAAGATTTCATTAAGAATTGGCATTTCTTTAATTTGATTTTTAGTCCTGCTATTCTTAATCTTTCTAGGACTATTTCTAAAGTTTTGAGGTGACTTTCTAAATCTTTACTAAAAATGATAACGTCATCTAAATAAACTGCATCATTTTCAATATCTCCAAGAATTTGCAACATTAATCTAACAAAAGTTAAAGGAGCCGAAGTGAGTCCAAATGGCATGACTTCAAATTGTAAGTGTTCTTTATGTGTGCTGAAGGCTGTGTATGGTTTCGACTCTTCGTCTAAAGGTACTTGTCAATATCCACTCAGCAAATCTAAAGATGAAAATATTTTTGCACCTCCTAATTGAGCTAACATATCTTGAATTACTGGCATTGGCATTCTATCTGAGATGATGTTGGAATTTAACTTTCTGTAATCTATCACAAGTCTCCAATTTCCATCTTTCTTTGGAATAAGTAGCAATGGAGAATTATATGGAGATTTGGAAGGAATGACTACCCCATCTTTCTTCATTTCTTCTATCAAATTATCAACTATGGGTCTTTTGCTTATTGGTAATCTGTAATTAGGAATAAAGAATGGTTTTGCTCCATCATCTAACAAAATTCTATGTTGTAGGACATTTGTCCTGCCTAATGTATCTCCTTCTATAGCTATTACATCTCTGTATTTTTCTGATACCTGAATTAATTTATTCTTGTTTTCTGGGAAATCTGTTTTATTCATCTCTTTGTTTAATTCAGACCTTTGACCAGTTACAGAGAAAAATGCTTTTTCCTCCAGTATTAGTAAAGGATTGTTAATAGGTATTCCTTTGCAAAAGATAATGCCTGCATATAGTGTTAGTTTGTTATCTGAGTAGTTTTGGACATAAACTTCACAAGTATTACCCTTCATGTGGACTAAGGAATTATCCATTCTGACAAATTCTGGCAATTCTTCATTTAGTAACAGAACGTCTTTAACTACTGTTTTTTTCTTTTTCCCTTAAATGTATTTTTGTTAAACACTTTGGATGCAAAATTACTTGTATATTAAGTATGAATTGTACTTTATTATCATCAGCAGTGCTTACGCAACATATTTCTTCGTCTTCTATATCTGTAAAGTACAAAGTTCTGCATATTCACTAGTTTCTTCAGTTACTGCTATTACATTATTTATATCTACTTTATTTATTTTGTTTAATAACAATACTTCATTTAATAACTTCCCTTCATTATCACAATTTATTACTACATTGCTATAGCTATCGGTATTTATCTCTCTATATTTATCAGTAAAGGCTCCTTGTTTTTCGTTATATTCAGAATCTCGGTGATCACCATTATTTATATCCAGGTCATTTCTTTCTTCGGAGCATATAATGTCTTGATGTGCACATCTTCTTGGTTTTCTATTCTGTAATTGTGGGAATTCCTCTTTTCTATCCTTTTCCATTTTATCTTGATTGTTCTCTTGATAGTAATTTATTTTATGTATGTCTTTCTCGCTTGTCGAAGTCGTCTCAGACAAATTGATCAGACTTGGGTGAAACTTTTCTTCTTCAAGCGTAAAGCACTTGCTCCTTTGATTATCCTGTTCCAGGCTAATTCTTCCTTCTCTGCAGTCCAGGATGATTCCACATCTCTTCATTAGATTAAATGAGAACAATACTTGTGCGGGGAAATTCTGTCTTCTAGAACTATAAAACTTTTAACAGATTTATGTGACGAAATGTCTATTTCTAAGTTCACATTTCCTAAACGTTTAATCTGTTTACCCGTTATTCCTTTTATTATTCTGCTTTGACCCTGAATTAGCGCTTCTTCAACGCCTAAGTATTTTGTTAATGTGTTTTTATCAATTATGTTTACAGTACTACCTGAATCCATAAGCACAGTACATATCTTATTATTTATGGGAACTTTAACGATAGGTAAATCCTTTCTGGTTATTTCTTCTTCGTCCATGGAAAATACTTCTTTATTCTGCAAATAGGAAAATGCGGATGAACCTTCACTCCCCCATTTTGCTAATTCTTTTGTTTTTATATTATCTTCTTGAAGGGACTTTCTTGCTGTCTTATGTGTAGGGATAATCTGTCATTGACTTGAAGACTTATTTGATGTTGAGCGATTGCTGCTTAATTCAACTACTTCTTTATTGCCTTCTTGTGTTCCAAACCAGCAATTCCTGGTTAAATGTCCTACTTTCTTGCAAATCGTGCAAAGTCTAGGCCTTCTGCACTCGTTTGTAGAATGATTTGTATACCCGCAGTTTTCACAGGCTGTCTTTGGTCTTGCTCCTTGACCGGAATAGTTCACTTGGGTTGAATTATTTGTGTTTGAGTTTTGACCATATTTATAAGGTTTGGGAGGACCACTCTTTGTTTGATTATATCTTTCTTTCTGATCTGGATTCCATTTTCTTTTAGTATTTTGGGCATATTTTCCTTGAAAGGTAGTTGGTCTATTCCCTACTTGTCTGGAATTATCATAGAACTTATTATTCATTTTAAAAGTAGGATTATTATTTCTGCCTTTCCTTTCATTTTGTGCTTCTGTTGTTTCCACAAATTCCTTGAAGAGATTTGTCTCTTTCTTTTGTATTTCTTCTCTCATCGTTTTCAACGTTTGAAGGCTGTCTTTCTGTGGATCAATTTTTATTTTTCTGAAAGCCTTCTTTTCCTCTTCCCCAAAGGGCATTATATATTGTTCCAAATGACAAGTAATTTACTAACACTATCACCAAACTGTGTCTTATAACCTATGGTAATGCCTGTTTTCTTTCAGTCTTCTGTTATTTTATCTATTGCATTCTCAACACTTGCATACAGATTAGCTATTGTTTTATATTGCGGGTTAAGGAATCTAGTTGTTATATAAACTGTCAGTCTTATCTACTGGTTCCCAGAGTGATAAACAAATTTCTTTGAATTCCGCATAGCTATTAAGTTTCCTAAAACTCGTGGAATTCAGAGTTTTGTGAGCGTCACCATGTTCTGACTGACGAGAAGCAAGGCTTCATTTATTTTAGCTCTTTCATCTGTTATTCCCCCTGAAGTTATGCGACTATCTGCATCTGCGAGCCAATAATTTACTGTATAAGATTCGAGTCGACTTTTGTCAGGATTTGAATCATCCGCCTGCCCACAGAAGCGTGTGGCTGTTGTTATTACAGCTGCTTGATTCATATTGCGAAATTGGAAGGTTCGAGTATTATTAGTATTGTTACTATTATTATTACTGTTAGTATTATTAGAATTATTAACACTATTTTGGTTCTGGTTAGTTGTCTTATTATTGTTAGTATTTCCTTGCACTAAAGTTGAGCGGGAAATTAGTCTTGGAATTCGGCTACGTCTGGGTGTCAACGGTCTTAAAATGTATGGTGAATGGCTAACTGTGTTCAGTAATTCGTCAAAAAATTCTTTGCATTGCAAAAAAAATTATTCAAATTGAGTATCTCATTTGTGAATCTATATAAAAAATTTTCACTATGCACACTGTACCATAAAATAAAAGAAACTATCAAAATATAACATTAAAAAAAAATTAAATTCTTAAACTGAGTTCAAGTGCACAGTAAAATAAATCCTTCAAAACCAATCATTCAAATGCGCATAAAAAAAATCTTATGTGAAACTGGGTATCATATCATCAAAAAAAATTCATCACAATGAGTACACAAAATTGCATATAATTACTCAAAATATTTATCACCAACCGAGTGAGAAAAAAAAGTATTTCCCTATCTAAATTATTTACTAAACAAATAATTATCATAGAGAGAGTAATAATGGTAATTACGCAAAAAAAATATTAATTCACTAAAGAGAGTTTCCTTAAGTTTCAATTTGATAAAGAGATAATAAATAATCTTCACTTCTTCACATTTTTAAAAGAGAGAACAGTAAATCTCACTTTCTCGATAACTTACAGGTTGTTGTTATTGCTGAATTCTTTCGTAGTCGATAAGTTGTTTTTTTGTTGTTGCTGCCTTCGTTGAAACACACTGCATTTTTTTTTTTGTTGCACTCATAGCGATAGTTTATTAAACACATTCGCTGCTTGTTGTTGCTGTCGATGTTTTGTCTCCCTTTGTTGCCGTTAATCGTTCTATGTGTTTTGCTTCTTCGATACACCAATACTGTTTATGTTCACTTCTGTTTGATGCTCTATTGCAGGATTTTTTTTCTTCCTATAAGTTTTGCTTACCGTCGTAAAATCTAAGTTCGTTTTGTAGATTTTCGTTTCACTGTAACCTAAGTAATTGCACTGATATTTCTGTTAATGTCTGTTTGTTTCGTCTTGCCTTCTGGATCCGATTTAGCTACCACCATTTTATGTCGTGCCCGACATATTATTTTCCCTTCTTACTGACATATTTCTTTTAAGTTGCTGAAACAGTCGTCCACAGCGTCTCTTCTGTCGTTGGCAGCTTATGAGTCTGTTATTTCAAAGGGAATTATATTAAGGTAATTATATATCTCAGAAAGGCATAATGGAGATGAACTTGTAGTTTTTGTACTTTAATGATGAAAGTTAACTACAAACTTAAGTACAATTTACAGTTACAGTTACTGTCTTGAAATCACTGTCTGTTTGGGAACACGAAAGCAAGGGGAAATTATGTCTTCCCTTCTGGGTGGACAGAGATTCGAATACTCTTCTTCTGGCTTCTGGCATCTCTGGAATCCCTGGGTTTTCTTTTTATCTTCCAACTCCTCCTTCTCAGTGCCCCATTGGAAGATTTTATCTGTAAGGCCTCCCCTCGAATAGTTGACTGGGAAGGACGGTGGTGGGTGTTGTTAAAATCTCTCCTTAGAGGATTTGATTGGAAATGATCTTAGGAGGAGGTGTAAAAGACTCCTCCCTAGAATGTTTGATTGTTGAGATGTTGAATTGCATCACTTTGCCAGCCCAATTCCATGGAATTTCCATGAAACGCCTCCTTTTGAGGGCAGGGTTATAGACATGGCTGGAATGTTAGCTTCTGATGAGGTGCTGAGTGATCTTGAGTCAGCTAAGTCGCGAGGCCACAGTTTCCAGGTTTTACGATCGGTTTTATGGCCCTGGGCGCGATATACTCACTCACTGTTTTGAGTTCGTGCAAGGCGGTTTCTTGTGGTTTATGTATTCAGCACTTCTAGTCTTGCAATACACAACAACCAAGGTTTAATTGTTGTTCTCTCTCTCTCTCTCTCTTCTCTCTCTTTATTCTTTCTCTCTCTGTGTCTCTTTCTCTTTATGCTTTCCTATCTAATTTTTCCCCATACTACACACACACACACACACACACACATACATATATATATATATATATATATATATATATATATATATATATATATATATATATATATATATAATTTATATATATATATATATATTAATTTATATATATATATATATATCAAGTACGTGGTTATTACACAACTAATCTCGAAATTCAAAAATATACCTCACTTAAGCCAGATACCTGAACTCTCATAACATTAATTATTACGACTGAGCACTCTAAAGGTAACAGTGATCCCTTAAGAAAAAACTTATTTATCAATCACTTGAAAAATTAGACTAAGTTCATCAGAATATGTGTGAGGTATCAAAATTTAAACTAGAAATATTCTAGAGTAAAAGGGCATCACACCATCAAACAACTCTAACTGTTTCCCTGGTCTTAATTCACTTTAGCAAAACTAAAAGAACAACACATTTTTATCACTTTGCCTTATGCACACACAATCAATCCTATTCACTGGTGATCAATAAATGAAACACTGTTTTCTAAAAACATTAAATAAAAAAATTTATTTTTAAATTCAAAGTTTATAATTAGAATTCACAATCTGAAAAATTGATTATTACTTGAAAATAATACAACACTCAATTAATTCTTGAATTAAATTATGAAACAAAACTAATTCACAAAAACTTTATCAGGAATTTAAATTAATCAAGAAAAATTTAAACTATCAAGTATTACTCAAGATTTGAAAAGAAAATCTTAATAAATGAAATATTGAATCAAGTATGCAATGTTAAATTACCAAGAAATATTTAAAATGCTACATAAATAAATGTTACATTGCAAACATAAAAAATGTGAAAATATGAAGAAATTGCAAACAGAAAAACACACAAAAATACACATAAGATTTATCAATAACAATTTCACTTGGTCAAAATTTCCTAGCTTATCATACCATGATATTAATAAGTAAAATTCATGTTACCTTACACAAACTTGTGAAAATCTCTGTAAAATCACTTGCTGCAGCTGCGTTACCACAATACACACTTTTTTACCAGGCGCCGTTACAAACTAAAAATCTTTACTAAATTCAGATCTCAAAAGTTAATGCTAATACGTGACCACAAAACACTACATTAAAAGTAATCTCTTTTTAAGAATGAGAGAGAGGGAACCAAACTCTCTGGTCTCAGAAATCAGAATGAAACAGATTTTAGAATTCCAGTAACACGTGAAACACTTACATGATGTCATTAAAGCATTTTGGGTGCTAGATACAAAAAAGTTCAAGAAGCAGGGAGGTGACGTCATTAAAGCATTTTGGGTGCGAGATACAATGGAGAAACTTCTAGAAGGAAAGTTACGTCATCCCAGCAAAACGTTTTGAATGCAATCTTATAAAACATGGTGTAACTGATCAAGACACGTATTTTTCTCTCAAAGTGGCGTACGTGACTCAAACAACGCATGTAACAACATGAAATCACTCGTCTTGGGCTCGTATGGGACGAATCGGCATTTGTTATCCAAACCTGTCATCACGTTAACCAAAACAAAACGTTCTCTCTTATCTCAACTGATGACAATTGAAATGATACAAGTCTTTGCTGGACACACATGTGATCATATACTACACTTTTATTAAGAAAGATATTATTCTAAACTACGTTACTATTAAAATTGTGTTATCAATTCTAAATTACGCTATTAAGTTACTTAATCATTAGTTCTTTTGAGATCTGATGCCAAACTAAATATGACACTTCAACAATCATTATCATTACACATAACATATGATAAAAAAAGTAAATATGTCAAAATTATAGGAGGATATATGCATTACAAGACAACATTGTATATATATATATATATATATATATATATATATATATATATATATATATATATATATATATATATATATATATATATATATATATATATATATATATTTATATATATATATATATATATATATAATTTATATATAGTATATATATATATATATATATATATATATATATATATATATATATATATATATATATATATATATATATATAATAGATAGATATATAGATACACCTATATATTTATATTTATATATATATTATTATTATTATTATTATTATTATTATTATTATTATTATTATTATTATTATTATTATTATTATTATTATTATTAAGAGTAAAACTCTCACACACCATCTCTTCTGTTAACAATGCAGTACAAAAAATATTCAATTGCTTTATTTGTTTTATCACAAAGAACAATGTGGGCAGAATTTGCCCCTAGCGACCTCTCCTTCACCACTGCCTTTGTGGGGAGAAAACTTTAATCGCCTTTCCTTGTTTGAGTGACTGCCGGGACCTTAAATTCCTGGTACTGATCCCATTGGAATGCAAACCCTCACCCGAGGCAAGACAGCTGGCAGAGAGGTAAAGGTCTGACCATGTGTGCAGTGCCATCTTGGAACCTGACCCACGCAGCCCCATGCCTGCAGTGACACACGGTCACCAACACCATCTATGAAGAGCAGGATCATAATCCCATGAAGCTATAAAAGACCTCGGACTGACACACTCGATCTTAGAACTTGTTGGACGCTTCGGTTATGTTTCAGATGGGAGCATGATATATTTCCTACTAAGTCACTTAAAACCTCGGCTAATCAAGAAGTCGAATCTGCTTGTGGAGTATTGCAATTTGCTACAATTGGCTTTAAAGGGATGCCCTCCCTGTGGATTTTTGGAAGACCATAGAAATAACTAATTGAAGTTAGTTTTCTTGTCAGTTTGCTAAGAATAACATCTTTCATTTCTTTGGTAAAGCCAACTTTTATGATGTCCTTAATTTTCTTGTTAAACGTGGACTGTATATCAGAAATAGACAGCGCTGCAGAAATTTTGGTGTAAGTATTAACATCACTGAGTAATCTGAATGCCTTAATAAGGTAATCTGACCTACTCATGACCACCACACAGTCCCCTTTGTCGTCCTTACAGATTTTAATGTCAGATTTGCTTTTCAGTTTATGAAGAGCATCTAAAAAAGATCAAGAGGATGTACTGTTTTATCCTCAAACGAAATGAATTAAATCCCTTTAACGAAATCCATGTTAAAGTCTGAGTTTTTAAAACTGAACAAACTGATATTTCCAACTCCTTTTATAAAATCTGTATCTTCCATACCTAAAGAAAAATTAAGGTCCAGGCAGAAAAGAATGTTGCAATCTACATCTAGGTCAGGTTCTGTTAAAACTTCTATATTGTCTACGCCAAAACATTTATTCCAAGATGACAGTTTACATAAGATCAATAATTTCCCATTAAGTGATCCTTGGCGATGCAAAGACTTGTGAAAAGCTACATCCATGACCTGCGCGAGAAAGGATCCACTTGAAATCGAAAATGGGATTTCTGTCCAAAAACCTATCACGTAGTAAATTCGTCTGGTGTCGAAGCTCCAAGAATAGGCTACTTCTTTTCTGAAAACAGCCTGTTGAATTCGATCTTCAAGAAAAAGTATTTTGTACTTAGGGAAAGGCTCTCCTGAAAAAGATTCTCAGTGTAACCAGCCGAACATCTTAGGCACAACCTGCTCCGGCACACAATCACGAAGAAACTTAATCTGAGTTTGTATCCTTTGTACCGAAACACATCTTCTTTCATAGAGGGCGATAGTCCAAAGCAATTCTTCACCAAGTGTCTGTCGAACGTATCGAAATTAGTCATATTGTAAAGTCATCTGTAAAGTCATTTGTAAAGTCTCGTCTGTAAAGTCATTTGTAAAGTCTCTGCTGAGCAAGTTTTCTGTGGAGACGTCCCATTTTCTTTGCCTCTACAATTAGTCACGCCTAACGTGCCAGGTCACGTAAATTTAATCATTTAAACTATGCATTATTTGTTTACCTGTTATCAATTGTGTATCGTATGTTTCTTCTTTCACAGACATCAAGATTGTATCCAATTTCACTTCTGTCTATTTTCACATTGTAAAGTGTACTCGATCATTGTATTTATTGTTATTTATTATCGACCTCAAGTCACTGAGGCTCCCATTGTATTCCGCGGTTCGACGCCAGTTTGCCGCTATATAGACCGCCTTGATCTTGAATAAATTAGCAGTTCTCTTTTACCTGCTCGTTTTTTTTTTTTTTTTTTTGCACCTCTTAAAATATCAGCGTAGCGGATGTTGAACGTGGATTTAACAATGAAGTATAAAAAGACCGATGTAAATATATTGAGCGCTTTACCCTACGGCCTAAACGTAATAGTCTATGTAGTTAAGAAAAAGTTGTATGAAATAACAAAACATGGTTTGTTTCCAGTCAACGTACGATTTGTTTTTTTCTAATACATTTATTGCAAGTTCAAATGCTGCTGAAGGAGAGGCCTTCGCCTCCTGTTGTTCTTAATTCTAATGTTGTTTATTTACTTCTATTTTCGAGTGGCGGTCTGCTCAACGTTAAATCAGCTCCCGATAACAGAGACAAAAAATTCTGGAAAACAGGACCTCAGATCAGATGACCATTTTCTCTTCCTAAATCCCCATGTCCTGCAGAAGAAGTGTTTTAACGCGAACCACCCTCTTACTTACCAAGAATTTATAATACTTTCCTTTTGCTCTCATTTCAGTTTTTTTTTTTTTTTAAGAATGAAGTCGAAACTCATTTCCAACTTGGTTGGTGAATACATAGCAACTGAATTATATTTTTTTATTCAAAAGTATCAAACAACCCAATAGTCATTTGACTGTGTTTGTAAGGTACATGTTGAAGATGAAGTATTACATTACTTTTGCCATCAACTTTGGTTCCTTCATGTTTTGGCATATTTACTACTGTGTTTTAAGTTTCACTCTATTGCATTTTATCATCGAGGTTATTTCTTTTATCGAAGACAATTGTATTTCAATTGAAGAATGAGTTCTTCCTAACTTTGGTGATATCATATATCAGTGAAATTAAGATATCCAAGTATCCTCCATATCACTGAGTAATATATATATATATATATATATATATATATATATATATATATATATATATATATATATATATATATATATATATATATATATATATATATATATATCTTCTGTATATATAGAAATGGATGTATGTATGTGTGTGTGAGTATGTTCCTCATACAATGTGAAATGCATTGAGCAATTTAAACCAAAAGAACACTGTGTGGGTAAGACATCACTGGCACAAAGGGGAGAGTTGAGGGAAGGGGGTGATATGTAAATATAACCGAAAACGACAGATATGAGTGTCTAATCCATGGGTTTCGAGGTCGCTGAGGTGAATAGTGACACTCCCAGTGCCCTTTAAGTCCAAGTTCAGCCCTAATAGGAAGGGGGTGTGAGAATGGGTGGGAAGTTGGTGACATGCAAAAATAACTGAAAATACAGATATTAGTGTCTAATCCATAGTTTTCGAGGTCGCTGAGATGAATAGAGACACTCCAGGTGTCCTTAGGTCCAAGTTCAGCCCCGATATGAAGTGGGGGCGAGGAAGGATGGGAAGGTGGTGACATGCAAAAATATCTGAAAAAAAAGATATCAGTGTCTAATCCATAGTTTTTGAGGTTACTGAGATGAAGAGTGATTCTCCCAATGCCCTTTAATCCAAGTTCATCCCAGATAGTAAGGGGGTGTGGCATGTAAAAATAACCGAAAAAGACAGATACTAGTGTCTAATCCATAGTTTTCAAGTTCGCTGAGATGAATAGTGACACTCCCGATGCCCTTCAAGTCCAAGTTCAGCTTCGATAGGAAGTGGGAAGAGAAGGGGTGAAATATGAAATGTCAAAAATGCTGAGCAATATAATTGAAGCAACTATCTTAACAGGAAAGGGAGAGAGTGAGAGGGAGAGAGAGAGAGAGAGAGAGAGAGAGAGAGAGAGAGAGAGAAGAGGTGGTGTTGGGAGGAGAGAGAGAAAGAGAGAGAGTTTATTGATTATTGAGAGTTTTCCCAGGCAGTGCCGGATTGTTCAGCTAGTATATAATGTATATAAATGGATGTATGTATGCATGTGTGTGTGTATGTTCCCGCATAACTCTGAATCACATTGAGCAATTTCAAGCAAACTTGGTATACCTATGACTTACCATCTGGGAAAGAATACTTTAGGGGTAATACATCACTAGCACCAAAGGGGGTGCGGGTGGGAAGGGGGTGACGTAAAAATAGCCGAAAACAACAGATATTAGTATCTAATCCATAGTTTTCAAGGTCACTAAGATGAATAGTGACACTCCCAATGCCCTTTAATCCAAGTTCATCCCAGATAGGAAGGGAGTGTGGGAAGGGATGGTAAGGCGGTGACATGTAAAAATAACCGAAAAAGAAAGATACTAGCGTCTAATCCATAGTTTTCAAGCTCGCTGAGATGAATAGTGACACTCCCGATGCCCTTCAAGTCCAAGTTCAACCTCAATAGGAAGTAAGGAGAGGAGGGGTGAAATATGAAATGATAGGAAAGGGGGGAGAGAATGGGTGGGAAGTGGATGACATGTAAAAATAACCAAAACCAACAGATATTAGCATCTGATCCATAGTTTTTGAGGTCACTAAGATGAATAGTGATACTCCCAATGCCTTTCAGTCCAAGTTCAGCCCCCAATAGGAAGAGGGGGGTGGTGAAAAGGGAGTGGGAAGGGTTGACATATAAAAATAACTGAAAACGCAGATATTAGTGTCCACTCCATAGTTTTTGAGGTTGCTGAGTTGAACGTAATACTCCCGGTGCCCTTTAAGTCCAAATAATTTATCCCTGATAGGAAAGGGCGGTGAGAAGGGGGCGGAAGGGGTGACCTAAAAAAACCGAAATCAGATATTAGTGTCTAATCCATAGTTTTCGAGGTCGCTGAGATGAATAGTGACACTCCCAATGTCCTTTGAGTCAAGTACAGCCCTGATAGGAAAGCAGGGTGATAAGGGGGGTGACATGTAAAAATAACTGAAAACGACAGATATGGGTGTCAAATCCATGGTTTTCGAGGTTGCGGAGATGAATAGTGACACTCGATGCCCTTTAAGTCTAAGTTCAGCCCCAATAGGAAAGGGGGGTAAGAAGGAGTGGGAAGGGGGTAATACATAAAAATTAATGAAAATGGCAAATGTTAGTGTCTAATCCATAGTTTCAAGGCTGCTGAGACCAGTAATGACACTCTTGATGCCCCTTAAATCCAAGTTCAGCCTTGATAGGAAAGGGGGGTGAGAATGGGTGGGAAGTGGATGACATGTAAAAATAACCAAACGCGACAGATATTAGTGTCTAATTCATAGTTTTCGAGGTCGCTGATATTAATAATGACACTCCCGGTGCCCTTTAAGTCTAACTTCAGCCCTGATAGGAAAGTGGGGTGAGAATGGGTGGGAAGGGGGTGACATGTAAAAATAACCGAAAACGACAGATATTAGTGTCTAATCCATAGTTTTCAAGGTTGCTAAGATGAATAGTGACACTCCTGAAGCCTTTTAAGTCCAAGATCAGCCCTGATGGGAAAGGGGGTGAGAATGGGTGGGAAGGGGGTGACAAGTAAAAATAAACAAAAACAACAGATATTAGTGTCTAATCCATAGTTTTCGAGGTCACTGAGATGAATAGTGACACTCCTAATACCCTTCAAGTCCAAGTTCAGCCCCAATAGGAAGGGGGTGAGAAAGGGTGAAAAATAGTGTTAAAAATAACAGATATTAATGTCTAATTCATAGTTTTCGAGGTCTCTGAGATGAATAGTGACACTCCTGATGCCCTTTAAGTCCAAGTTCAGCACCAATAGGAATGGGGCATGAGAAAGGGGGAAATATAAAATGTCAAATTGCTGGGCAATATAATTGAAGCAACTCTCTTAACGGGAAAGGGGAGGAAATGAGAGAGAGAGAGTAGAGGGGTGTTGGGAGGAGAAAGAGGGAAAGAGTGAAAGTTGGATAGAGAGAGAGATAGAGAGAGTTTACCGGTTGTCATTCAGAGTTTTCCCGGGCGGCGCCGGTATGGTCAACTAGTATATATACATAATATTTATATATATTATATTATATATATATTCACAACCATTAATCTACAAAGGTCATTTAATATCCAGTTCACTCTCCCTCAGGAATAACACCAAAGGGAGTTATGAGTGATATGCAGTTAACCACCAGGAAGATTGAAACTGCCAATGGTAGGAACCAGTGACAACAGTAACAATTTTTTACAACTCAGTTGTCAAGAGAGGTACATAAGTTTTTAATGACTCCGCCATACATATGCTGTTGAATTCACGTTTTGTACTGAGAATCAACATAAACTACCTCCACCATATTAACCGCTTGGTACATTTGTAAGACGTGGCTGTTTGTGAATTTTTCTCACACACACACCATAACATATTTTTTTATATTCACAAACATTAAGCTACAAATGTCAGTAACAACTTACATACCTTTCTTGACAGCCAAGCAGTAAAAAATCATCAAAATTTGTCGTAGGTTCCCACTGTTGGTAGTTCAAACCTCGCTGGTGACAAATTACTTATCACTTGTAATTCCCAGTCAGCGTCATTCCTGAGGTAGAGTGCACTGGATGTTAAATAACATTTGTGGCTTAGTGTTTGTAAACAGAAACAAATGACACTGTTTATATGATAAATATTCAAAAATAGCCATGTCTAACAAGTGCACCAGTCAGTTATTATGGTGGAGGTAGTTTAATATCAGATATAAGTAAAGAAATCTTGATTTGACGGGTACACATATGGAGGAGTCAGTAACAACTAATATGCCTCTCTTCACAGACAAGTGGTAAAAAATCGTCACTCTTGTTGTCGGTGTCCACTGTCGGGAGTTCAAATCTCCCTAGTGACGAATCATTTGTCACTTATGATTCCCATTCATCATTATTACCAAGGCAGAGTGAATTGGACATTAAACATCATTTGTAACTTAATGTTTGAAAAAAAATTCATTCACACACACACACACACAAAATATTATATATATATATATATATATATATATATATATATATATATATATATATATATATATATATATATATTTTGTCATTTGATACACTTGTCACTACAAAGTCTTAGATCCAAGTGCAAGAAATGTGATATCAAATCAATTCATTCTATGGCAGTGACAAACACAAAAAGTGTGAAGGATTCACATTATGGCTATTACAACACAAAAAGTGCCAAGCACTATATATATATATATATATATATATATATATATATATATATATATATATATATATATATATATATATATATATATATATATATATATATATATATATATATATATATATATATATATATATATATATATATATATATATATATATATATATATATATATATATATATATATATATATATATATATATATATATATATATATATATATATATATATATATATATATATATATATATATATTATATATTTTGTAATATTCATTTATCACACATTACCACAGTGCTGTAGGTCCTGACCGGTTTCGACTTTATTTAAGCCATTGAACTGATCAATTCTACAAGAATTTGACGCATTTTAGAGGATCCATCACTTGTCACTACAAAGTCTTAGATCCAAGTGCAGGTGTCATGGAAAATATGAAGTGTTTACAAATTGTTTTCTTACATCTCTACTGCCTATATCTTTTGATATTAAAGGATCAAGGTTTATACATCCCTTGAGATATTCATATTATGGTTGTAACTTTCTTTTATGAAGAATTCAATGATGTTCAGTGCATTATTAGAATATACAATCCATAATCACTGATTGTTCATATTTGCTTTTCTTATGTTGTTCAATTCTTTTTTTCCAGTGCTTTCCAGGTTTGGCCAATATAAAAGTTGTCAAACTTACACGTTTTATACAAAAAGTGATGATTGTTGTAGGATTAACACAAAATTCTTAAGAGATGAGGATTAAGAGAACAAGCAAATTTTTGTGTTGTAGATACATAGTCTTTTTGCATTAAATGCACTGTTTAATACACTATCAGGATACTTCAATTTTGCCTGCACAATCTTATCTATTTCATCATCAATATATTCATCTGGTAAAAACATAGATGAAAACACTGACTTTTTAACCTTATTGCTTTGTCAGTGTTTTCATCTATGTTTTTAAGAGCATTACGGGTTGTAGCCCTGAATATATTGATGATGAAATAGATAAGATTAGGAATGCAGGCAAAAATTGAAATATCCTGATAGTGTATAAACAGTGCATTTGATAAGTGGCAAAAAGACTATATATATAACACAAAAAAATTTGCTTGTTCTGCCTTATAATATAGTATGATATCCTCATCTTCTTAAGAATTTTGGTATTATATTTAAGAACAATATGAAAAAATATATAAGAACTATATATATAAAATATATAGTCTTGACAACTGTATATTGGCCAAACTAAAGCACTGGAAAAAGAATTGAACAACATAAGAAATGTGTGATATGCATAACAGTGGTATATTTGTATGAGAACAATCATATAACTGGGAAGGGGCAAAAGGATTGTATATTCTAATAATGCACTGAAAGGAACATCTATATAAAAGAAAGTTACATATATGGAATATGTCAAGTGTGTTGAAGAAATGGTTTAAACTTTAAGGTGCATTTTTTTGTAAACACTTTTAACGCTCTTGACTTTTATATTCTCAAATGTCATTAAGCCTGAGTTTTAAAGCCAAAACACCCATTAATTATTGTATGTTAATCAGTACCTATTCTTGTAGTATAATATTATTTTTGTCCTTCGTCAATGGCTTAATATTTTTCACCTGTGGATGTATATATATATATATATATATATATATATATATATATATATATATATATATATATATATATATATATATATGTATATATATATATATATATATATATATATATATATATATATATATATATATATATATCCACTTTTAAATATTCAAACATTAAGGGAAAAACAGATGTAAATTTTTGTGGCTTAATATTTGTGGATGTACGGTTACAGATTCTGAAACACGGTTACAGATTCTGATCAGTGCCGGCTTTATTGCTAACTAAGACATCTTCAGAACACTAATGGAAAGTGATAGAAATTCATAATATATATCCCAGCAGGACAGTATATACGAACATGCAAACGGCTGGAAAACAAGAGTTCGCACCTGACACTTGTTTGTATGCCGGGCCCTACCCTCATTAGTGACAGGTCAAATTTTACAAACCCTCAAGGACCACCCGTTTCCCCTATCCCCGGCTTTCCAGTACATTCCTTAAAATTAAACTTATTGCGTATATCTTTTGAGATTAATGGATCAAGGTTATACGTAACATGACTAATGTTTGTTCTTGCTAAACTCAATGATGTTTCTTTCTATTGCACTATTATAATAAACATTTTTTTTTTTGCTCCTGCCAAGTTCATTGTCCGATTGTTTTCACTTACATGTACAAAAATTCCACTGTTCTCCTGTGCATTTCTTACACATCTCCTATGTTGTTCTATTCTCTTTTCAAATCTTTTTCCAGTTTGGCCAACATAAAAGTTATCATAAGAATTACATGGAATCTGGTATATACATCCTTTAGTATTGTCATACCAGTTCTTTATTAGTACATGTTTCATTGTTTTATTGTTCTTGAGTGCTTCACTAACTCCAAAATTTTCCAGTAAATGGGGAATATCTTTAAAATTATTGTTATATAGTAGATCAAGCAGGATTTTGTATTGTAAGTTTCTTTTTTGTTAAGATAAAATGTTTTTTTTATGCCGCTTTTAATGCATTGTCTAACACAGATTCATGATATTTCAGTTTCTTTCCTGTTTCTAATCATATTTATTTCATCATCGATGTATTCAGGGCTACATATGCGTAAAGCTTGTAAGAACATGGATGTAAAAACTAATATCTAAACTCTATTGCTTTACCCAGAATAAAAATGAACATAGGCTGAAATATTGGTGGATTTTTTGCACACACTGTTTAAACCCATTTCTAGTTCTATGTGTTAGACAATCAAAAATGGCTAGGCAACCATCATTTTCAATTTCCAAAGTAAATTTTATTGATGTTACTAATTCATTTAATTTGATTAAGAAGTTATTTACATTATCATTATCTGGCCAAGCACAAATTGTCATCAACATACCTGAACCATACTACTTTGCGGTCAATGATTTTGTTCTATAATTTGCTTTCGAAAAATTCCATATACAAATTACCAAACACTGGTGATAAATGGTTACCCATTGCCATGCCAGAATTTTTTAGCAATATTTCCTCTGAATTCAAATTTACATACTTTTGCACAAATTTTAATAATAGTGTAATAGTGATTATAAGCATATATATATATATATATATATATATATATATATATATATATATATATATATATATATATATATATATATATATATATATATATATATGAAGTTTTTTCACATCACCGTGATTCATATACAAGCATTAAGCTACAAACGTCCTTTAATATCAATTCGCTCTACCTCGAAATAATATATTTTCATATATGTTACCGAAGGGAATTTTTAGTTGATAATGAGTACGCCGTCCCGTGGGGTCGAACCAGCGAAGGACAGGAACTCAGGACTACAGGGACGCATTAACCCAAGACGGCCACAAGAGAGGTATAAGTGGATATCGGCTCCCATATACAAATCACCCGTCGAACTCAGGTGTTTGTGTTTGGAGACGATATCCACCCACCTCTGCCATGTTGACCGTGTATATGAATCACGGTGATGTGAAAAAAACTTCATGATATGGCTGCGTGTGACAAACGCATTACACGGTCAACATGGCAGAGGTGGGTGGATATCGTCTCCAAACACAAACACCTGAGTTCGACGGGTGATTTGTATATGGGAGCCGATATCCACTTATACCTCTCTTGTGGCCGCGCGGGTTATTGCGTCCCTGTAGTCCTGAGTTCCTGTCCTTCGCTGGTTTGACCCTACAGGACGGCGTACTTATTATCAACTAAAAAATTCCCCTTCGGTAACATATATGAAAATATGTTACTTCCGAGGTAGAGAGAATTGGATATTAAAGGACGTTTGTAGCTTAATGCTTGTATATGAATCACGGTGATGTGAAAAAACTTCATAATATGGCTGCGTGTGACAAACACATTACACGGTCAACATGGCAGACGTAGGTGGATATCGTCTCCAAACACAAACACCTGAGTTCGACGGGTGATTTGTATATGGGAGCCGATATCCACTTATACCTCTCTTGTGGCCGGGCAGGTTAATGCGTCCCTGTAGTCCTGAGTTCCTGTCCTTCGCTGGTTCGACCCCACTGGACGGCGTACTTATTATCAACTAAAAAATTCCCCTTCGGTAACATATATGAAAATATATTATTTCCGAGGTAGAGCGAATTGGATATTAAAGGACGTTTGTAGCTTAATGCTTGTATATGAATCACGGTGAT
This sequence comes from Macrobrachium rosenbergii, assembly GCF_040412425.1. Lineage (NCBI taxonomy): Eukaryota > Metazoa > Arthropoda > Malacostraca > Decapoda > Palaemonidae > Macrobrachium > Macrobrachium rosenbergii. The sequence goes on from NC_089781.1 coordinate 45,726,178, forward strand.
GTAAAAAAAACTTCATAATATGGCTGAGTGTGACAAACGCATTACACGGTCAACATGGCAGAGGTGGGTGGATATCGTCTCCAAACACAAACACCAGAGTTCGACGGGTGATTTGTATATGGGAGCCGATATCCACTTATACCTCTCTTGTGGCCGTGCGGGTTAATGCGTCCCTGTAGTCCTGACTTCCTGTCCTTCGCTGGTTCGACCCCACGCGATGGCATACTTATTATCAACTAAAAAATTCCCCTTCGGTAACATATATGAAAATATATTATTTCCGAGGTAGAGCGAATTGGATATTAAAGGACGTTTGTAGCTTAATACTTGTATATGAATCACGGTGATGTGAAAAAAACTTCATAATATGGCTGTGTGTGACAAACGCATTACACGGTCAACATGACAGAGGTGGGTGGATATCGTCTCCAAACACAAACACCTGAGTTCGACGGGTGATTTGTATATGGGAGCCGATATCCACTTATACCTCTCTTTGTGGCCGCTGGTTAATGCGTCCCTGTAGTCCTGAGTTCCTGTCCTTCACTGGTTCTGACCCCACGGGACGGCGTACTTATTATCAACTAAAAATTCCCCTTCGGTAACATATATGAAAATATATTATTTCCGAGGTAGAGCGAATGGATATTAAAGGACGTTTGTAGCTTAATGCTTGTATATGAATCACGGTGATGTGAAAAAACTTCATAATTGGCTGCATGTGACAAACGCATTACACACATGGCAGAGGTGGTGGATATCGTCTCCAAACACAAACACCTAAGTTCGACGGGTGATTTGTATATGGAGCGATATCCACTTATACCTCTCTTGTGGCTTTAATGCGTCCCTGTAGTCCTGAGTTCCTGTCCTTCGCTGGTTCGACCCTACTGGACGGTTATCAACTAAAAATTCCCTTCAGTAACATATATGAAAATATATTATTTCCGAGGCAGAGCGAATTGGATATTAAAGGACGTTTGTAGCTTAATGCTTATATATATATATATATATATATATATATATATATATATATATATATATATATATATATATATATATATATATATATATATATATTGTAAGGCTTAGTGCTTGTTTTGTCTATGGAACGATTGTTCCCTTGTTGAGAGTGCACTCCTTTCCCGGTGGTGCTTATTTTTTGTATTTATAGTTTACTCCTGTCGCTTTCGTCAGCAGAACGTCAGTCAGGTTTGGGTAATCATCGAGTCAGGGTCCAGACACCATAGTAGCATGGACGTGTTTAACAGCAGGTAGTTGTTACCTGTTGGCCCCCCTACAGTATTTGAGGACGTGAACTTTGTTCGAGTTCGAAGTTGATGACTAACCCTAGTCATCAGTGGAGAGGAGGCACTCCTCTGAGACAGCACTTTGGCTGTCGCATTGACTCTGCTGTGAACATCTGTGTTTCGTGGAGATGTTCCTGTTTGCCGTCATGGGGCGGTTTTGATGTCTTCACGGCAATAGTTTGGTGATTATCCTCTGTGACCCTTGTTAATGGTCTTGACATCTCTGGGTAGATGTTCAGTTTTGCACTGTAGGAGGATTGTGAATTATTATTACAGGTATTTATGAATTGATTATGAGTGAATTGGTATTTATGATAATTTGGATTATTATTTATGCTGCTTTCTTGATTTCTCAGATATTTGTGTATTTTTGGTTATACCTTTATGTTAATTGATGCCACTTGTAATCATTATGCTGTCTGTACTGTTTATTGTTCTTTGATGTAGCTGAAATGTTGTTCACTTTTATATGGTATTTGTTACTTTTTGCTTGTGTGGTAATGTTTTATTTTAAAGTAACTAATTTTGTTACATCTTTGTTATTTTACTGACTCTTTGGTTGTGTGATGTGGTATATTTATTTACTGATTTATGCCAGACTTGACTCAGTTGTAAATATGTATATTATGTAATGTTAATAAACTAGTATTAAGGTTATTTAGCTGGTTTTGTCGTTCCCCTTTCCCCGTTATCGTCTCTGCTTCTGCCAGTCTTTCCAGTCCATTTCTCTGTAATTGATGATGGAACCCGATACTATATATATCTATATATCTATATATATATATATATATATATATATATATATATATATATATATATATATATATATATATATATATATATATATATATATATATATATATTTATTTATTTATATATATATATATATATATATATATATATATATATATATATATATATATATATATATTTATATATATATATTTATATATATAAATATATTTATTATATATATATACATATATATATATATATATATATATATATATATATATATATATATATATATATATATATATATATATATATATATATATATATATATATATATATATATATATATATATATATATATATATATATATATATATATATATATATAGAGTTATATATATATATATATATATATATATATATATATATATAGAGTTGCAAGAGGATGAAAGGGCCAGATGCGCAACCTATGAGGACTCGGGACCTTAGGTGGGGTTGGGTGACACATGTCATGCAGAGTGAAAACCCCTTGCGATGGACAAGTAAAGGAAAAGTACCAATGAAAACAACCCAGACCAGTGGCTAGAAGTGTCTTGAGAAGATCCAGTGTTACCCTAGACTGTAATTATGGGCCCCATTATGTTTTATGCTGTTTTCATACAAGACTGAATACTATTGAACATATTTTGGCAATATAAGAGAGTGTATGTTTGGATTCCAATTGAGGGTAAATAATACTATGATAGAAGTTTATGAGTCAATCCTGTAAAGAAACACAAAACAAAGCCTTCATATGTGAGGTCATATTATGGCATGAAAGTAAGGAGAGACAATATTTATGTAAGTGGATGAATTAGTTGGTAGATTAAATATAAGTTTGTTGTAAGTTGGGCTTATTTCAATTGAAGTTACAGAACCACCAACGCTTGCACTTCAGACATATGCCCTGCCTCACCCCTGCCCCTACACTTTCCACCCCTGCCCCAAATATTTTGACTCAAATGGGATACCAAACTTTAAGAATGGTGATTGTAAGTATAAAAGATTTCCCTCGCAGTGCATGAATTTTTCAAATTTCTATTCTGAATTCAGTTAACTCATTAGCTAAAAGTTGACAGACTGTTACTGGAAAATGTTCCGGTCTTAACATTACAGTTTTCATTACTGATTTTACAGTTCTCCTTTTGCTTTAATTGTTGCAAGATTTTCCCTACAGTCACCTTGAAGATCAGATCCTCTCATCCATCGCAATAGGCCTACATCTCTTCACTGGAACTTTTCCTTTAGTTGTCCATCGCAAGGGGTTTTCCACTCTAGATGGTATGTGTCACCTACTCTCTCCCAAGTTCCTGAGTCCCCATAGCGAGCGCATCTGGCCCTTTCATCCACTTGCAATACTAAAAGAAGGGCTACTCTTGTGTAGACATTGAGGATCCTAGGAAGTGAGCCACTGAGAAATAGTAATGAAAAACTCCTTAGTTCACTTGTAATCATATGCATGTGCCCAACATATTTACTGAGTCATCCTCTTTAGGCACATTTCCTAAAACCAAGTATTTCATTAATTTTCTTCATCTCATCTACCATCTTTTTTATATTGTGCTCTTTAATGCTAGTTTTACACCGTGACAATACAAACATAAGCCACAAAATCCAGTTCAGCATAGGGACCTTCACTAGAAATTCATGATGCACTGCAAAGAAAATGTTTAATACTTACAATCACTATTCTTAAAGCTGGTATCCCATTTGATTCAGAATATTTGGGACGGGTGGGGATTGTTGTTGGGGTTGGGGTAAGGCATGAGCATGTGTCTGAAGCACAAGTATTGGTTGTTCTGTAGCTTTAATTGAAATGGACGAGTTTTCCATTAACCCTGCTTACAACAACTTAATTATATTGTACATCCTCATACTTGATAGATCATGATTTCAACTCCAAATGCCACCAGATCAACAATCTTTAAGAATGAAATCACTTGAACATCAACGAAGGTATTCCCTGTTTGGATGTGTTCTGTGTTATTTAGATACATGAGCATCTTATCCAATAATTTTGCAGCAAGGGTTAGGTTGATTTCCTCTATAATGACATTAATAATATGCATTAATTAGTTGGAAAACAATCAACTTTCAACCAGTTTGTCTTCCATGTTCTGTTATTTTTAACATTGCAGTTTCCCCTGAAATCATAAATTCTGGTTTGATACCAAAATCTATATTCCATCTGGCGTTGTTTGTTTTCTTCCCTTTCACAACAGAAGTTTTGCAGAAGTTTCTTTACTGGTGCTAGTTCCCATTAATTAGCTAAAAGTTTACCCAAAATCCCACTGGTAAGAACACGCACTTCCTTTCCTGAACTGTCACGTTTTTATAGAAGTCTAAAAAGCACTCTGAAGAAGGTCCCACTATAAACATATAATACATACAAATGGAATTTCTTACACATCATCACCTAAGTAGCTGCATATGCTGAGAAATAGGGACAATCACATGTTTAACTTACTAATTCAGTCACCTGCATAAATTTGTCTCTCCTCACTACCTTGCTACAATATGGGTCCCACATATGCAGGTTTTGGTTTGTGTTTTCTTTGGTCTTCCCACCTGTATCTTCACAGGATGGACTCATAAACTTCTATCATAGTATTATTTTTCCTCCATTGGAAACTGAGTCACTCCAAACACACACTCTCTCATATTGCCAAAATATATTCAGTAATATTCAATCTTATGAAGACAACATTACAGGGGCCCATATTACAGTCTAGGGTAACACTGGGTCTTCTCCAGAGACTAAAAAAAATATAATGTGTCTCTTATGGGGGCGTTGTAAACAGTGTTTAGAGCTAGTTTGGCCAACCTAGCTTATTTATTTGCATTTGTATTTTCCAAACTAGCAAGTGATAACCCTGGTTTGGGTTGTTAGCCACCAAATGATGCAGGGATTTCCATATTCCTATTATAAAGGCATCAAGCGCCTCTTCATTTCTGCATTAATCACTTCATGTATATATTACCTGTTATTATTTCATATTTTTATATATCTCTCTATGTGTATTATTGTCCGGCCTTTCCGCCAGTGTATGTAACCACCTTTGTACGTTTATTGTAACACAAATTAATCTCATCTAACAAACACAAATTCTTGCCCAAATGCGTGACATGGGATCTACAGGTCGGTGACTACCATTCCATCCGCATTCCTCGATGTATACCTGCTTCCGAAAAATAAATCAGAGATACCCAGACTTGTTGTCTTGAATCTCACAACTGGAGTGACAGGTAAACATGTGGTTTTGGCCCAGCCATTAACAGACTAAATATGGCCACATTTACCTTCAGATAGCTTTTAGCAGACTCAAAACGGCGACACAGCCTAGGCCTCTGGAAGCTCCTTCCTCAGAGGAAACCCATGCCATTAATGGACTATTAATGGATTCCCTGCAAGGGCACGTTTTGGCATTTCGAAAGGTTTTGACCCTCGCCATTCACAACTCACTTCGACCACTCGAATTCTAACACCATTAGCGGACTAAATACAGCATGTACTCATGTTTTGGTGTGTGACAGTAAAGATGGCACAGTCTGAATTACAATGCAAATCCGGAAACACAGAAATCGTCTGAGTGCCCCTTTCGCCCACAAAGCCAGAACAGTATCTTGGTTTCTGCGCACTGATGCTCACTTCTGTGTGGCGCGCATCACAGATGAGAAGACCAAGGCAGACGTTACCATAACGATGCTACCTGAAGAGGTCTTCAACAAAATCTCCCCGTGGCTTGACTTACAGCCAGACACAGTCACGTACTCAGCCTTGCAAGGCAAGTTGTTACAAACATATTCCATGCCCATCCCCGTAAGAGCACAGTGCACACTAGACCTATTGACCCAGCCCCTAGGGGAAGCATCACCCAGGGATGCCTGGGACGAATTGCGAGGTCTGGTAACACTACTGGACGTTGACGCAGATGGCCGAAGGAGTTAAATCAGCCTGACAAAAGCAATATTCCTGTGGTGCCTTCAACAAGAGGTAAGGGGCCAAATTAAAGACACAGACGCCCTTCCCATGGATGAGCTTGTCAACATCGCACAGAAAATCCACAAGGCCACTAAAGCCTCCAAGAACGCCGCTGCCCTTGCAGCAGCAGCCCTCGCAGACTGTAGCCTGACGACAGAGAATGACGACCCAGAAAACATAAACACTATCTACAAGAGGAAAGCACCACCAAGGGAGCAGAGGGCGTGGATGTACCCAGCGTGGTGCTACTTCCATAGGAGATTCGGCCCCAGCGCCAAGAACTGCAGATTCCCCTGTTCCTTCACAAAAAATGAGAGGGGCGGCCACAAGTAACAGGAGTGGCCACAAAAGACATCTCCCGACCAACAGGATTCTTCATCAGGGACAGAATATCAAAGCAGCGCCTGCTGGTGGACATGGGGGCTATGCAGTTGGTATTCCCGCCATCAGAGAAGGACTACACCCAGACAGCTGACTCCATGCCCTCCCTGTTAGCTGCAAAAGGAACCGTAATCCGCTGCTATGGAACCACGACCCGCACAATCTCCATCTTGGGGTGCAGGTACTACTGGCCTTTCGTCATTGCAGAGGTCAAGTTTCCCTTCCTGGGCGCTGATTTCCTGGAACACCACATAACTACAACGGGCCCCCCAACTCATGCCAAGTTCCGTCACCTGCCCCCAAAAAACTACAAGACGCCAAACGGGCTTTCGCTGAGATGGAACAAACAGGCGTCTGTACCAAAGTATTGAGCCTGTAGTCATCTCCCCTACATATGGTAAAGAAGTCAGATGGCTCCTGGAGGCCCTGCGGAGACTACCGTCATCTGAATTTAGTTACCACACCAGACCACTACCCCCTGCCGAACCTGCAAGACCTGACGGACGCCCTTCATGGGGCCAAGGTCTTCATTAAGATGGGCTTGCATAAATCATACTTTCAGGTTCCTTGCATCCTGATGACGTTCTAAAGACAGCCATCATCACGCCGTTCGGGACGTACACCTTCTCCTACTCCAACTTCGGCCTCAGGAATGCGGGGGCCACATTCCAATGCCTGATGGACACCATCCTGGGGGACCTGCCCTTCTGCGTCTGTTACATAGACGACATCCTTATCTTCTCCAGGTCCCTAGAGGAACACCTTCGCTATGTCCGTGCCATCCTAAAATGCCTGCAGGAGAACGGATTAGTCATCAGGTTCGACAAATGCACATTCAGGCTGGAAAAAATAGATTTCCTTGGACACGAGATCTCCCCAGCAGGAGTACGCCCTATGACCTTAAAAGTGAAAGCAATAAAAAAGCTCCCTGCACCGCAGACAATCAAGGCCCTTCAAGAGTTCCTCGGCATGGTGAACTACTATCGCCGTTTCATCCCAGGCATCGACTGCATCATGTATCCCCTGACAGTAGCCATGAAGGGCAAGCCAAAAATGCTGACGTAGTATGCTCCACAGCAACAGGCATTCGAAGAGATGAAGACAGCCCTCGCGAGTGCCACAGCTTTGATGCATCATAACCCCACCGCTGCCCTGAGACTCACCACCGACGCCAGCAACATCGCCTGTGGGGCAGTGCTCAAGCAAATAGTCAATGGTGCCCCCCAGCCTCTAGCCTTCTTCAGTCACAAGTTGTCACCGGCAGAGACCCACTACAGCACCTTCAACAGAGAGCTGCTCGCAATCTAAAAGGGCTGTGCAGCACTTCAAATACCTGCTTGACGGTACTCAATTCACTATCCTCACGGACCACAAGCCCCTGGTGCATGCATTTGCAAAGGCGGGCGACGCGTGGTCAGCAAGGCAGCAGCGACACTTGGCCGCCATCTCCGACTTTGGTTGCACCATCACCTACTTCCCCAGCAGGAAGAATCCAGTACCCAGCGCCGGGCACAGGTGGAAATCAATTCCCTCCACCTCAGCATAGACTACGAGGACCTGGCAAGGGAGCAAGCAGCAGACCCGGAAATGGCAGCCTACAGGACGGCACTGACAGCACTTAAGTGGAAGGATGTGCACTTGGGAGGTCCCCACCTCGAGGAGGAAGAAGACGCTTGACGTCACTCATGGCCTCTCCCATCCATCAGGGAGTACAATGGCGCTCCTGATGACGGAAAAGTTTGTGTGGCACGTCATCAGGAAGGATGCTCGCCAGTGGGCGAAGAACTGTAACACTTCCCCAACCAGCAAGATCACAAGGCACACAGAATCAGGCATTGGTGATTTCCCCCAATCTCGTCGTCATTTCAGCCACATCCACATAGACGTCGTTAGGCCTCTACCACAGTCTGGGGGCACCAGTACCTCCTGACGGTCATAGATCACTCCACTCGCTGGCCAGAGGCAACACCTATGGAGGAGGTGTCAACAGCATCCTGCGCAGAAGCCCTCCTCTCCCGTTGGATCAGCCGCTTCAGGGTGCCAGACAGCATTACTACGGACAGGGGCTCAGCATTCCCGTCAGAACTCTGGGTCTCCCTGGCATGCCTGATGGGTACAACACTTCACAGCACAACCGCCTACAACCCCGCAGCAAACGGCATGGTAGAGAGGGCACACCTCTCACTGAAGGTAGCTCTAATGGCACGTTGCACCAGCAAAAACTGGAAGGCCCGGCTCCCCTGGGTCCTGCTGGGTCTCCGCACCGCACCTAGGGCAGATGGCAAAGCATTAACCCTTACTCTTAAGTGTATTTCTGGCACGTTTTTATTTTCCTAAGGAGTGAGGGTTGAGTTGTAAGATAATCATAAAAGTCAGAGCAACTCGAGTCGAAATTGCATTTCACTATTAGTGCAGACCTCAGTGTAGTTACCTGCAAGTGACTTTCTCTGATGTCGAAGAGCATTGGACCCAGGGAGACACCGGCAAAACTCAACAAGGTTTGAAATGTTTGAAAAAGGAGTATTTTTATTACGGAAGAGAGAGAAAATCTCTACCCATTTCTTATCTACTTCCGAATCATTGTCTTTCTATTCTTGCACCTTTACATTTGTCAAAAACTCCTTAACATACTAACCTCATCAAAAAGTTCACTGTCATCCTTTCCCTCCTAAAGTTCGAAGAATCTTATTGATTATGATTGGGGTGAATAGCTCATTTTTTCTTTCTGACAGCTTCATTTGCAAATCTCTTAAAATACAAGAAACTTCCATCATAGAAACTTTGTGGGACTCTACCTTCAATGTGCAATCGTGTAATACTGTAATTTGTGCACAAAAAAAACCATTTTTCATCAAATGGATCCTCAAAGAACTGTTCAAGAAGGCTGGAACATTTGTCTGTAACAAAAAATATGTTTTCAAAGGTTTGAATAACTTCAGAATCCTCTCAATAGCAAGCCACCTTTTCTTACTATATCCTAAAAAATTTTGATAGTGTACATCAAAATTTTCACAAATTTCTTTCAGTTGGTCTACTCTAACAGTATAAATGTAGAAAAATGAAAATATCTTCACTGTTATTACTTCTATATCTACAGGTTGACAGTCCGATTCAGCTTTCATATAGTCTATATTTTATTGCATCCGGTAAAAAACGTTATATTTGCCTCCCCTCGATGCTCCACCAAAATTGCGATTTCTGTTGTCAGCACACAAAGCCAACAGTTTAGAGGACAATTCATTAGAACTGAGGGTTTCTTTTATATAGTATGCAAATATTCACTCGTTTCTCCACCTAGAGTTTTAACGTCCAAAATTTTTACCTTGACACCACTGCAGGGCAAAAGTATCTAACCAATAAGGGACACAATTTAATATTTCCATAATTAGAACAGTCACAATATAAAGTCACACAATTTACCTCAGACATATCCTCTTTTAAGGATTCTCGGGCGTCAGGCAGGAAAACATTGTTAAAAATTGCCTCTGTCTTGGTATGAGCGCTTGCGAACGAATTGTCAAGACACTTTTTAATAAGCTTGGAAGTGCAATCCATAGAACGGAATGAAAGGTTGTGTTGCATTGCATGATAAGCCCAAGTTCCTTCTGCTGCTGCCAAATTCTTTTCTTTTTCTCCAAATCCTTCCTTCTGCAGGAATGTGGTCATTGACTTGCTTGAAGAGGCGGAGGCATCAGTACGCTTATGCCTACTAGTCTTTAAATGACGTTCAGTATCATATTTTCCACCATTGTTACCAAAAAGTACATGCACTTTATACACTGGACATCACTTTCACTTTATGCTTTATTTATGAGAGGTTATTCACTTTCTAATTCTTTATTGAAAGTACACTTCCTTTTGGATGCCATGATGTCGTCCTCTTTTGAGTGCTGCTTGATTGCTAATTGACTACCAACACGCAGTAGCTGGACTTGACATACATGGACGAGTGCAGGAGAGGTTACTAGTCAAATCATACGTGTATAAATGGCGAGTTTGTTTTCATTTTCTTTAATTTGTTTAAAGAAAATGGAGCACAATTCCTACAGTCTACGACCTAGCTATGCTGCAGCAAGAGCCTTAGAAGCTTCGAGAAAAAATATCTTAACTCTTATCTTTGAACAATTAGCAGTTTATTATGATTTGCATATACAATGGGGGACACATGACGGGCAAATTCCGTAAAGGGGGACATTACTACGTCCCCCGAAGGTACTGATTTTTTTGGGGGGACAGAGATTCGAAATGGGGGACTGTCCCCCGCAGAGGGGGACGTCTGGTCACCCTAAGTATACTTGAAACCCGGGCAATGCACCTGACGACATCAACATGGACGAGTTCCAAGTAGAACGAAGGTGGCTTCGAGGATTCATTAACGCATCTCAAGAGCCCGCCAAAGCCTTGATGCCTGTGTTCCAAATATGTTTATAATGTCGAGATTGTTCTTAACCGTCGGAATAAATGTTGCCAGTCGTGAGAGAAGCTTCTCCAAGCTAAAACAAATCAAAAACTATCAAAGATCAACTGAGTCAGCTCAGATTGCCAAACGTCGCGATACTTTCAATAGGGCATGAAATTACTAATCAGTTGGAGTTGATGCTGTTATTAGCGAATTCGTTTCTAACAAAGCTCGTAGGGTTCCGTTGTAAATCTGTTGTGTTGTTTTTGTTTTAGCTTTATGAAATAAAATTAATGATTAAGATGTTAAGGCTTAAAATGTGAGTTTAATTTTCACCACTAATCTTAGTTACGCCACTAGTCGTTTGCATACATTATTTTTTGAGAAGGTTTGCTATAAGTTTGTTTGGGAACATTTAAAATACTATTAATTACAATAAGCAAATCATCATAAAATTTGTTTTCCTCATTACCATGTCCACTGACACATTTACAGTATAATTTTTATACCACTCACTAACCTTTATCATGAATTCAGCTTTTTTATCTATTTTGGAATGATATTTTTTTCGGTTTTTTCTGTTAAAAGTGCCCTTTCTATTCCTACAGAAACTTCCATTGCAAAGTGGTCACTCACAAGCTCACCAACAATAGATGTATCAGCTGTATATTCAGACATAATAAAAAGTAAGGCTTAATCAATTCTACCATCTCTCGTGTGAATGGGTTCTCCGTCCCTAGAACTCTTGCATTCTCCGGTGATTTAAGACTATTATTCATTAAAAAACCATACCTATTTTGACTAGCTCTGCTTCCCAAATGGTGATGATGGACGTTCAGATCACCCAATAACAGATAGAACTCATAAAAAATAAACGGGCAAATTCTTGAGGTCCAACTTATCTGCTTGTTCATAAACATTGATTACATAAAGCATAATATCCTTGAGATATAACTTGGCACAAACATTCAGTGCCATGAATTGTAGTAACTGTAGACAAATCAGCAGGAATACTATTCTTAACAAATGTGGTCATATCTCTTGTATTACTTGCATTATCTGCATTAAGTTCAAAACTTCGATATCTTAGTAATTGAAAACCAATACCATTAATGCCTGATCCTTGTAAAGTTATCACATCTTAGACATGGGAAAGAACATAAACATAGATATCGCTTGACGTTTTATGGAGACTATTCACATTCCAGGGCAAAGTTTTAAGACAAAATGTCTCCATTTTCCCCAATCTCTTCCCTAAACTTTTTAGCAAATGCAACTACATCCATTTTAAGATCATCATTTGACTGCTGCATATGCTCCAGTACCCTATCAGACAAGGAAGTCATAGTAGTAACAAGACTGTTATTAAATTTTCCCTTCCATAGCCAATATATTCCTTTACAGCTACTTGTATCCATAAAACGGTCTTGCCTGGATGCACCTTTATCGTTTCATCTAGAAGGGATATTCCTTGCGCATCAGTGTTTCTATTTGCTCTATTAGAAGTGTTTTATAACTCTACTACTTATGCACAGGGATTACCTTCCCTTGATCATCAACCTCATCACTACCTTGAGAAAAGTTTCGTCTGTCAGCACCGTCACGTACTATAATAAAAGTCGCTCCGTTATCATTACAAACTCTTGTGATTTGTCCTTGGTTACTCACAATAACTTTTTTAAGCTCACTGATCTCCATACGAAGTGCTTGAATAGGTCTATCATGTTTATCAAAAACTTGGTTTTGACTATCATTGCCGCCTACATACAGAACAACAAAATCATATTTACATGTCCAGAATTCTGTATCCTCAAAGTGCGCGGTGAGGCCACCTGATCTCCTAAAGATCTCCACAACAACTCCTTCCATTACTGGTAGGACAGGAGGCAGTTGTGAATGCCCTATCAAAACCACTCGAAATGGCATAGCCTAGCCGCGTATCCTGGCTCGTTGTCTTCTGTATCCGCTGTCGAATGACCAAATGTTGAGAATTTTCTCGACGATAATTCAGCTAATTGGCTCTTGCCCGATGTTCTGGGCTCGCTACACAATCTAAAAGAGACACTGACTCCAAACCAAACAGGTGGTGGCTACACAAACACAAGTACATTTTCTAAATTTTATTACAAAAATGAACTAAATCACAAAAAAACATACTAAGCTATCTAAATTTACGTTAATCTCAAGGCTATCTAAATTTACGTTAACCTTAATCAAGAAACAAAGACGAATTCTGGGCCACGTGCGGGCTGGCAATCAAGATCACGACTTAACCAAGCCTGCAAGTTTAGTGTAATTACTGGACATGGTACATGTTAATGGAAAGCAACGATTGGCCTCAATTAAGTTGGATAAAATGATGATGCAAATACCTATTGTTTCAAGCAAGATCTAGCCAGTGTCCAGCCTTCTAATTAAGAACGCACCTGCTACACGTCTGACATCTGTCATCGCAAAAAGAAGAGTGAACATGGAGTGTGGTGCAGCATTGCTATGAGTGTTCTTTCCAGAAATTTCCAAATTCCCAAATTTACAATCACATCACTACAAGCAAGTTTCTCAGATCCAAAACTCTAGATAACTAAAGGTGTAACTTGCAGTAAACTTTTCAGGAACAAAGAACTTGTAACAAACGAAATAATAATAGCGCTTTTTATATCGGAGCATCGCGTATCTTCCACGTCAGCCCAGCTAGACACGTGATCGTTCGTGCGGTTGCGATTTCTACTAATATTTTAAAACGACTTAATAGGAGGTTTATGTTGGCTAAATCCCTGCAGAAGATTTTGTCGACATCCTCCCAGCTAGATGGAGCTGACAGCCAAGGCAGAAAGGTTGAGAATGACGTCTAAAGTGGACAACGTTCGGTTCTGACTTATGGCCCAGATACGATTGGAGGCCTCACAACCGCAGCTGGCTTACCTTACAAGCAGGATACTGGACACTATGACGTGTCTTACAATCACACAATACAGCAGTGCATGAAAAACTATGGAATGTAAACAAATTGCATATTGATGCTCCTCTCTCTCTTGGTAGCATGCATACTATTTAGATCATCTTAACTATAAGGGTCCCTGGGCCTTGTCACAGTTCCATCTCGTTCCTCCTAAGAAAGAAATGTCTATACAATCTCTCAAAAACACTGCAGTTTACCCGCTTGGAGCCAATATGCCATTTTCTCTCTTTGGGCTAGAGCCGCTTTTCTTTCGGGTCTGCCCTGAGTTCTGGGAACATTCACTGTACTCTTTCTTTCGCTGCTTTCTTCGTCCACTGTCTCTGATTCACTCTCAATTAGTTTGTGATTGTCCATATTCACTATTATACATTCACTATCGTGCACAGCACAATCGACACCATGTTCAACACTTACGAGCTCATCCTCATTGTTCATTTCACTTGATACATCTGTAATGAACCCTATGAGATGGTGACGAGTTCAGAGATTCTTTGATCTACTTTAAAGCCCTTACCACTATGAAAATGAGTAGGACACGTACCAGAACAAAAACAATTCAAAAGCACTTTCTCAAAGAGAAGGTTACAGAGACACTAAACGAACAATTTAATTATTCATTACAACTATTATCTTAAAATTACAAAGGAATCCCTTGAAAACTGCACTTTAGGGAAGAAAAATATAAACAATTACAATTCCAAAAAAAACACATTCGCCTAGGTAACTAGCACACTGAAGTAAAAGAGAAAGGAATTAGCTGGAGATAGAAACCATATACACTCGGGTATGTGTGATAGTAAGAGACAAAGTAGGAAATTAACATTAAACCTAATTATTTACAAACTTCAAAAAAAAGGAATCGAATTAACACACATTTGCAATAGAATATCAATCACCGCATTGACATTGATCAATCGTAGTCCCGCTAATCAACTGAAATAAAGTCGTCCCTTAACACCATGCAGCGAAGTGTCGTCTCCTAAGATGAATTTCAGAAAAGTGCCACAAAGTAGGAGACACTCAACACAGATCGTCTCTATGGGTAGGAATGGTTAAAAATTCACACAGGGTCTGGGATCTTACCCTTTTCTTCGCCCTGGGAGGCCTCTTAACGACTCCAGAGGTTCAAAAGTACGTAATTGCAAAGAAGGGCGTCACACGACCCCTTACACAATCTGAAGAGACGCCAGCACCAGTACTGTTCATAGGGGGTGGCAAGGAACAACTCCTCCAAGAGGCCCCCAGCAGCAAACGTCGAGGGCGTCTTCGGAATATCTCAGCAAATTGCCACAAGCCGCCAGAGAGTATGGGAGCTGAAAACCTCTCTAAAGGGAGCCGTTAACTGAGGTCTGATCACTCAAAAAGGTCGCCGCATCACCAGCGGAGACGAAAAGAAACGGGCGACGAACAGCCGAAGCACCGTCAAACATGAAAAGATAAAGACACTTACATGGGTGACGTATCTATTAAAACTACAACTACCCTTTGAGGGGAGGAAAAGACCCCAGTCCAGCCTTCAAGAGACATACATAAAACTGGACAAAAACAAAAACTTACTCTAATGGCCAAAACAAAAACACCGAAAAATATATAATTAATTAATTACGTTAACTTCATAATACCTCCCCACCAAAGAGAAAAAAAAAATTATATAATTTTTTTTTACAAAAGTCAAATTACTAACGAAACTAAAATTACTTTAAATTTTCTAAAAAAAAAAAATTTTTTTTAAGCAGAGAAACAAAGTGAAAACCTGAAAAACAAAGAATGGTTATTATTGCAGAAAATTCATTCCTTTGTAAAGGACGTAGACAAAACGTCGGGAACTACATTGTCCCTCCCTGGTATATGCCGTATTTCGAGATCATACTCTTGGAGGGTCAAACTCCACCTAAGAATTCGCACATTTTTATCTTAGAAACGTTGGATAAAGACTAATGGGTTGTGGTCTGTATAAACTACAATAGGATAGTTAGAATTACTTAAATAAACATTAAAATGGGCTAATGCCTTTATTAGACACAAAGCTTCTTTTTCTATTGTAGAATATTTTCTTTGTGCTGGCGACAGTTTCTTGGAGAAATAGGCGACGGGGTGTAACGTTCCAATATCATCCGCTTGTAATAGAACAGCACCGAGTCCCAAGTCACTGGCGTCGGTACCTAACCTGAAAGGCAATTTAAAATTTGGGGAGCGTAACAATGGGTAACTAATCAAGGTGGCTTTCAATCTTTCGAAAGCCCCCTGACATTCATCAGACCAAATAAACTTTACACCTTTCTTTAACAGGTTTGTAAGAGGGTTAGCTATGTCGGAAAAATTGCAAATGAATCGCCGATAATATCCGACCATGCCAAGGAAACGCCTAACGCCCCTTTTATTAAGAGGTGCTGGAAAATCTGCAACTGCCTCCACATTAGCCTTTTTGGGAGCAATCTTACCCAGGCCCACCTCATGACCGAGGTAAATTACCTTTGCCTGAGCAAAATCGCTTTTCTTCAGATTTACCACCAGGCCAGCCTTCCGCAAAACCTCAAACAAAGCTCTCAGTCTCTTAAGATACGTCTTCCAATCATCACTGTAAACAATAAGAACATCTATATAGACAACACAACCTTCCAAATTCTGTGTTATGTAATTCATTAACCTTTGGAAGGTGGCAGCCGAATTCTTCATTCCAAAAGGCATTACCTTGCATTCGAAAAGGCCATCACCTGTCACAAAGGCTGAAATCTGTCTCGCCCGGGGTGAAAGACCGACCTACCAATAGCCTTTCAAAAGATCCAATTTTGTCAAAAATTTGGCTGACCCAACACGATCGATACAGTCTTCCACCCTGGGTAGAGGAAAGGAGTCAGTTCTAGTAACGGCATTTATCTTTCGGTAATCCAAGCACAGACGGTGTTGTCCGCCTTCTTTTTTAACTAACACCACAGGCGAACTCCACGGACTAATGCTAGGTTCAATTAAATCATTTTCTAACATATATTGCACTTCCTCTTTCACTATGTCTCTTTTTACCGGATTAAGTCGGTAGGGGCACTGTTTAATAGGTTTGGCATCCCCCACATCGACATCATGTTCTAGAACCGTAGCTCTACCTGGAGTGTCCTGAAAAATATTCTTATATTCATTAATCAGGTTAATTAATGATGAAGACCTGTCGGGATCCAAGTGCTGAAATTTAATTTGCAGATTATTGAAAATTTCAGAATTGCTATTCATTGCATCGGGGGTAACAGATAATTTACTATTAACTACTGACTCTACTGCATCTACCTCTGTGTCTACTTCTACATTAACTAAGGTGACGGGATCCACGTCTACATTTTCAACTAATTCTACATCTCTACTAATATAAAGTTTGAGCATATTAATATGACATATTCGAGTTTTCTTTCTTTTATCAGGGGTCTCTATCAAATAATTCACATCATTATATTTCTTCAGAACCTTCCAGGGTCCTGAAAACTGTGCCCTCAAAGGATTTCCTGGAAAGGGCAATAGAACTAAAACCTTGTCTCCAGGTTTAAACGTCCTTTTTTTAGCACCAACATCGTATCTGTTTTTCATAACCTCCTGGCTTTCTGCCAGATTCTCTTTAGCAAACTCCCAGGCCTTTCTTAATTTCACCTGACGACCTGACAAATAATCAAGAATGTTGACCTCGGGAGTTTCCCCCTGCAGATGTTCACGTACCACTTCCAAAGGACCGTGCACACAATGCCCAAAAACAAGCTCGAAAGGGGAGTACCCCAAAGCCTCGTTTGGAACGGAACGAATAGCGAATAAAGCATAAGGGACTTCCTTATCCCATTCTCCTCCGGACTCCAAACAAAACTTTTTTAAAACAGACTTCAGGGTCTGGTGGAACCGTTCCACCTGGCCCTGACTCTCAGGGTGATATGGGGAAGAGGTAATGTGTTTTATCCCCAACTCAGACATGTTATTCTTTAAATATTTGCTTGTAAAGTTAGTACCACAGTCCGATTGCAAAGTGCGAGGTATGCCAAACTTAGTAAAGAAACCAACCAAATTATCGACAATCTTGGATGTCAAAGAACCTGGATCAGGTGGTACTTCCATGTCCTCCTCGGACTCGGTTCCACTGATTCCCCCACCAAGGCGAACCAACCAACTAAAGGAGGTCCAAGGAAGAAAAATCATGGGCGTAGATAACTCCAAATAGCCTAAAGAAAGCCGCTGAGCTCCCTTGGCACTAGTGCTAATCTGGCACAGTGCCTCAAAATTATCCTACGAAGTTCTTTGGCATCTCTATCCAGAGGAGGATGTCAGATTTCTCCAACTGTTTATTTTCCTTAAAACTGTTTAATTTATTCCTTTCCTTTAACATTTTCCTTTATCTCCTTTGATCATTACTCATATTATTTTATGCCTTACCAAGGCTTACATTTTACCTTACTTCCCACTCTGCCAATGAAGAGTGCAGATTGATAGATTTTTCATTATTATACATCCTATGACTTCCTTTCATGCTTATAAAAGCATAATGCATTTTAAATTGTAGATGCCATTGCCGTAGATGTTGGCAGATGCTCCTGCCAGAGGAGCCGTGCCCTCTGACTTCCCTCTGAGGCCCTTTGGGCTAAAAAACATGAACCTAGCCATTTTCATAGGCTGAAGAGCATAATCTTGGCATATTAATCATAATTTTTCTTTGATAATCATTAGTTACTCTTGCATCTATCATGTATTTTCTTTGTTATTCCCTAGTAATATAAATCTCAAGTCCCAGACTCACAAACCTGTGTAAATCGCAAATATAATTGTTCATCATATACTTAGAGAAGTGTCACAAGGCCCCAGTGAGGTTAGTGCCATGTTATCGGTCTGCCTCATCAGTGAATCCCAAAGTGGGATGCTTCCCTTTTATTACTGTTCTTTTCCTCGAAATCTGTAAAACTGTGGCTTCCATAGCCAACACTACGTACTGATACGTCTCATGTGCTTATAAAATGTGCCTCCTGGCAGTTACATTTATGTTGCCCTGAATGGCACTGTGACGTCGCAATTAAGTATCATGGCATCACTTAATTTAAGCCTACGAATGCTTCGATGTACTGCCTCCTCAAGGTAAATTAACTGCATGACCTTGTGACTGAAGTCTTGTTACTACTAAGTGCATGGAGTATTTTAAGTATAACCACATTAACCTCTTGATGTTAGGTTTATTTTTTTACCAATTAAGTAATCACCTTATTTCATTTTGTATTCATTAAATGCTGCTTAATATCGTTTCCCTTAAAAAGTATAACTGTTACTGCTGTCAGCAGCATAAATTAATTCTGTGAAGTAGAGTAAAATCATAAGTGATTTCTTTTGTTTGTAATTGACTTTGATCTTTCACAGAGATATCATATTTTACAATAAAGTAGCCTACCCCAAAGGTAATGGAAGAGAGTATAGGTTGCCTGATGAGATAACATAACTGTAGCCATTTCAACCCGACTAAGGGTGTAAATGTCATCTAGGTGGGGGAGGTGTCAAGAGTAAAACGCTTACATGCCATCTCATCTGTCAAGATATAATTTAAAAAGCATTCAGTTGCTTCATTTGTTTTATGGCAAAGAACACTATAGGCAGAATTCGCCCCTAGCGACCTCTCCTTCACCACTAACTTTGGGGCGAGAATACTTTAATCGCTTTTCCTTGTTCAAGTGACTATCGGGACCTTAAATTTCAGGTGCTAATCCAGTAGAAATGCAAACCCTCACCCGAGACAAATCAGCTGGCAGAGCGGCAAATGATTGACCATGTGCTTGGTGCCATCTTGGAACCTGACCACACAGCCCATGCTTGCAGTGACACCCGGTCACACCAACACCAGCACCATCTACAAAGAGCAGGATTGTAATCCCAGGAAGCTATAAAAGATCTCAGATGGTCACACTCTATCTTAGACTTGGTCGGACACTATTCCAGGACTCATGTTCTGTCCCGTATTCTATTGAACTGCCCCTTCTGAACACATGGCTGTCTGGGGCCATAGTGACTTTTGCTGTGACTTTATTCACTTGCCATCCCTATTGCTGGCCCCCAAAGACAAGGACATCATCTCCTGCCTAAGGTAAAGTACTGAATTTATGGTCCTTTTAGCCAGTAACATTCCAGTCTGCCTATAACTATTTTCCTGTTTTCCCTTTTCATGGTGTGATATTCCTACAGTGAGATCTGTATTGCTTTTTATAACTGCGTTGTTTAATTTGCCAAATACTGAAGTGAAGTGTAACGTAAATCGTTAAAATTAAAGTTACAGGAATCGAGTTCAGTCTAGGAACCTTCTGTGTAATTCCTCAATTCCTTAATTAAAGTGTTGTTTTCGGTTGAGTAACAATAGGTGTTTCAATTACAAATTAGGAGTAATCAGCTGTGCATCTGTGCATCATCTTGTGTGCATAGTGACCCCACTACATCATTTGCAACACCCTTTGAAGTGGGCTCCCCTTGTGTCTCTTCAGGCAATTCCCAGTTATTTGCGTCTCTCATCTTGTACGATGAGACCTTGTTTGCCTGTCCCAAATTAAGCTACCATTCTTCTGATGTGTTTTCTTTTGTAAATATAATTAATTAAGCTAAACCCCAGAGTTTACCTAATCACTCACCTTTCGAAGTAGGCCTTCAGCCACGTTTTGATGTATATGTTTTCACCTGACCTCAAGGTCAGAGTCCAGATCTGTGTTATCCAAGGTATGTTGCGTATATCCCTAGCTGGACCCACCGGTTAAACTAGATCCCCTATCTAAGAACATTATCAATATATATATATATATATATATATATATATATATATATATATATATATATATATATATATATATATATATATATATATATATATATAAAATATATATATATATATATATATATATATATATATATATATATATATATATATATATATATATATATATATATATATATATATATATATATATATATATATATTTTTACGTTTTTTCCTGGTTTTTAGTTTGAAATATTCTCTGTGAGACAGGTAGCAACAATTTAAGGTAATTTAGCCTTGTGATTCTGACTTCGTGGGTCCAGGAAAACATAAAAAAGAGGAAAACAAAGGGGAATCTCATATGAGCGTAGGGCTCTTGTTACTGGGGAAAATATTACGTAAAACACGTGGGCAAATTTAAAGGAGTGTATTTACATAAATGACATTAGTACGGGAAAGAGGAATGCAAGTAGATTATTGATCCTGAAGGGGATTCCTACGGGATGAATGAAACTGGGGATTCCAGACACAGTCCAAGAAGCTTCCACGAAATAGGGTCCTCTGAAATGAGAGATATGCACATTATACGCCAGTAATGAAAATAGACATAAGAATAATGAATTGAAGCTGCACTGAGGGTGCCAAAGGATGAATTAATAAGACTTAGTACTGCCGATGCTAGAGGCGCACGGACATTAGACAAGGGATTCGTTGATTAATGGCGCTCAATTCAAGTAAATGTTCCGAGGAAAAAGCGTGACTGAATGGAGGTTTTCCAGAGGACTTTACCATAACTTTGTTTCCAGCGCAGCGCAAAAAGGGGTAATGTGGATGACTTGCGATTTCTGAGGGCGAGTTCTTCCACGTGCTAGGATGCAAGGGCAAGGCGATGGGGACTTCTCGAAAAAGGGCAACGCGTGGGAATTTCACGAAGGGCCGGGCAATGGCATGTGGGGCATCCGCAGGTCAACGGTGGAGCGAAGAAGGGCTCGCGTCAAAGGGCACGAGGAGAAAGTATACTTTGAAATGGCCACGTGGTTAGGATGCGAGGGCATCGATGGGGCCAGGTGTTTGAGGACGTCTTCACTCCATATCGTCCAGCCCGCGTGTGTGTGAAAGAGGCCTCGTGTTCTCTGCTTTTATCTCCTCCTATGGGGCAGGGGCACTTCCAACATATAGGGGTGTTGAATCATCTTCAGCTGATGCCCGCAGGGGAGTTTTGCCTGTAAGGAAACGACCAGACAGAGATCACTTTTGCCTCGAAGAAAGATCTGCTTAAAGGGAGTGGCCTTAATCTTTTAAACCCTTGTATTCTGACCGTGCGAAGTCGATAGACAGATGGTCTATCGATCGAGCGGCTTGCAGTAAATGAAGACAACAAAACAAACAACAAAAAGAAAAGGGGGAGGCAATTTGCTAGCGAGTTCTTGCTAATCATAATACCTCCCCATACAAGATGATGTACACACCTTCTTCGGGTGTGTACATTGATATACAAGAATGAGCGGCAAATGCTTTACGTTACTCTACATTCTGCCTTGCAATGAACTTTACTACTAAGGGATTTATGAAACTGTGACATTACTTTTAATAACACACTGGGACAAATTTCTTTAACAGGACACAAGGTAATTTAAACACTTGCAAAAGAGTAATTACTTTAGATTTGGTTACCCATTGGTAACTTTATAAAGTGACTCGAACAATGTGAATTAATTAAGATTATAAGACCAAGTATATGAGGCTATGGCAAACAAATGAAAAGAAAGGTTATTGTTCAAGAATTTAAATACACGGTTACTTAATTTTAGATAAAATGCATGCGGTTAGTACAGTCTGCCTTGAAGAGGCTGTATAAATGAAAAACAGCGTTTATTTTTTGTAAATGACATCCCCTATACGCGATATTGTAATGACTATATATATCCGCATTGGTAATTTATCTTCGTTTTAACGTGCTTTGCTTAGCAGGCCCGCACACAGGGATTTTGACAGTCGTATGCGGGCGAGAGTATTCGCAAGTTTTAATTCGCTAACCTTAAACTACGCTAATTTTATGCGTCCACTGCCCACTCGAGTACTCAATGTTATGACGGGGGGAGCAGACAAAGATGTGGGGTCTAGGACAAACAGAGTTCTTAGAAATAAGGGAAGGGGAAAAAGGAATAATAATAACAAAAGGAAAATTAACTAGAGGTTACGAATGAAAACGTGACTGCATATGAAAGGCGGAACACATCTCTCAGAGTTTACGAAAGGGGCATTTAAATCACAAGGGCAAGAGTCTATGACTCGCGATTCATTAAAATAAAGATAAATAAATGACTAAAAGAGAGTAAATGATATTGGCAGAAGAGCTAAGGTAAAAGGAGTGAGGGTTTTATGGTGTTAGGCGGGAATTTATCGTCCTTCGCCTATGAATTACAGCCCGGACTATCATTTCAGTCCCAGGGCGAGAAAAGTGCACCCGAAGGGCGCGACTCCTTCAGGAAGAGCTGACACGCATGCCCGGTGCCAAGGTATGGGCGCAAGGGCGTGTCGCTTCTCACTCTGTTATTCTCAAAGATTTATACATTGTGTGGGGAATGGTATTCCGTACTTAATTGCCTCTTGTGGTGATAATTTAAGGAAAGATTAATAGAGGATGATAAGAGATAGAAGTTCCTGAGGAACGGAAGAAGATAGCGGAGGGTCTGATATCCCCTTCTGGATTAGAGGTGCCAAGACCTTCGAAAAATGAAATGGTGGCACAGGTGCCAGGGGAGCTCTGGAGCTCTTTGTAAACTACCTGGAAATTCCCAAGCCCGTGGTAATTTCGCCCCGAACCTTTCTTAAGGGGACAGTTGTCCTCGGCCGGGGAAGCAGAGGGCCCGAGACCGGAGGGCGGCACGGAGTGCCACCTGGGCCTGCTGCTGCGACAGCTGACGCAGGAGTTTTCCGTGCTGGTTCTACCATGATCCGTCGCGGCTCTTGTAGTTCATCGGCCAAGTGAGATATGGCAGAATCCTGACTTGCAATTGTGTCGGCGACGGACTGAGGCAGAGAGGAGGCGGTCGGGGGCGGCATGAGCGGCTCGCAGGTAACGATGACCAGCTCAGGCACGGGTTGCGAGGCCACACCTGCAGGTGAGCTTCCGCTGTGGTCAAGAGGAACCGTCTCTCTTACCGAGGCTGGTAGCGGTGCCAGGCCGGGGGAAGAGAGGGGGTCCTGAATTGGATCCCGTGAATGGAGATCGGAGTAGTGCTCTGGCGCTGGCACTAGGGCAGAGTCAGGCACTATCAGAGGTTTCTTGGGCTCGTCGGTCAGGACGGACGAAGCTTGGCACTGCTCGGGGCATGCAAGTGGCACCGGCAGGAATTTGGCATCTCTGGAAGGGAGATCTGATTGGGGCCCTGGCACTGGCACTAAGGCAGGGCCAGGCACTGGAATTGGATCGGGAACCGATCGAGGGGGCTACTGTACCTCGTACTCAGGTGGCACTGGTAGGGACTGCACGTCCTCCTGGTACCCAGGGGGCGCCAGTCTTGACTAAGGGAGAAGCCGGGAAGATTACTAGCACCCGCAGAATGATTCGGGGAATGTGGACCCCTACTAGTTTGTCGTGATTTCTGTGGGGACTGAAAGTCCTGTCCCAGGATGACGTCATAGCCTCCGGGGAGATGGCTTGCTACTGCAAGATTGCAAATTTTGGATTGGTGAGGTCCTGTGACTCTCAATTGGACCGTAGGGAGTATCATTTTAAATTGCTTTATTCCTCGATCGTGACGAGTTTTCGTCTATTGACGATAGCTCCGTGAGGGGAACTCTGTCCCTTCGGATGAGGGAGATTTGTGCCGCCGAGTCCTCGAATGCAGTGACTCGGCGCGCGGGTGGCTACCTCGTGGAGGGGTCACGATACAGGCCCTTCAGCGGGAGGGCCTAATGACATGGGATCTGTGACGGCATCTGTGA
Source organism: Macrobrachium rosenbergii (assembly GCF_040412425.1). NCBI lineage: Eukaryota > Metazoa > Arthropoda > Malacostraca > Decapoda > Palaemonidae > Macrobrachium > Macrobrachium rosenbergii. The sequence continues at coordinate 45,750,679 of NC_089781.1, forward strand.
CGGCCAAGGCGACGGTGGGAGTATTTGATTTATTATTGCTTGGGGATTTCGCCCATGCGGGAGAATGGCCATAAACCTTGCACGCCATGCAAAAGGTCTGGCTGAAGTCTTTCCGCGCTGCCCCTGTGGAGGGCGCAGGCAAGTTATTGGGCGGTTTTCCGGGAGAGAGAGGAGCCAGTTTCTTGTTCCGGCACTGTTCGGAGGAATGCCCGTTTTCTTGCAATAATGGCAAGTTAGGGGTTTGCCCGAGTTCCCATTTTTGTGGGAATTTGATCCTCCGAGGAGGGACGGGGGATTTATCTTCCGCCCCATGGATCCTTCTTGAGGGTGTTGAGTTTCCCACGTGTCTGCTATTCGGCAACACTCGGTGAGTGTTGCTGGGGCTTTTTCCACTATATGAGTGGCGAGGGCAGGAGGGGCGTAGCGCAGGAAATGCTCGAACTTAAAACACTCGATTACCTCGGCGGTGCTTGTGGCTCCTTCGGAATCGAGCCATTTTGTTAATGCCCGCTCTGAATGGTACGCCCAATCGGACCAAGTCTGGCCTGCTTCTCTGGGCTGCTCTCTCCAACGTCTCCTCCACCGCTCGGGCGTAATCTCGTACGCCTTCGTAACTGCTTGGCGTACGGCTTCCCAGTTTCCCCTATCTTCTGCTGACAGGGCGTGGTAGGCAATGAGGGCCTTTCCGCCCAGGAATTTAGTGAGAACCAGGGAGAGTTCTGCGGGGTAGAGATCGCAGCACTCCAGGACTCGTTCGGCCCTTTCAAGACATACTTCGGGTTCGGACTCTGTCCATTTTGACATGAACGAGTGAGCTTGGCTGAGGGCACTCATTCCCGCTGCAGGGGGCGGGGGGGGTGGCGTGCTGTTGTTCTAGCACCTGGAGCTCATGGGCGCGCTGTCACTCTCGATCTTCCCAAGTCTCGTTCCTCTCTTCTCTCTTGGGCAATTCTTTCTCTCTCTCTCTCTCTCCTCACGTTCTTTTTCTTTCTCCGCCTATTGGGCAATTCTTTCTCTCTCTCTCTCTCTTCACGTTCTCTCTCTCTCTCCGCCTTGGCATCGTCCACTCGCTCTTGAACCCATTCTCTCAGATCTTGCCCTGATAGTCCCATGTCCTTCCCAGCGGACATGTAGAATTTGAAGTCCTCGTTTTGTTGGGCTCTGGTATTAGCCATCTTGAAATAATGGTTATATGGTATGTCTGAAAAGACTCAGGTTGTCTGAAAAGACTCATTTGCAGGAATCTGAAACACTCAGTTGTTCAGACTGCAGGAGAATGGATCTGTCTGAATAAGACAGTTGATTAGTAAGTCTGAGGAGACTTTTGTTAAAATTTGATATGTCTCGGAAAGACGGGGTTGTTCGTGGCGAACGAATTTATATGCGTCTCGGAAGACGTACTGGGATTTGTCACGCTCGGACTTGGCCGGCTGTAGCGTGAAATTGAGTTGCTCTAACGAACTGGAGTGATCAGTCCCGTAAGGGCTTAGATGTGTGTGAAATACACTAATATACTGTCTCAATAAGGACTTGATCTTGGGTTTCCCGCAGGGATTGGAAATTCTCGGCACGTGCGACGTAGAATTTTAGGAGTGAGTCTCTTAGGACTTGGATTTTTGTTAGGAGTCTCTTAGGACTTGGAATTGTGGAATTTGGAGGAATTCTCGCCACATGCGACGTAGAATTTTAGGAGTCCCTGAGGACTGGGAATTTTGGTTGAGGAATTCTCGCCACGTGCAGCGCAGAATTTTAGGAGGAGTCTCTGAGGACTTGGAAATACGATTCGTCCATTAGGACTTAGAAATTACTAACGGGAAAACCCAAAGAAAAATGTTTGCTGAGAAATGAATGGAAAAAAAAATGCTACACACGCGGGCATGAGTGTGGGGGTGCAGGACGTCTGACCAACACCGGAGTTATTTTTAGATTCTGTGTGAATGGATTCGTATATTTATAGACCCTCTGGGATTCCGGGGAGAGGATAACAGTAAAACAACCTAGTAATTTTCCCTATAAGCGGAGTTTAAATTTCGCTTTCCTAACACCTAACTCGAATTCTAACTACACTGAGAGAATTTCAGCAATGCAAGCTGACTTCGTCTTGTCCCACGTGGGAATTTATTCGCGCCTAAATAACAATTCGCTAATCCGAAATGCAAAGTAAAATTTATCACAGAGGAATTTCTTTCACACTATTCCTCGAAGCAAAGAATATGGCAAGGATTTTAACACAGAGGAATTTCGCACTATTCCTCGAGCAAAAGATATGGCAAAGATTTTAACACAGAGGAATATCGCGCTATTCCTCGAAACAAAGGATGGTTAGCACTGGTTATTTCCTAACTACCTATCCTGAAAGGCATGCATTAACGAATCTAATACGGCGGTTCTTTTCTCTCAGTGAATACATGCGTCCCTATTTCTAATTCCTAGGAACAGTCATGATTGTGAAAAGGTTTTGCTAAGATAAACACATTACTTACATGGAATTTCCGGATCTGTGTGCTGGTTTTACACAAAAGGTTCGTAATTGTCTCGTACCCAGCTTAGCTTTGCTAATAGCTGATCTGGCAAGTTGCAAATGCAATAAAGCAACACTAGGGGAACTGCAACTGCAAAACGAGATCTATGGCCAGGTCGCCATTTTTACGTTTTTCCTGGCGATTTAGTTTGAAATATTCTCTGTGAGACAGGTAGCAACAATTTAAGGTAATTTAGCCTTGTGATTCTGACTTCGTGGGTCCAGGAAAACATAAAAAAGAGGAAAACAAAGGGGAATCTCATATGAGCGTAGGGCTCTTGTTACTGAGGAAAATATTACGTAAAACACGTGGGCAAATTTAAAGGAGTGTATTTACATAAATGACATTAGTACGGGAAAGAGGAATGCAAGTAGATTATTGATCCTGAAGGGGATTCCTACGGGATGAATGAAACTGGGGGATTCCAGACACAGTCCAAGAAGCTTCCACGAAATAGGGTCCCTCTGAAATGAGAGATATGCACATTATACGCCAGTAATGAAAATAGACATAAGAATAATGAATTCGAAGCTGCACTGAGGGTGCCAAGGGACTTCGATGAATTAATAAGGACTTAGTACTGCCGATGCTAGAGGCGCACGGACATTAGACAAGGGATTCGTTGATAAATGGCGCTCAATTCAAGTAAATGTTACGAGGAAAAAGCGTGACTGAATGGAGGTTTTCCAGAGGACTTTACCATAACTTTGTTTCCAGCGCAGCGCAGAAAGGGGTCCGTGGATGACTTGCGATTTCCGAGGGCGAGTTCTTCCACGTGTTAGGATGCAAGGGCAAGGCGATGGGGACTTCTCGAAAAAGGGCAACGCGTGGGAATTTCACGAAGGGCCGGGCAATGGCATGTGGGGCATCCGGCAGGTCAACGGTGGAGCGAACAAGGGCTCGCGGTCAAAGGGCACGAGGAGAAAGTATACTTTGAAATGGCCACGTGGTTAGGATGCGAGGGCATCGATGGGGCCAGGTGTTTGAGGACGTCTTCACTCCATATCGTCCAGCGCGTGTGCAAGAAAGAGGCCTCGTGTTCTCTGCTTTTATCTCCTCCTATGGGGCAGGGGGCACTTCCAACATATAGGGGTGTTGAATCATCTTCAGCTGATGCCCGCAGGGGAGTTTTGCCTGTAAGGAAACGACCAGACAGAGATCACTTTTGCCTCGAAGAAAGATCTGCTTCAAGGGAGTGGCCTTAATCTTTTAAACCCTTGTATTCTGACCGTGCGAAGTCGATAGACAGATGGTCTATCGGTCGAGCGGCTTGCAGTAAATGAAGACAACAAAACAAACAACAAAAAGAAAAGGGGGAGGCAATTTGCTAGCGAGTTCTTGCTAATCATAATATATATATATATATATATATATATATATATATATATATATATATATATATATATATATATATATAAAAACAACAAGCAAGCAGAGTCCAAAGAAGACGACAGTCAACAAAACAGTTGCATATTTATTAAGAAACGTTTCGTGTTACTTAAACACATCATCAGTCTGTAAAATTGAAAAATGCACATTAATTCTCTAATTTAAAATAAAAGCTAAATTAAAAACGGCAGTTACATTCTTTAAAATTACAACATACATAAAAAAAAAAAAAGAAAGGAGATTTTTTTCTCTCTCTCTAAGTCTACCTGATCAATAGAAGGGGAAAGACGAAGTGAGACCACAAGCTCACGCATGCCCAGAGTATACTTAGGCCAAGTGCAGAGGAGAAGAAGACACGTTGGAGTTTAAAAGAGGTGCATGACGTTTAATAAACAAAGACTCAAGGGTCGTTAAGTAAGCCGATTGTTTGGTAGTTCCCAGGATGGAAAAATGTTTTTTATCTATATTAACCTTTCATTTAACGGCATGATTTCTAATACTGGAAAATTCGGGATTAGTTATTCGTGAGCCAGTTCTGTAGCTCAGACCTAAGTGGCTATAATAACGGACCTGCAACATTCTCTTTGATGAGCCAACATAACTACCAAGACATCTTGGGCATTCACATTTGTAAATAATATTGAACTTCATAAAGGTCTGTAGCTTGTCCTTATAATTAAAAAAGCCGCCAATCTTTAGTGGATTCATAGGTATTAAATTGAGTTTTAGAAATCCAAACTCTTTTTCAATGATTTGTTTGACTTTGGATCTAAGAAAGTCAGAGTGCGTAAATGGTATCGTAGCGTACTTAGTCAATTTAGGAACATTACATTTCACAATAGAATCAGCAAAGTTACGTGCTACAATCTTGTTAACTATGTTATAAAAAAGTCTTTGTGGATATGAATTTTTGGTAAAATATTCCAGTAAAAATTCAATTTCGGAGTGGAAATTTGCCCAGCTAGATGTATAACGGAGGGCTCTAAAAACAAGAGTCGTTATGGCATTAATTTTAAAAGAAAAGAAACACGAACTATAAAAAAGTTACCTCCAAGGCCTGTATAAGTACTTTTCTAAAAACTGATGTACTAAAATCTTTTTACTTTTTATGTATGTTGTAATTTTAAAGAATGTAACTGCCATTTTTAATTTAGCTTTTATTTTAAATTAGAGAATTAATGTGTATTTTTCATTTTTACAGACTGATGATGTGTTTAAGTAACACGAAACGTTTCTTAATAAATATGCAACTGTTTTGTTGACTGTCGTCTTCTTTGGACTCCTGCTTGTTGTTGTGTACTTCCGCCTGAATGTGTATATATATATATATATATATATATATATATATATATATATATATATATATATATATATATATATATATATATATATATATATATATATATATATAAGTGTTTCTGAAATTAGAGTCCCCCTCTATAGCATAAACTAAAATTGATATGGACAAAAACAAAAGTAATTCAGAACAGGTATTTATTCAAGTTTCTCTCTGAGTATTTAATATTTTGTGTGGCCTCCATCTGCCTGTACCACAGCCTGTATTCTTGAGGGGTATAATTTCAGCAAATCGCAAAAAAGCTGAGACTCAAACTCCATTTCCCTGAGCACTTCGGTCACCTCTCTTCGCAGGTCGTCAAGGCTTGGTATACCATCATAGTTCACTGTGTGCTCTTCAACACGATCCTTTAAGATACTACCAATGTTTTCACACACATTAAGGTCAGGGGAGCTACCTGGAAATTCACTTGATGAGAAGAAATCGATACCACTGTTTCGAAGCAGCTCCTGTGTCTGAAGAGCCTTGAAACATGGTGCCTTATCATGCAAAAATGTGACTTCTTCTACAGATAACACATTTTCAGGATCTTTGAAGAAAGGAAATACTCCACCAGTAAGCACAGTTTCTCTGAAGTATTTGCCATCCCATGACTGTCCTTTTTCATTGATGATCCACATTAACCGTTTGGCTGAGAAACATAGAAAAATTCCCAAACATTCAGGAAATTTCACAACTTGGCGATAGCGCACGTCATCGCTGATATCATCCAACTATGCAACCCAAATGATGTCATTTTTATGATTTGGCTTCCTGACTGTGTAAATGAAGAATTCATCTGATGCGGCAACATGGAGAAAGTCAGCTTCATCCCAATCTTTAAGAAATGAACCACAAAACCATGCATGGTCTTCTCTCTGTTGCTGAGTGATGCTGGGCTTGCTGATAACATGAAATGGCTTGATACCAGATTTTTCAACTCACAATATACAGCACTATAACTTCTCTTTTTTCCCCTTTTTGTTTCTATTTCAAGCGCCAATTTACGTATAGACTTTCTTGGTCTACCCACTGCCTCAGCTATGATGTCTTTTGACTCCTGAGAAAGGACTTCAGGCCTTCCAAGATTCTCATTCTTTTCGCGATGACAGTCATATGGATTTTTGTTCCAGTTTCTTTTAAGAAAGGATTCATCTCTTTTAATATATTTAGCTATCCAGGAACATGAAATGAAGGATGCACCAGCATCCCTGGATTCTCTGAAGGTTATAGCCCTGATTCGGTCAATTCATCTGATTTCCTCTGAGTCGTTAGCCATGGCTGTATCTAACTCCGTCACTCAGTCTGAAAATACAAGAAATGTAAAATAAAAAAGAGTTTAATAGAATCTTAAAATAATGTACTTGGAGATAGGCTATAGCAGAAAACTTCGTAACTTTCCATTTGTTCTGTGGAAGGGGGCTCTAATTTCTGAAACACCTGATTATATATATATATATATATATATATATATATATATATATATATATATATATATCAAGAGAGAGAGAGAGAGAGAGAGAGAGAGAGAGAGAGAGAGAGAGAGAGAGAGAGAGAGTAAAGCATTTGGTAACAAACGTTGTTGTTTGAAAATAAGCTGGCTTTATGCCAGCACAGGCTCTTGCTCATGGAGCAGCCCGTAAGTCATTTTGATGATATGCAAGTAATGAAGACGATTGGGATTAAGTGGTGTGTTAATGATTTGAAAGTCACAACGACGAGTCTGCATTGTTGTTTGACATTTGTTTGGATTTGGTGATGCAAAAAAAAATTTTGAATTTTCTTAGAGAAACTTTATGAAAACACAGAAATAAAAATGTGAGAGAAGGTGACTCTGAGCTGAAGAGTGGGTTTTGTTTGTACAGACTTCTAAATGAATCTACAACTTCTTTTTCCTTGCCTCGGTATCATCGGTAGATGCAATAATGTTGAAATATAGTGAAAAAAGAAATATCTCTTTTCCAAGACGTGACTGCTTCCTGTGTTTGCTCACCACTCAGTGACTGTTGTCAACGCCTCGTGGACAATTAGCGATTCGATGAAAACCCTTCCTTGTGGAAACAACACCACGTAGTATCTTCGCCATGCCTTGGTAACATGGCGCAATATTCGATCCACATTGCATCAGAAAATTTGATCTGGAAGCTTCTATGGCGTGACCGGAAAGGGGAGGTTATTAGGAACCAATGATTATGCAGAAAATAAAAAAAACTCCTTAAATGGGAATGACGATTGTCTGTCGTCATTAGCTCCGACCAAACAGTGGTATATAAGCTTCCTGAAGAGACTCCCCGAGACAGAGATATAGATAGACACAGACAGAGACAGAGAGGGCAATCAGAGGTCGGACAAAGCCACGTTCCGACGGGAGTATCCCCTTCAGACGACTCTTACTCTTCTCCATAAAAATTTTGTTCTGCCCGAAACGAAGAGAAGCAGCCAGCCCTTCCTGCTTGTGATGAGCAGTCCCTAAGCCCTCCGTGTTCGAGACGAGGTGAAGTAGCGAGCCTTACATACCAGTGACGAAGAAAAGGAGCCAGCTCCTCCTGCTTGTGTGGAGGAGAAGTCGCTAAGCCCTTCCTGCCTGTGACAAGGTGAAGTAGTCAGCCCTTCCTGCCTGTACCGAGGATGAGTCGCCAGTCCCTTCCTGCAACCATTTGCACAATCTCCGTTATCTTGGAGAAACAGCATTTGCTGCCTCATCCCGAAGACATCCCTTTTGTGACGTCTACGAGCCCGAGGTCACCGTGCTAGCATCATCTCTTCAGCTAAAATCCCAGCCACGAAGGATAACTCACCAAGTCACCATTTAAGTATTAAGATTCCTCTACCTTGCAACCTGTTCCCCCCATCTATAACTGCTTAGATTTGTTTTGTTTAGTTTTACGTTGAATGAGGGCAAAAGGGAAACAAAGTTTCGCTTTCTTTGTAAATTAGGTTGTGAATAAATTGCGTTGTGGAATTGTGAGTTTCTTTTTTATATTCATCTCCAATATTTCAATTGCTGGTGTTCGAACGTTATTGTTTAGAGTTTGAAAGAACTTGGAAGGACTCTTGGATCATGACACTCGGATTGGCAGCAATTTTTGGTGGGCTTTTGTGCTGTGAAACCTCACCTAACTGGAATCTGTCAAAATGCACCCATGTCTGGAAACCGCCTTTGGAATCAAGAATTTCCTTCTGGATGCTGTTTTCAGATTTGATAGTGCTGTAACAGGCAACATACTGGACAACATAAGGAAAGAAAAAATCGGTGATGATGATTCCAAGGAAAAATTTAAGCATTGCAGAAGAATCTGATGCTTAATGTCAACTTCCGCAGAAGAGATCATGACCTGGAAAATGCTCGTCAAGAATATAGAAACGACAAAGAAAAGGAGGAAATGCAGAAACAAGACATAAAAGAAGGAAAAGAGCTAGGTGCATAGAAAGGAACTGAAAGAAAAAAAGGAGGAGATGCAGAGAAAGGAACTGAAAGAAGAAAAGGAGGAAAACAGAGAAAAGAACTGAAAGAAGAAAATGAGGAAATGCAGAGAGAGAGGAACTGAGAGAAGGAAAGGGGGAGATGCAGAGAAAGGAACTGAGAGAAGAAAAGGAGGAAATGCAGAGAAAGGAACTAAAAGAAGAAAAGGAGGAAATGCAGAGAAAGGAACTAAAAAAAGAAAAGGAGGAAATGCAGGGAAAGGAACAGAAAGAAAAAAAGTAGGATTTGCAGTAAAAGGAACTGAAATAAAAAAAGGGAGGAAATGCAGAGAGAAGAATTGAAAGGAAAAAAGGACGAGATGCAGAGAAAGGAACTGAAAGAAGAAAATGAGGAAAAGCAGAGAAAGACACTGAAAGAATAAAAGGAGGAGATGCAGAAAAAAACTGAAAGAAGAAAATGAGGAAATGCAGAGAGAGGAACTGAAAGAAGAAAAGGAGGAGATGCCGAGAAAGGAACTGAACGAAGAAAAGGTGGAGATGTAGAGAAAGGAACTAAATTAAGAAAAGGAAGAGATGCAGAGAAAGGAACTGAAAGAAGAAAAGGAGGAGATGCAGAGAAAGGAACTGAGAGAAGAAAAGGAGAAGATGCAGAGAAACGAACTGGAAGAAGAAAATGAGGAAATGCAGAGAAAGAAACTGAAAGAATAAAAAGAGGAGATGCAGAAAAAAACTAAAAGAAGAAAAGGAGGAAATGCAGAGAGAGGAACTGAGAGAAGAAAAGGAGGAGATGCCAAGAAAGGAACTGAACGAAGAAAAGGAGGAGATGCAGAGAAAGGAACTGAATTAACAAAAGGACGAGATGCAGAGAAAGGAACTGAAAGAAAAAAAGGAGGAGATGCAGAGAAAGGAACTGAGAGAAGAAAAGGAAAAGATGCAGAGAAAGGAACTGGAAGAAGAAAATGAGGAGATACAGAGAAAGGAACTGGAAGAAGAAAATCAGGAAATGCAGAGAAAGGAACTGAAAGAATAAAAAGAGGAGATGCAGAAAAAAATAAAAGAAGAAAAGAAGGAAATGCAGAGAGAGGAACTGAAAGAAGAAAAGGAGGAGATGCTGAGAAAGGAACTGAACGAAGAAAAGGAGGAGATGCAGAGAAAGGAACTGAATTAAGAAAAGGAAGAGATGAAGAGAAAGGAACTGAAAGAAGAAAAGGAGGAGATGCAGAGAAAGGAACTGAGAGAAGAAAAGGAGAAGATGCAGAGAAAGGAACTGGAAGAAGAAAAGGAGGAAATGCAGAGAAAGGTTGTGAAAAAAGAAAAAGAGGAGATGCAGAGAAAGGAACTGAAAGAAGAAAAGGAGGAAATGGAGAGAAAGAAGCTGAAAGTAGAAAAGGAGTAGATGCAAAGAAAGGAACTAAAAGAAGAAAAGGAGGAAATACAAAGAGACGAACTGAAAGAAGAAAAGGAGGAGATGCAGAGAAAGGCACTAAAAGAAGAAAAGGAGGAAATGCAGAGCGAGGAACTAAAAGAAGAAAATGAGGAAATGCAGAGGAGAGAACTGAAAGAATAAAAGGAGAAGATGTAGCTAAGGGAACTAAATGAAGAAAAGGAGGAAATGCAGAAAAGGCACTAAAAGAAGAAAAGGAGAAGATGCAGAGAAGGGAACTGAAAGAAGAAAAGGAGGAAATGCAGAGAAAGGAACTGAAAAAGGAAAGGAAGAAATGCAGAGAGAGGAACTGAAAGAAGAAAAGGAGGCAATGCAATGAAAGAAGAAAAGGAGAAGATGCAGAGGAAGGAACTGAAAGAAGAAAAGGAGGAAATACTGAGAAAGGAACTGGAAGAAGAAAAAGAGGAGATGCAGAGAGAGGAACTGAAAGAAGAAAAGGAAGAAATGCAGAGAAAGGAACTGAAAGAAGGAAAGGAGGAAATGCAGAAAAAGGAACTGAAAGAAGAAAAGGAGGAAATGCAGAAAAAGGAACTGAAAGAAGAAAAGAAGGAAATGCAGAAAAAGGAACTAAAAGAAGAAATGGAGGAAATGCAGAGAAAGGAACTGAAAGAAGAAAAGGTGGAAATGCAGAGAAAGGAACTGAAAGAAGGAAAGGAAGAAATGCAGAGAGAGGAACTGAAAAAAGAAAAGGAGGCGATGCAGTGAAAGAAGAAAAGGAGAAGATGCAAAAGGAAGGAACTGAAAGAAGAAAAGGAGGAAATACTGAGAAAGGAATTGGAAGAAGAAAAAGAGGAGATGCAGAGAGAGGAACTGAAAGAAGAAAAGGAGGAAATGCAGAGAAAGGAACTGAAAGAAGGAAAGGAGGAAATGCAGAAAAAGGAACTGGAAGAAGAAAAAGAGGAGATGCACAGAAAGGCACTGCAAGAAGAAAAGGAGGAAATGCAGAGAAAGGAACTGAAAGAAGGAAAGGAGGAAATGCAGAAAAGGGAACTGAAAGAAGAATAGGAGGAAATGCAGAGAAAGGAAATGAAAGAAGGGAAGGAGGAAATGCAGAAAAAGGAACTGAAAAAGAAAAGGAGGAAATGCAGAGAAAGGAACTGAAAGAAGAAAAGGAGGAAATGCAGAGAAAGGAAATGAAAGAAGGAAAGGAAGAAATGCAGAGAGAGGAATTGAAAGAAGAAAAGGAGGCGATGCAGTGAGAGAATAAAAGGAGAAGATGCAGATCAAGGAACTGAAAGTAGAAAAGGAGGAAATACCGAGAAAGAAACTAGAAGAAGAAAAAAAGGAGATGCAGAGAGAGGAACTGAAAGAAGAAAAGGAGGAAATGCATATCGAGGAACTGAAAGAAGGAAAGGAGGAAATGCAGAAAAAGGAACGGGAAAGAAGAAAAAGAGGAGATGCAGAGAGAGGAAGTAAAAGAAGAAAAGGATGAGATGCAGAGAAAGGAATTAAAAGAAGAAAAGGAGGAAATACAGAGAAAGGAACTGAAAAGAAGGGAATGCAGAGAGAGGAACTAAAAGAAGAAAAGGAGGAAATGCGGAGAAAGGAACTGAAAGAAGAAAATTACGAAATGCAAAGAGAGGAACTTGAAGAAAAAAAGGAGGAGATGCAGAGAAAGGAATTGGAATAAGAAAAAGAGGAGATGCAGAGAGAGGAATTGAAAGAAGAAAAGGAGGAAATGCAGAGAGAGGAACTGAAAGAAGAAAACGAGGAGATGCAGAGAGAGGAACTGAAAGAAGAAAAAGAGGAGATGCAGAGAGAGAAACTTAAAGATGAAAAGGAGGAAATCCGGGGAAAGGAAGTGAAAAAAGAAAAGGAGGAGAAGCAGAAAGAAAAACTGAAAAAAGAAAAAAGGGAAATGCACAGAAAGGAACTGAAAGAAGAAAAGGAGGAAATGCAGACAGGAACTGAAAGAAGAAAAGGAGGAAATGTAGAGAAAGGAACTGAAAAAATAAAAGTAGGAATTGCAGAGAGAGAAACATAAAGAAGAAAAGGAGGAGATGCAGGGAAAGGAACTGAAATAAGAAAAGGAGGGGATGCAGAGAGAGGAACTGAAAGAAGGAAATGAGGAAATGCAGAGAAAGGAAATGGCAGAAGAAAAGGAGGAGATGTACATTAAGGAAATGAAAGAAGAATAAGAGATGAAGAGTAAGGAACTGAAAGAAGAAAAGGAGGAAATACAGAAAATGGAACTGAAAGAAGAAAAGGAGGAGATGCAGAGAGAGGAACGAATAGAAGAAAAGGATGAAATGCAGAGAAAGGAACTGAAAGAAGAAAAGGGAGAGATGGAGTGAAGGAAACTTAAAGAAAAAAATGAGGAAATGCAGAGACAGAAACTGAAAGAAGACAAGGAGTTGATGAAAGGAGCTGAAAGAAGAGGAGTAAATGTAAAAACAGGAACTGAAAGAAGAACAAGAGGAAATGCAGAGAAAAGAACTCAAAGAAGAAAAGGAGGAAATGCAGTGAATGGAACTGAAAGAAGAAAAGGAGGAAATGCAGAGAAAGGAACCAAAAGAAGAAAAGGAGGAGATGCAGAGAGCGGAACTAAAAGAAGAAAGGGAGGAGATGCAGAGAAAGGAACTGAAATAAGAAAAGGAGGAGATTAAGAAAAAGGAAGTGAAAGAAGAAAACGAGGAAATGCAGAGACCGGAACTGAAAAAAGAAAAGGCTGAGATGCAAAGAAAGGATCTGGAAGAAGAAAAGGAGGAGTTGCAGAGAAAGGAACAGAAAGAAGAAAAGGAAGAGATGGAGAAAAAGGAACTAGAAGAGGAAAATGAGGAAATGCTGACAATGTAACTTAAAGAAGAAATTAGGGAGATGCAGAAATAGGACTTGGAAGAACAAAAGTAGAAAATGCAAAGAGAGGAACTGAAAATAGAAAAGGAGGAGATGAAGAGAAAGTAACAGAAAGCAGAAAAGGAGGAGATGCAAAGAAAGGAACTGAAAAAAGAAAATTAATCAATACAGAGAAAGAAACTGAAAGTGAAAAAGGAGGAGATGCAGAGAAAGGAACTGAAAGAAGAAAAGAAGGAAATGCTGAGAAAGGAACTGAAAGAAGAAAACGACAAAATACAATAAGAGGAACTGAAAGAATAAAAGGAGGAAATGCAGAGAAAGGAACTAGATAGGAAAACTAGGAAATGCAGAGAGAGGAACTGAAAGAAGAAAAGGAGGAGATGCAGAGAAAGGAACTGGAAGGAGAAAAGAAGGAGATGCAGAGATATGTACTGAAAGAAGAAAAGGAGGAAATGCAGAAAGAGGACCTGAAAGTAGGAAACCAAGAGATGCAGATGGAGGAACTGAAAGAAGAAAAGGAGGAGATGCAGAAATAGGAACTGAAAGTAGAAAAGGAGAAATGTAGAGAAAGGAGCTAAAAGAAAAGCAGTAAATATAGAAATAGGAACTGAAAGAAGAATAGAAGGAAATGCAGAGAAAGGAACTAAAAGAAGAAAAGGAGGAAATACAGAGAAACGAACTGAAAGAAGAAAATGAGGAAATACAAAGAGAGGAACTTGAAGAAAAAAAGGAGGAGATGCAGAAAAAGGAACGGAAAGAAGAAAAAGGGGAGCTTCAGAGAGAGGAACGTAAAGAAGAAAAGGAGGAAATGCAAAGAAAGGAAATGTAAAGAAGAAAAAGAGGAGATGCAGAGAGAGGAACTGAAAGAAGAAAAGGAGGAAATGCAGAGAAAGGAACTGAAAGAAGAAAAGGAGATGCAGAGATACGAACTGGAAGAAGAAGAGGATGAAATGCAGGGAAAGGAACTGAAAGAAGAAAAGGAGATGCAGAGATACGAACTGGAAGAAGAAGAGGATGAAATGCAGGGAAAGGAACTGAAAGAAGAAAAGGAGATGCAGAGATAGGTACTGAAAGAAGAAAAGGAGGAAATGCAGAGCGACGAACTGAAAGTAGGAAAGGAAGAGATGCAGATGGAGGAACTGAAAGAAGAAAAGGAGGAGATGCAGAAAAGGGAACTGAAAGAAGAAATGGAGAAGTGCAGAGAAAGGAACTCAAAGAAAAGGAGTAAATATAGAAATAGGAACTGAAAGAAGAATAAGAGAAAATGCAGAGAAAGGAACTCAAAGAAGAAAAGGAGGAACTGCAGAGAAAGGAACTGAAAGATAAGGAGTATATATAGAAACAGGAACTGAAAGAAGAATAGGAGGAAATGCAGAGAAAGGAACTCAAAGAAGAAAAGGAAGAAATGCTATGAAAGGAACTGAAAGAAGAAAAGGAGGAAATGCAGAGAAAGGAACAAAAAGAAGAAAAGGAGGAAATCCAGAAAAAGGAACTAAAAGAAGAAAAAGAGGAGATGCAACGAGCGGAACTGAAAGAATAAAAGGATGAGATCCAGAGAAAGGAACTAAAAGAAGGAAAGGAGGAAATACAGAGAAAGGAACTGAAAGATGAAAATTAGGAAATACAAAGAGTGGAACTAGAGAAAAAAAAAGAGGAAATGCAGAGAAAGGAACTGAAAGAAGAAAAAGAGGAGATGCGGAGAGAGGAACGTAAAGAAGAAAAGGATAAGCAGAGAAAGGAAATGAAAGAAGAAAAAGAAGAGATGCAGAGACAGGAACTGAAAGAAGAAAAGGAGGAAATGTAGAGAATGGAACTGAAAAAAAGGAAGAGATGCAGAAAAAGGAACTGAAAGAAGAAAAGTGGGAATGCAGAGAAAGGAACTGATAGGAGAAAAGGAGGAATGCAGAGAAAGGAACTAAAAGAAGAAAAGGAGAAGATGCAGAGAGGGACTGAAAAAAAGAAAAGGAATTACTGCAGAGAGAGGAACTTAAAGAGGAAAAGGAGGAAATGCATAGAAAGGAAGTGAAATAAGAAAAGGACGAGATGTAGAGAGAGGAACTGAAAGAAGAGAATGAGGAAATACAGAGAAAGGAACTGAAAGAAGAAAAGGAGGAGATGCAAATAAAAGAACAGAAAGAAGAATAGGAGGAGATTCAGAGTAAGAAAATGAAAGAACAATAAGAGGAAATACAGAGAAAGGAGCTGAAAGAAGAAAAAAAGGATATGCAGAGAGAGGAATTGAAAGATTAAAGGAAGAAATGCAGATAAAGGAACTGGAAGAAGAAAAGGAAGAGATGGAGACAAAGGATCTGAAAGAAATAAATGAGGATATGCAGAGACAGGAACTAAACGAAGACCAGGAGGACATGAAGAGAAAGGAACTGAAAAAATAAAAGGAGGCGCAGAGAAAGGAACTGAAAGAAGAAAATTACGAAATACAGAAAGAGGAACTGAAAGAAGAAAACGAGGAGGAGCAAAAAAAGCAAATGAAAGAAGAAAATGAGGAAATAGATAGAGAGGAACTGAAAGAAGAAAAAGAGGAGAAGCAGAGAAAAGAAGTGAAGAAGAAAAGGAGGAAATGCAGAGAAAGGAACTGAAAGAAGTAAAGGAGACGATGCAGAGAAAGGAACTGAAAGAAGAAAAGGGTGAATTGCAGTGAAAGGAACTGAAAGAAGAAGAAGAGGAAATACAGAAAAAGGACATGAAAGAAGAAAAAGAGGAAATGCAGAGAAAAAAACTAAAAGAAGAAAAGGAGGTAATGCAGAGAGAAGAGATTAAAGAAGAAAAGGAGGAGATGCAGAGAAAGAAACTCAAAGAAGAAAAGGAGGAAATGCAGAGAGACGAAATTAAAGAAGAAAAGGAGGAGATGCAGAGAAAGGAAATGAAAGAAGAAAAGTAGGAGATACAGAGAAAGGAACTGAAAGAAGAAAAGGAGGAAATACAGAGAGAGAGAAACTAAAAGAAAAAAAAGAGGAGATACAGACAAAGGAACTGAGATAAGGTAAGGAGGTAATGCAGAGAGAACAACTGAAAGGAGAAAAGGCGGAGATGCAGAGAATGGAACTGAAAAAAGAAAACGAAGAGATGAAGAGGAAGGAACTGAAAAAAGAAAAGTAGGAGATACAGAGAAAGGAACTGAAAGAAGAAAATGAGGAAATGCTGAAAAAGGAACTGAAGGAAGAAAATAAGGAGATGCAGAGAGAGGAACTAAAAGAAGAAAATGGGGAAATGAAGAGAAAGGAACTGAAAGAAGAACAGGAGGAACTGATAAAAAAGAAACTGAAAGAAGAAAAGGAGGAGATGCGGAGAAAGGAACTGAAAGAAGAAAAGGAGAAGATGCAGAGAAAGGTCAGAAAGAAGAAAAACAGGAAATTCAGAGAAAGGAACTGAAAGAAGAAAAGAAGGAAGTGCAGAAAAAGGAACTGAAAGAGGAAAAGGATGAAATGAAAAGAGAGGAAACGAAAGAAGAAAAGGAAGAAATAGAGAAAAAGGAACTGAAACAGGAAAGGAGGAAATGCAGAGAAATGAACTGAGAGAAGAAAAGGAGGAGTTGCAGAGAAAGGAATTGAAAGAAGAAAATAAGGAAATGCAAAGAGAGGAACTGAAAGTAGAAAAGGAAGAAATGCAGAGAAAGAAACTGAAAGAAGAAAAGGAGTAAATGCAGAAACAGAAATTGAAAGAAGAAGTGGAGGAAATGCAGAAAAAGAAACCCAAAGAAGAAACTAGGAAATGCAGAGAGAGGAATTGAAACAAGAAAAGGAGGAAACGCAAAGAAAGGAACTGAAAGGCAAAAAGGAGGAAATGCAGAGAGAAAGGAACTGAAAGAAGAAAAGGATTAAATGCAGAAACAGGAACTGAAAGAAGAAGACGAAGAAACGTAGAGAAAGGAACTAAAAGAAGAAAAGGAGGAAATGCAGAGCAATGAACTGAAAGAAGAAAAGGAGGAAATGCAGAGCAATTAACTGAAAGAAGAAAAGTAGGAGATGCAGAGAAAGGAATGACAGAAGAAAAGGAGGAAATGCAGAGAAATGAACAGAAAAAAGAAAGGGGGGAGATGCAGAGAAAACAACTGAAATACTAAAAGGAGGAGACGCAGAGAGAGGAACTGAAAGAAGAAAAGGAGGAAATGCAAAGTAAGGAACTGAAAGAAGAAAAGGAGGAAACATAAAGAGAGGAACTGAAAGAAGAAAAGGAGGAGGTGCACAGAAAGGAACTGAAAGAAGAAAAGGAGGAGATGTAGAGAGAGGAACTGAAAGAAGAAAAGTAGGATGTGCAGACTATGATACTGAAATAAGAAAAGAAGATTAAGATAAAGGAACTGAAAGAAGAAAAGGAGGAAAAGCAGAGAAAGGAACTAAAAGAAGAAAAAGAGAAAATGAAGAGAAAAGAAGAGAAAGAAGAAAAGGGGAGCTGCAAAGAAAGGAACTGAAAGAAGAAAAGGAGGAGATGCAAAGAGAGGAACTGAAAAAAGAAAAGGAGAAGATACAGAGAGAGGAACTGAAGAAGAAAAGGAGGAAATGCAGATGAAGAAAATGAAAGAAAAAAAGGTGGAGATGCAGAAAAAGGAACGAAAAGAAGAAAACGAGTAGAGGCAGAGAAAGTAACTGAAAGAAGAAAAGGACAAAATGTAGAAACAAGAACTGAATGAAGAAAAGGAGGGAATGCAGTGAAAGACACTCAAACAAGAAAAGGAGGAAATGCAGTGAAAGGAACTGAAAAAAGAAAAGTAGAAAATGCAGAGAAAGAAAGTGAAGGAAGAAAAGAACAAAATGCAGAGAGAGGAACTGAAAGAAGAAAAGGATTGGATGCAGAGAAAGGAACTAAAAGAAGAAAAGGATTGGATGCAGAGAAAGGAAGTGAAAGAAGAAAAGGAGGAAATACAGAGAGAGTAACTGAAAGAAGAGAAGGAGGAGATGCAGAGAAAGGAATTGAAAGAAGAGAAGAAGATGCAAAATAAAGAACTGAAAGAACAAAAGGAGAAGATGCAAAGAGAGGAACTGAAAGAAGAAAAGGACGAGATGCAGAGAAAGGAACTAAAAGAAGAAAAGGAGATGCAGAGAAGAACTGAAAGAAGAAAAGGAGAAGAAACAGAGCATGGAACAGAAATAATAAAAGTATGAAATGCAGAGAAAGAAACTGAAAGAGGAAACGGAGGAGATGCAGCGAAAGGAACTCAAAGAAGAAAAGAAGGAAATGCTGAGACATGAACTGAAAGAAGAAAAGGAAAAAATGCAAAGAGAGCAACTAGAATAAGAAAAGTAGGAGATGCATAGAGAGGAGCTGAAAAAAGAAAAGGAGGAGATGCAGAAAAAGGAACTGGAAGGAGAAAAGGAGGAGATGCAGAGAGAGGAACTTGAAAAAGAAAAGGAGGAAATGCATAGAGAGAAACTGAAAGAAGAAAAGGAGATGCAAAGAAATGAAATGAAAGAAGAAAAGAAGGAAATGCAGAGAGAGGAACTGAAAGAAGAAAAAGAGGAGATGCAGAGAAAGGAAGTGAAAGAAGAAAAGGAGGAATTGCAGGAGGAGGAAGTGAAAGAAGAAAAGAGGGAAATGCAGAGAAAGGAACTGAAAAAAGAAAATAAGGAAATGCAGATAAAGGAACTGAAAAAAGAAGAGGAGGAGATACAGAGAAAGGAACTGAAAGAAGAAAAGGAGGAAATGCAGAGAAAGGAACTGAAAAAAGAAGAGGAGATGCAGAGAACGGAACTGAAAGAAGGAAAGGAAGACATGCAAAGAAAGGAACTGAAAGAAGAAAATGAGGAAATACAGAGGAAAGAACTGAGAGAAGAAAAGGAAGAAATGCATAGAGGGGAACTGAAAGAAAAAAAGGAGGAAATGTAGAGAAAGGAACTGAAAGAAGAAAAGGAGAATATGCAGAAAGCGAAACTGAAAGAAGAAAAAGAGGAGATGCAGAGAAAGGAACTGAAAGAAGAAAAGGAGGAGAGCAAGAGAATGGCACGGAAATAAGAAAAACAGGAAATACAGAGAGAGTAACTAAAAGAAGAAAAGGAGGAGATGCAAAGACATGGACTAAAAGAAGAAAGTGGGGAAATGCAAAGAGACGAACTAGAAAAAAGAAAAGATGGAGATGCAGAGAAATCAACTAAAAGAAGAAAAGGAGGAGTTGCAGAGAAAGGAACTGAAAGAAAAAAGGAGATGCAGAGAAAGGAACTAAAAGAAGAAAAGCAGTTAATGCAGACAAATGAACTGAAAGAAGAAAAGGAGGAAATGCAGAAAAAGGAACCAAAAGAAGAAAAGGAGGAGTTGCAGAGAGAGGAACTAAGAGACAATAAGGGGGAAATGCAGATAAAGGAACTGAAAGAACAAAAGGAGAAGATGCAAAGAGAGGAACGGATAGAAGAAAAGGAGGAAATGGCGAAAAAGAAACTGAAAGAAGAAAAGGAGGAGATGCAGAGAAAGGAACTGAAAGAAGAAAAGGATAAGATGCAGAGACAGGACAGAAAGAAGGAAAGGAGGAAATTCAGAGAAAGGAACTGAAAGAAAAAAAGAAGGAAATGTAAAGAAAAGAACTGAAAGAAGAAAAAGAGGAAATGCAAAGAGACGAACTGAAAGAAGAAAGGGAGGAAATCCAGGAAAAGGAACTGAAATAGGAAAAGGAGGAAATGCAGAGAAATGAACTGAAAGAAGAAAAGGAGGAAATGCAGAGAAGGGAACTGAAAGAAGAAAAGGAGGAGATGCAGATAAATGAACTGAAAGAAGAAAAGGAGGAGATGCAGAAAAAGGAACTGAAGGAAGAAAATGAGGAAATGCAGAGGGAGGAAGTGAAAGAAGAAAAGGAGGGAATGCAGAGTAAGGAAGTCAAATACGAAAAGGAAGGAAATGCAGAGAGAGGAACTAAAAGAAGAAAAGCATGGAATACAGAGAATGGAACTGAAAGAAGAAAATTAGGAAACGCAAGAAGGGGAACTTAAAGAAAAAAATAAGGAGATACAGAGAAAGGGACTGAAAGAAGAAAAGGATAAGATCCAGAGAAAGGACAGAAAGAAGGAAAGGAGGAAATTCAGAGAAAGGAACTGAAAGAAAAAAAGAAGGAAATGTAGAGGAAATAACTGAAAGAACAAAAGGAGGAAATGCAAAGAGACGAACTGAAAGAAAAAAGGGAGGAAATGCAGAAAAAGGAACTGAAATAGGAAAAGGAGGAAATGCAGAAAAATGAACTGAAAGAAGAAAAGGAGGAAATGCAAAGAAGGGAACTGAAAGAAGAAAAGGAGGAGATGCAGATAAAGGAACTGAAAGAAGAAAAGGAGGAAATGCAGAGAAAGGAACCGAAGGAAGAAAATGAGGAAATGCAGAGGGAGGAAGTGAAAGAAAAAAAGGAGGGAATGCAGAGTAAAGAACACACATACGAAAAGAAGGAAATGCAGAGAGAGGAACTAAAAGAAGAAAAGCAGTGAATACAGAGAAAGGAACTGAAAGAAGAAAATTAGGAAATTCAAGAAGGGGAACTTAAAGAAAAAAAAGAGGAGATGCAGAGAAAGGGACTGAAAGAAGAAAAGAAGGTGATGCAGAGAGAGGAACAGAAAGAAGAAAAGGGGGAGATACAGAGAAAGGAACTGAAATAAAAAAAGGAGGAGATGCAGAGAAAGTAACTGAAGGAAGAAAAGGAGATGCAGAGAAAGGAACTGAAACAAGAAAAGGAGGAAATGCAGAGAAAGGAAATGAAAAAAGAACAGGAGGAGATGCAGAGACAGGAAGTAAAAGAAGAAGAATAGGAAATGCAGAAGGAGGAACTGAAAGAAGAAAGGAAGGAGATACATAGAGAGGGATGGAAAGAAGAAAAGGAGGAACTGCAGAGAGAGGAGCTAAAACAAGAAAAGGAGGAGAAGCAGAGAAACAACTGAAAAAAGAAAAGGTGGAGATGCAGATAAAGGAACTGAAAGAAGAATAGGAGGAGATGCAGAGAAAGGAACTGAAAGAAGAAAAAGAGGAGATGTAGAGAAAGTAGCCGAAAGAAGAAAAGGAGGAGATGCAGAGAGAGAAACTAAAAGGAGAAAAGGAGAAAATGCAGATAAAGGAACTGAAAAAAGAAATGGAGTAAGTGCAGAGAAAGGAACTAAAAGAAGAGATGCAAAGAAAGGAACTGAAAGAAGAAAATGAGGAAATGCAGAGAAAGGAACTCAAAGAACAAGGGGAGGAGATGCAGAAAAAGGAACTGAATGAAGAAAAGGATGAAATGCAGAGAAAAGAACTGAAAGAATAAAAGGAGTAGATGCAGAGAAAAGAACTGAGAGAAGAAAAGGAGAAAATGCAGAGACAAGACCTGTAAGTAGAAAAGGAAGAGATGTAGAGAAAGGAACAGAAAGAAAAAAGTAGGAGATGCAGAAAGAGGAACTGAAAGAAGAAAAGGAGGAGATATAGAGAAAGGAACTAAAAGAAGAAAAGGAGTAAATAGGAAACAAGAGCTGAAAGAAAAAGAGGAGGAAATGCAGAAAAAGGTACTCAAAGAGGAAACGGAGGAAATGCAGAGAAAGGAACCGAAAGAAGAAAAAGAGGAAATGCAGAGAAAGGAAGTGAAAGAAGAAAAGGAGGAAATGCAAGAGAGGAACTGAAAGAAGAAAAGGAGGAGATGCCGAGAAAGGAACTATAAGAAGAAAAGGAGGCAATGCAGAGAAATGAACTGGAAGAAGAAAATGAGGAGATGCAGAGAAAGGAACTGAAAAAAGGAAACGAGGAAATGCAGAGAAAGGAACTGAAAGAAGAAAAGGAGATGCGGAGAAAGGAACTGAAAAAAAGAAAATGAGGAAATGCAGAGAAAGGAACTGAAAGAAGAAAAGGAGGAAATGCCGAGAAAGGAACCGAAAAAAGAAAAGGAGATGCAGAGAAAGGAACTGAAAAAAGAAAAGGAGGAAATGCAGAGAAAGGAACTGAAAGAAGAAAAGGAGGAAATGCAGATAAAGGGACTGAAAGAAGAAAAGGAGGAGATGCGGAGAAAAGAACTGAAAAAAGGAAAGGAGGAGATGCAGAGAAAGGAACTGAAAGAATAAAAGGAGGAGATGCAGAGAAAGGAACTGAAAAAAGAAAAGGAGGAAATGCAGAAAAAGGAACTGAAAAAAGAAAAGGAGGAGATGCAGAAAAAGGAACTGAAAAAAGAAAAGGAGATGCAGAGAAAGGAACTGAAAGAAGAAAAGAAGGAGATGCAGAGAAAGGAACTGAAAAAAGAAAAGGCAGAGATGCAGAGAAAGGAACTGAAAAAAGAAAAGAAGGAGATGCAGAAAAAGGAACTGAAAGAAGAAAAGGAGGAGATGCAGAGAAAGGAAGTGAAAAAAGAAAAGGAGGAAATGCAGAGAAAGGAACTGAAAGAAGGAAAGGAGGAAATGCATAGAAAGGAACTGAAAGAAGAAAAGGAGGAAATGCAGAGAAAGGAACTGAAAGAAGAAAAGGAGATGCAGAAAGACGAACTGAAAGAAGAAAAGGGGAAGATGCAGAGAAAGGAATTGTAAGAAGAAAAGGAGATGCAGATAAAGGAACTGAAAGAAGAAAACCTGTAGATTTAGAGAAAGGAACTGAAATAATAAAAGGAGGAGATGCAGAGAAAGGAACTAAAAGATGAAAATGAGGAAATGCAGAGGGAGGAAGTGAAAGAAGAAAAGGAAGAAATGCAGAGAAAGGAACTGAAATAAGAAAAGAAGGAATTGTAGAGAGAGGAACTAAAAGAAGAAAAGGAGGAAATACAGAGAAAGGAACTGAAAGAAGAAAATTAGGAAATGCAAGAAGGGGAACTTGAAGAAAAAAAGGAGGAGATGCAGAGAAAGGAATTGAAAGAAGAAAAGAAGGAGGTGCAGAGAGAGGAACAGAAAGAAGAAAAGGGGGAAATGCAGAGAAAGGAACTGAAATAAAAAAAAGGAGGAGATGCAGAGAAAGGAACTGAAAGAACAAAAGGAGGAGATGCAGAGAAAGGAACCGAAAGAAGAAAAGGATGAAATGCAGAGAAAGGAACCGAAAAAAGAACAGGAGGAGATACAGAGACATGAACTAAAAGAAGAAGAATAGGAAATGCAGAGGGAGGAACTGAAAGACAAAAAGGAGGAGATGCAGAGAGAGGGACGGAAAGAAGAAAAGGAGGAACTGCAAAGAGAGGAACTAAAAAAAAAGGAGGCGAAGCAGAGAAAGGAACTGAAAAAAGAAAAGGAGGAAATGCAGAGAGAGGAACTGAAAGAAGGAAATGAGGAAATACAGAGAAAGGAACTGAAAGAAGAAAAGGTGGAGTTCAGATAAAGGCACACAGAGAAAGGAATTAAAAAAAGAAAGGAGGAAATGCAGAGAAAGTAACAGAAAGAAGAAAAGGAGGAGATGCAGAGAGAGAAACTAAAAGGAGAAAAGGAGGAAATGCAGATAAAGGAACTGAAAGAAGAAAAGGAGGAGGTGCAGAGAAAGGAACTAAAAGAAGAAATGCAGAGAGAGGAACTGAAAGAAGAAAATGAGGAAATGCAGAGAAAGGAACTGAAAGAAGAAGAGGTGGAGATGCAGAGAAAGGAACTTACCTTACAGAAAGACAGTTCGTTCAGGAAAGAAAGGTCCCTCAGTGAGGCACCTCTGATGTCTACCAGAGAGAAAGAAGAAATGCATCTTCTATTATATTTTGCATCTTCCAATCTTGGATGGTCTGGGATGCATCTTAAATGTTTGTCGAGCTTATTCCTAAACACACCTATGCTCTCTCCTGATATGTTTCTCAGATGAGCTGGAGCGCATTGAATAGACGCTGCATTATCGATGCTGGTGTGTGGTAGATTAATGTCCTGTGTGCTTTCCTTAGTTTTCCTGGTATAGTTTTAGAACTATTAATCTACCTCTGCTTGCTCTTTCTGATATTTTTAGCTCCATGAAAGAAGAAAATTCCTCTATATGCTTCCATGCCTGGATTATTATGTAGTGTTCTCTTCTCCTCCTTTCAAGACTATATAAATTTAAGAATTGTAGTCTTTCCAGAGTAGTCAAGGTCCTTAACTTCTTCTATTCTAGAGTAAAGGACCTTCGTAGAAAAAAATTTGTGCAATATCCTTTTGAAAGTGTGGTACCAAATTATATTGCAATATTCAAGTGACTACGAGACGTATGTTTTATAAAGAATAATCTTTGTGTTCGGCTTTTCTTGTTTTGAAGTGCCGGAACAACATTCCCATTTTTGCATTGCATTTTGCCAATAGTATTGCTATTTGATCATTGCATAACATACTCCTATTCAGCATCATACCAAGGTCTTTAACTGTTTCCTTATTTGAAAGATTGTCTCATTATTAGGTCCTTTATATGCATATAGCATTCTTTCTTTATCACCATAGTTTATTGAAGAATGTATCAGAGTTAAATACCATCCTATTTACCTGCCCATTTATATATTTTGTTTTTGTCTCTTTGTAGCGAGTTCCTGTCTTCATCATAGTAATTTCTCTACTTATTCTAGTGTCATCGAAAGAAACTTCTCAAAACTGAGTCCTTAACACTAACTGTCTATGTCAAATCATAATCACAAACAGCAATGCAGCTAACACTGAACCTTGTGGCACACCAGATATTACCGAGGAGCTTCATCCGATTTCTCGTCGTTTGAAGAAAAGGAGAAATCTGTTTTCTGTTTTGAAAAAGAAAATTTATCCTTCTTCCTACTTTGTCCACAATGTTATGTTTTCTAATTTTTCGAAAAAGAAATTATGGTCTACCTTGTCAAAAGCTTTTGCAAAGTCTAGGTAAACCACATCTGTATCTTTTTTTGCGTTTATCATATTTTTAATAGGCTTTCAGGAGGAATAACAGTTGAGTTTGAAAGAACTTTTTCCGGGTAAAAACCATGTTGTCCTATATTAAACAAACTATTTTTCATTAAATGTTTCATTATATATTTTTTCATTACCCTTTCATAAACTTTCAAGAAGAATATGAGATGTCAGACTCACAGGCCTATGATTAAAAGGAGCCTCTAGTCTTGATCCACCTTTGAAAGTAGGGAGGAAAGACATACGAAAATTTATGCTCATCATAAATCTTGCCTGTGTCTAAACTTTGTCTTAAAATAAAAAGGAGGAGATGCAGAAAGAAAAGCACTTTCTTTAGCAAAAAGGCAGGTACGCCGAGGTCCCGAAAGAAAAATCCATTTTTAATCTCAAAATAGCCTGCACAATATTTGAAGTAAAAGTCCAATAAAGATTCAGAGAATTTTCAAAAGGAAAGAATTAGAATCAATTTAGGAGTAAATTGCAGAGAAAGTAAGAAAATAAAAAAAAAGAAAAGATTCGTTAATCGGAAATAAAGAAGAAAAGGACTCTTATTTTATTCATCTTTTTTGGAACTGAAAAAAGAAAAGGGGTTTTGCCTGATATTTTGCAAAGGTCCTCTCTTCTAGGTCCTGTTTTCCATTTTTTTTACTGTATAGAAGAAAGCAAGAAGAAAAGGAGGAGTTCCATCAGAAAGCATTCTTTTCTTTGAAAAGACCTTTTTTCACTTTCTGAAAAAAAAAAGAAACAAGATCCTCCTGTCTCTTGGAAAGTGACTGATGTTTACTTTTCTTCTTCGGTATATATTTTTTCACTATTTCCTCTAATATTTTGTAAATATATCCAGATTTACCTGTAAATTATCAAAAGGAGGAATATGTTTTCCCAGTCTTTGTTTAAAAAGATTTATTTTTGACCAGTTTATATTTTTAGAAGAAATTGTATTTTCCATATCCTTCCCAAAATCTCTGGAGATGTGCAGAGAACGGAAACTGTTAAAGAATGAAATTATGGTCGGAAATAAAGGAATTATACAATTAAAAATAGTTCACCTCGTTCACAAATACTAGGTCTAAAATATTATCCTTTCTTGTTGGCAGGTGATTTATTTGAAAGAATGAAAGAAAAGGTAGATATCTAAAAGCTTGCTTTTCAAAAATCTTATCTTCTTTGAAAGAACTCTCCTTTTATATGTATAAAAAACCACAGTCTCAGAGAGAAAGGAACCATTCTAGAAGAAAAAGAAAGATGTCTCCGAAAGAAAGAAGAAGTCCAGGCTTTGAGATTTCTACATAAATCCAATTTGTCAATTATTATGAAAGAAGACATTTTAGAGAAAGGGGTCTGTAAATTAGAATGTTTACTAATTTTTCAGATTCAAATTCTAAAGAAATTAAAAAGGTCGGATTCTGTGAAAGCTATATTTCTCACAGAGTTTTCCTTGATTTATGTCTCTCCCAGAAAGAAGAAAAAAGGTTCCTTGATTCCAGTTTTTCTATCTGAGAAAGAAAAGTTTGGAAACCCTTTATCTCATCATCATTATGAATGAATAAAAGGAGGAAGTGCAGAGAAAAAAACTGAGAGAATAAAAGAAGGAGATGTAGAGAAAAGAACTGAAAGAAGAAAAGGAGGAAATGCAGAGAGAAGAGCTGTAAGTAGAAAAGGAAGAGATGCAGAGAAAGGAACTGAAAGAAAAAAATAGGAGATGCAGAAAGAGGAGCTGAAAGAAGAAACGGAGGAGATGCAGAGAAAGGAACTGAAAGAAGAAAAGAAGTTAATGCAGAAACAAGAACTGAAAGAAAAAAGAAGGAAATGCAAAGAAAGGAATTCAAAGAGGAAAAGGAGGAAATGCAGAGAAAGGAACCGAAAGAAGAAAAGGAGGAAATGTAGAGAAAGGAAATGAAAGAAGAAAAGGAGGAGATGCAGAGAGAGGAACTGAAAGAAGAAAAGAAGGAGATGCAAAGAAAAATATAGAAAGAAGAAAATAGGAGATGCAGAGAAAGGGAGTGAAAGAAGAAAATGAGGAAATGCAAAGAGAGGTACTGAAACAAGAAAAGGAGGAGATACCGAGCAAAGAACTAAAAGAAGAAAAGGAGGCGATGCAGAGAAATGAACTGAAAGAAGGAAATGAGGAGATGCAGAGAAGGGGACTTAAAAAAGAAAAGGAGTGAATGTAGACAAAGGAACTGAAAGTAGAAAAGGAGGAGATGCAGAGAAAGGAATTGAAAGAAAAAAAGGAAATGCAGAGAAAGGAACTAAAAGAATGAAAGAAGAAGATGGAAAGAGAGGAACTGAAAAAATAAAAGGAGGAAATGCAGAGAAAGGGACTAAAAGAACAAAGGAGGAAATGCAGAGAAAGGACTGAAAAAAGAAAAGGAGGAGATGCAGAAAAGGAACTGAAAAAGGAAAAGGAGGAAATGCAGAGAAAGGAACGGAAATAAGAAAAGGAGTAAATGAAGAGAAAGGAACTAAAGGAGGAAAAGGAGGAGATGCAGAGAAAAGAACTTAAAAAAAGAAAAGGAGTTAATGCAGACAAAGGAACTGAAGGAAGAAAAGGAGGAAATGCAGTGAAAGAAACTGAAAGAAGAAAATGAGGAAATGCAGCGAAAGGAACTGAAATAAGAAAAGGAGGAAATGCAGAGAGAGGAACTGAAAAAATAAAAGAAGGAGATGCAGAGAAAGGAACTGAAAAAAGAAAGGAAGGAAATGCAGGGAAAGGAACTGAAAGAAGAAAAGGAGGTAATGCAAAGAAAGGAACTGAAAGAAGAAAAGGAGGAGATGCAGAGAAAGGAACTGAAGGAAAAAAAGGAGGAAATGCTAAGAGAGGAAGAAAACGAGGAAATGCAGAGAAAATAACTGAAATAGGAAATGAATGGGATGCAAAGAAAGGAACTGAAAGAAGAAAAGGAGGAGATGTAGAGAAAGGAACTGAAAGTAGAAATGGATGAAATGCAGAGAGAGGAACTTAAAGAAGAAAAAGAGGAGATGCAGAGAAAGGAACTGAAAGAAGAAAAGGGGGAAATGCATAGAAAAGTAACAGAAAGATGATAAGGAGGAGATGCAGAGAAAACAACTGAATTAATAAAAGTAGGAGATGCAGAGAGATGAACTGAAAGAAGAAAAAGAGAAAATGCCGAGCAAGGAACTGAAAGTAGACAAGGAGGAAATATAAAGAGTGGAACTGAAAGAAGAAAAGGAGGAGATGCACAGAAAGGAACGGAAAGAAAAAAAGGAGGAGATGGAGAGAGGAACTGAAAGAAGAAAATTATGATGTGCAGAGGAAATAACTGAAAGAAGAAAAGGAGAAGATGCAAATAAACGAAGTGAAACAAGAAACGGAGGAAATACAGAGAAAGGAACTAAAAGAAGAAAATGAGGAAATGCAGAGAAAAGAACTGAAAGAAGAAAAGGAGGAGATGCAGAGAAAGTAAAAGAAAGAAGAAAAGGAGCATATGCAGAGAGAGGAACTGAAAGAAGAAAAGGAGGAAATGCAGAGGGAGGAACTGAAAGAAGAAAAGCAGGAGGTGCAGATAAAGGAACTGAAAGAAAAAAAGGAGGAAATGCAGAGAGAGGAGCTAAAAGAAGAAAAGCAGGAAATACAAAGAAAGGAACTGAAATAAGAAAATTAGGAAATGCAAGAAGAGGAACTTTAAGAAAAAAAAGGAGGAGATGCAGAGAAAGGAACTGAAATAAGAAAAGAAAGAAATGCAGAGAGAGGAACCAAAAGAAGAAAAGGAGGAAACAGAGAGACAGGTGCTGCAAGAAGAAAAGAAGGAGATGCAGAGAGAATGAACACAAAGAAGAAAAGGAGGAAATGCAGAGAACGGAAGTGAAAAAAAAGAAAGGATGATATGCAGAAAAAGGAACTCAAACAAGAAAATGAGGAAATGCAGAGAAAGGTACCGAAAGAAGAAAAGGAGGATATGGAGAGAAAGGAACCGAAAGAAAAAAGGACGAAATACAGAGAAAGAAAATGAAAGAAGGAAAGGAAGAACTGCAGAGAGAGGAACTTAAAGAAAAAAAGGAGGAGATGCAGAGAGGGGAACTGAAAGAAAAAGAGGAGGAAATGCAGAGAAAGGAACTCAAACAAGAAAAGGAGGAAATGCAGAGAAAGGAACCGAAAGAAGAAAAGGAGGATATGGAGTGAAAGGAACTGAAAGAAGAAAAGGAGGAAATGCCAAGAGAGGAACTGAAAGAAGAAAAGAAGGAGATGCATAGAAAGGAACTGAAACAAGAAAAGAGGAGATGCAAAGAAAGGAAGTGAAAGAAGAAAAGGAGGGAATGCAGAGAGAGGAACTGAAAGAAGAAAAGGAGGAGATGTAGAGAAAGAAACTAAAAGAAGAAAAGGAGGCGATGCAGAGAATGGAACTGAAAGAAGAAAACAAGAAGATGCAGAGAAAGGAACTGAAAGAAGAAAAGGAGGTAATGTAGACAAAGGAACTGAAAGAAGAAAAGGAGGAGATGCAGAGAAAGGAATTGAAAGAAAAAAAGGAGATGCAGAGAAAGGAACTAAAAGAAAAAAAGCAGAATATGCAAAGAGAGGAACTGAAAGAAGAGAAGGAGGAAATGGCGAAAAAGGAACTGAGACAAGAAAAGGACGAGATGCAGATAAAGGAACTCGAAGAAAGAATGGAGGAAATTCGGAGAAAGGAACTGAAAGAAGAAAAAGAGAAAATACAGAGAAAGCAACTCAAAGAAAAAAACAAGGAAATACAGAGAGAAGAAATTAAAGAAGAAAAGGAAGAGATGCAGAGAAATAAATTGGGAGAAGAAAAGGAGGAGATGCAGAGAAAGAAACTGAAAGAAGCAAAGGGAGAAATACAGAGAGAGTAACCAAAAGAAGAAAAGGAAGAGTTACAGACAAAGGCACTGAAATAAGAAAAGGAGGTAATGTGGAGAGAAGAACTAAAAAAAGAAAAGTAGAAGATACAGAAAAAGGAACTGAAAGGAGAAAAGGAGGAAATGCAGACAAGAGGAACTGAAAGAAGAAAAGGAGGAGATGCAAAGAAGGAAAGTGAAAAAAGAAAAAGAGATGCAGAGAAAGGAACTAAAAGAACAAAAGGAAAAGATGCAAAGAGAGGAACTGAAAGAAGAAAAGGAGGAAATCGCGAAAAAGAAACTGAAAGAAAAAAAGGAGGAGATGCAGAGAAAGCAACTGAAAGAAGAAAAGGTAGAAATGCAAAGAAGGGAACTGAAAGAAGAAAAGGAGGAAATGCAGAGAAAGTAACTGCAAATAGGGAAAGGAGGATATGCAGAGAAAGCAACTGAAATAATAAAAGGAAGAAATGCAGAGAGAGGAACTGAAAGTAAAAAAGGAGGAGATGCAGAGAGAGAAACTGAAATAAGAAAAGGAGTAAATGCACAAACACGAACTGAAAGAACAAGTGGAGGAAATGCAGAGAAAGGAACTCAAAGAAGAAAAGGAGGAAATGCAGAGAGAGAACTGAAAGAAGAAAAAGAGGAAACACAGAGAAAGGAACTGAAAGAAGAAAAGGAGGAAATGCAGAGAGAGATGCTAAAGGAAGAAAAGAAGTAAATGCAGAAACAGGAACTGAAAGAAGGAGAGGAGGAAATGCAGAAAAGGAACTCAAAGAAGGAAAGGAGGAAGTGCAGAACAGGAACTTAAAGAAGAAATGGAGTAAATGCAGGGAAAGGAACTGAAAAAAGAAAAGGAGGATACAGAGAAAGAAATTGAAAGAAGAAAAGGAGGTGCAGAGAAAGGAACTGAAAGAACAAAAGGAAAAGGTGCAAAGAGAGGAACTGAAAGAAGAAAAGAAGGAAATGACGAAAAAGAAACTGAAAGAAGAAAAGGAGGATATGCAGAGAAAGCAACTGAAAGAAGAAAAGGAGAAGATGCAGAGAAAGAAACAGAAAGAAGAAAAGAAGGAAATGCAGAGAAAAGAACTGAAAGAAGAAAAGGAGGAGATGCAGAGAAAGGAACTGAAATAAGAAAAGAAGGAAATGCAGAGAAAGGAACTGAAAGAATAAAAGGTGGAAATGCAAAGAGAGAAATTGAAAGAAGAAAAGGAGGAAATACAGAGAAAGGAAATGAAAGAAGAAAATTAGTGAATGTAAAAAGGGGAACTTAAAAAAAAAGGAGAAGATGCAGAGGAATGAACTGAAAAGAAGAAAAGAAGGAGATGCGGAAAGAGGAACAGAAATAAAAAAAAGGAGGAAATACAGAGACAGGAACTGAAAGAAGAAAAGGAGGAAATGTAGAGAAAGGAACTGAAAAAAGAAAAGAAGGAGATGGAGAAAGAGGAACTGAAAAAAAAGTAGGAAATGCAGAGAAAGGAACTGAAAGAAGAAAAGGAGGAAATGCAGAGAAAGGAACTGAAAAAAGAAAAGGAGAAAATGCAGAGAAAGGAACCGAAAGAAGAAAAGGAGGAAATGCAGATAAGGGAACTGAAAGAAAAAAAAGGAGGAAATACAGAGAAAGGAACTGAAAGAAGAAAACGAGTAGACATGGAGAGAGGAACTTAAATAATAAGAGGAGGAGATGCAGAGAAAGGAACTCAAATAAGAAAAAAGGAAATTCAGAGAGAGGAACTCAAAGATGAAAAGGAGGAAATACAAAGGAAGGAAATGAAAGAAGAAAATTAGTAAATGTAAGAAGGGGAACTTAAAGAAAAAAAGTAGGAGACGCAGAAAATGGAACTGAAAGAAAAAAGAAGGAGATACGAAGAGAGGAACTGAAAGGAGAAATAGAGGAAATGCAGAAAAAGCAACTTAAAGAAGACAAGGACGAAATTCAGAGAAACGAACTAAAAAAAGAAAAAGAGGAGATGCAGAAAGAGGAACTGAAAAAAGGAAAGGAGGAAATGTAGAGAAAGGAACCGAAAGAGGAAAAGGAGGAGATCCAGATAAAGGAACTGGAAGAAAAAAAATGGAAATACAAAGAAAGAAACTGAAAGCAGAAAACAAGTACATTTAGAGAGAGGAACTAAAATAATAAAAGGAAGAGATGCAAAGAAAGGAACTGAAATACGGAAAAAAGGAAATGTAGAGAGAGGAACTAAAAGAAGAAAATGAGGAAATACAGAGAAAGGAAATAAAAGAAGAAAATTATTAAATGTAAGCAGGGGAACTTAAAAAAAAAGGAGGAGATATACAGAGGAACTAAAAGAAGAAAAGAAGGAGATGCAGAGAGAGGAACAGAAACAAGAAAAGATAGAAATGAAGAGAAAGGAACTGAAAGAATAAAAGGAGGATATGCAGAGAGAGGGAGGGAAAGAAGAAAAGGAGGAACTGCAGAGAGAGACTCTTAATGAAAAAAAAGGAGAAGCAGAGAAAGAAACTGAAAGAAGAAACGGAAGAGATGCAGAGACAGGAATTAAAAGAAGGAGGAAATGAGGAAATGCAGAGAAGGGAACTGAAAGAAGGAAAGGGGGAGATGCAGATAAAGGAACTGAGAGAAGAATAGTAGGAAATGCAGAGAAACGAACTGAAAGAAGAAAAAAGGAAATGCAAGGAAAGGAACCAAAAGAAGAAAAGGAGGAGATGCAGAGAGAGGAACTAAAAGGAGAAAAGGAGGAAATGCAAATAAAGGAACTGAAAAAAGAAAAGGAGGAGATGCAGAGAAAGGAACTGAAAGAAGAGATGCAGAGAGAGGAAATGAAAGAAGAATTAGATGAAATGCAGAGAAAGAGACTAAAAGAAAAAGGGGAGGAGATGCAGGAGAAGGAACTGGAAGAAGAAAAGGAGGAAATGCACAGAAAAGGACTGAAAGAATAAAAGAAGGAGATGCAGAGATAGAGAAACTGAAAGAACAAAAGGAGGAAATGCAGAGTAAGGAACTGAAAGAAGAAAGTAAGGAAATATAAAGAAAGGAACTGAAAGAAGAAAAGGAGTAGGTGCACAAAAAGGAACTGAAAGAAGAAAAGGAGGAGATGCAGAGGGAGGAACTGAAAGAAGATAATTATGATGTGCAGAAGAAGGAACAGGAAGAAGAAAAGGAGAAAATGCAGAGAAAGGAACTGAAAGAAGAAAAGAAGGAAACGCAGAGAAAGGAACTAAAAGAAGAAAAGAAGGAGATGCAGAAAAAGGAAGTGAAAGAAGAAAAGGAGGAGATGCACAGAAAGGAACTGAAAGAAGAAAAGGAGAATATACAGAGAGAGGAACTGAAAGAAGAAAAGAAGGAAATGCAGAGAAAGAGACTGAAAGAAGAAAACGAGTAGATATAGAGAGAGGAATTGAAAGAATAAAAGGAGGAGATGCAGAGAAAGGAACTGAAAGAAGAAAAGGAGGAAATGCATAGAAAGTAACTGAAAGAAGAAAAGAGGAAGATGCAGGGAAAAAGAACTGAAAGATGAAAAGAAGGAAATGCAGAGAAAGGAACTAAAAGAAGGAAAGGAGAAAATACAGAGAAAGGAACTGAAAGAAGAACATTAGGAAGTACAAGAATGGGAACTTAAAGAGAAAAGTAGGGGATGCAGAGAAAGGAACTGAAAAAAGAAAAGAAGGATATACAAAGAGAGGAACAGAAAGAAGAAAAGGAGGAAATGCAGAGGAATGAATTGAAAGAAGAAAAGAAGGAAATGCAGAGAAAGGAATTGAAAAAAGACAAGGAGGAGATGCAGAGAGAGGAACTGAAAGAAGGTAATTAAGAAATGCAAAGAAAGGAACTGAACGAAGAGAAGGGGGAGATGCAGATAAAGGAAGTGAAAGAAGAGTAGGAGGAGATGAAGAGAAAGGAACTGAAAGAATAAAAGGAGGAAATGCAGAGAAAGGAACCGAAAGAAAAAAAGTAGATGCAGAGAGAGTAACTAAAAGAAGAAAAGGAGAAAAACTGAAAGAAGAAAGGAAAGAGAAAAGAAGAAAAAGAAAAGGAGTTGCAGAAAAAGACCTAAAAGAAGAAAAGGAGAAAAAATGAAGAGAAAGAGGAGCTGAAAAAAAAGAAGAAAAGAAAGATATGGAGAGAAAGGAACTAAAAGAAGAAAGAGGAAATGAAAGAAGAAAAGGAGGAGATACAGAGAAAGGAACTGAAAAGGAGTAAATGCAGAAACAAGAACAACAAGAAAAAGAGGGGGGAAATGCAGAAAAAAGAACTCAAAGAAGAAAAGGAGGAAATGCAGAGAAAGGAACCGAAAGAAGAAAAGGAGGAAATGGAGAAAAAGCAAGTGAAAGAAGAAAGGCAGGAGATATAGAGAGAGGAACCAACAGAAGAATATTAGGATATGCAGAGGAAGGAACTGAAAGAAGAAAAGAAGATGCAGATAAAGGAACTGAAAGAAGAAAAGGAGGAAATGCAGAGAAAGGAACTGAAAGAAGAAAAGGAGGAAATGCAGAGAAAGAAACTGAAGGAAGAAAAGGATGAGATGTAGAGAAAGGAACTGAAAAAAGAAAAGGAGGAGATGCAGAGAGAGGAACTGAAAGACGAAAAGAAGAAGATACAGAGAAAGGAACTGAAAAAAGAAAAAGAGGAAATGCAGAGGGAGGAACTGAAAGAAGGAAAGGAAGAAATGCAAAGAAAGGAACTGAAAGAAGAAATAGGGGCAATGCAGAAAAGGGAACTCAAAGAAGAAAAGGAGGAAAGGCAAAGAGAATAAATGAAAGAAGAAAAGGAGATGCAGAGAAAGGAACCAAAAGAAGAAAAGGAGGAAATGCAGAGAGAGTAACTAAAAGAAGAAAAGTAGGAGATGCTGAAAAAGGAAGTGAAATAAGAAAAGGAGATAATGCAGAGAGAGGAACTGAAAGAAGAAAAGGAGGAGATGCAGAGAAAGGAACTGAAAGAAGAAACAACGGAAATGCAGAGAGAGGAACTGAAATAAGAAAAGGAAGAAATGCAAAGAGAGGAACTGAAGGAAAAAAGGAGTAAATGCAGAAAAAGGAACTGAAAGAAGAAAAGGAGATACAGAGAATGAAAATAAAAGAAGAAAAGGAGATGCAGAGAAAGAAACTGAAAAAACAGAAGGATAAGATGCAAAGAGAGGAACTGAAAGAAGAAAAGGAGAAAATCGCGAAAAAGAAACTCAAACAAGGAAAGGAGGCGATGCAGAGAAAGAAACTGAAAGTAGAAAAGGAGAAGATGCAGAGAAAGGAACTAAAAGAAGAAAAGAAGGAAATGCAGAGAAAGTAACTGAAACAAGAAAATGAGGAAATACAAAGAAAAAAGAAATGAAAGAAGAAAAGGAGAAATGCAGAGAAAGGAAAAGAAAAGAAAAAGAGGAAAATGCAGAGAAAGGAAAAGAAGAAAGAAGAAAAAAAAAGGAGATGCAGAGAAAGGGACTGAAAGAAAAAAGGAGGAAATGCAGAGAGAGGAACTGAAAGTAGAAAAGGAAGAGATGAAGAGAAAGAAACTGAAAGAAGAGAATGAGTAAACGCAGAAAGAGAAACTGAAAGAAGAAGAGGAGGATATGCACAGAAAGGAACTGAAAGAAGATAAGGAGGAAATACAGAGAAAGGAAATGAAAGAAGAATATTAATTATTGTAAAATGAACTTAAAAAAAGAAGAGGATGCAGAGAAATGAACTGAAAGAAGAAAAGGAGATGCGGAAAGAAGAAAACGGGGAAATGTAGAGAGAGGAACTGAAAGAAGAAAAGGAGGAAATGCAGAGAAAGGAACTGAAAAAAGTAAAGAAGGAGATGAAGAAAGAGGAAATGAAAAAAAGAAGGAAATGCAGAGAAAGGAACTGAAAGAAGAAAAGGAGGCGATGCAGAGAAAGGAACTGAAAGCAGAAAAGGAGAAGATGCAGAGAAAGGAACTAAAAGAAGAAAAGAAGGAACTGCAGAGAAAGGAACTGAAACAAGAAAAGGTGGAAATACAACGAGAGAAATTGAAAGAAGAAAAGGAGCAAATGCAGAGAAAGGAACTAAAACAGGAAAAAGAGGAAATGCAGAGAAAGGAACTGAAAGAAGAAAACGAGGAGATGCAGAGAAAGGGACTGAAAGAAAAAAGGAGGAAATGCAGAGAGGGGAATAAAGTAGAAAAGGAAGAGATGAAGAGAAAAATATTGAAAGAAGAGAATGAGTAAATGCAGAAAGAGAAACTGAAAGAAGAAGAGGAGGATATGCAGAGAAGGGAACTCAAAGAAGAAAAGGAGGAAATACAGAAAAAGGAAATGAAAGAAGAAAATTAGTAAATGTAAAATGAGGGACATAAAAAAAGAAGAAGATGCAGAGAAATGAACTGAAAGAAGAAAAGAAGGAGATACGGAAAGAGGAACAGAAAGAAGAAAAGTAGGAAATGTAGAGAAAGGAACTGAAAGAAGAAAAGGAGCAAATGCAGATAAAGGAACTGAAAAAAGAAAAGATGAAGAAAGAGGAATTGAATAAAGAAGGAAATGCAGAGAAATGATCTGAGAGTAGAAAAGGAGGAAATGCAGAGAAATGAACTGAGAGTAGAAAAGGAGGAAATGCAGTGAAAGGAACTGAAAAAAGAAAAGGAGAAAATGCAGAGAAAGGAACCGAAAGAAGAAAAGGAGGAGATGCAGATAAAGGAACTGAAAGAAGAAAACGAATATATATGGAGAGAGGAACTGAAATAATAAGAGGAGGAGAGGCAGAGAAAGGAACTGAAATAAGAAAAGGAGGAAATTCAGAGAGAAGAACTAAAAGATGAAAAGGAGGAAATACAGAGAAAGGAAATGAAAGAAGAAAATTAGTAAATGTAAGAAGAGGAACTTAAAGAAAAAAAGTAGGAGAGAAAGGAACTGAAAGAAGAAAAAAAGAAAGAGATGCGAAGAGAGGAACTAAAGAAGAAATGGAGGAAATGCAGAGAAAGGAACTGAAAGAAGACAAGGACGAAATGCAGAGAAACGAACTAAAAAAAGAAAAGGAGGAAATGCAGAGAAAGGAACCGAAAGAAGAAAAGGAGGAGATCCAGATAAAGGAACTGAAAGAAGAAAAGATGGGGCTACAAAGGAAGGAACTGAAAGAAGAAAACTAGTAGATTTAGAGAGAGGAACTGAAATGATAAAAGGAAGAGATGCAGAGAAAGAAACTGAAATACGGAAAAAAATAAATGCAGAGAAAGGAACTAAAAGAAGAAAAGGAAGAAATACAGAGAAAGGAAATGAAAGAAGAAAATTGTTAAATGTAAGAAGGGGAACTTAAAAAAAAAAGGAGGAGATGCAGAGAGAGGAACTGAAGGAAGAAAAGGAGATACGGAGAGAGGAACAGAAAGAAGAAAAGGAGGAAATGAAGAGAAAGTAACCGAAAGAAGAAAAGGAGGAAATGCAGAAAATGGAACCGAAAGAAGAAAAGGAAGAAATGCAGAGACAGGAACTAAAAGAAGAAAAGGAGGAAATGCAGAGAAAGGAACTAAAAGAAGAAAAGGAGGAGATGCAGAGAGAAGGACAGAAAGAAGAAAAGAAGGAACTGCAGAGAGAGGAACTTAAAGAAAAAAGGGAGGAGAAGCAGAGAAAGTAACCGAAAGAAGAAAAGAAAGAGATGCAGAGAGAGGAACTAAAAGAAGTAAATGAGGAAATGCAGAGAAATGAACTGAAAAAAGGAAAGAGGGAGATGCAGATAAAGGAACTGAAAGAAGAATAGGAGGAGATGCAGAGAAAGGAACTGAAAGAAGAAAAAAGGAAATGCAGAGAAAGGAACCGAAAGAAGAAAAGGAGGCGATGCAGAGATAGGAACTACAAGAAGAAAAGGAGGAAATGCAAATAAAGGAGAGAGAAAGGAACAGAAAGAAGAGATACAAAGAGAGGAACTGAAAGAAGAATAGTAGGAAATGCAGAGAAAGGAACTAAAAGAGAAAGGGGAGGAGATGCAGAGGAAGGAACTAAAAGAAGAAGAGGAAGAAATACACAGAAAAGGAATGAAAGAATGAAAGAAGTAGATGCAGAGATAGAGAAACTGAAAGAAAACAAGAAGGAAACGCAGAGTAAGGAACTGAACGAAGAAATAGAGGAAATATAAAGAAAGGAACTGAAAGAAGAAAAGGAAAGAGAAGAGGGAAGAGAAAAAAGGAAAAGGGAAAGAGAAAAAAGGAAAGAAAGAAAAGAAGAAAAGAAGAAAATTAAAGAAAAAAGGAGGAGGAAGAGAAAGAAACTGAAAGAAAAAAAGGAGGAAATGCAGAGAAAGGAAAAAAAAAAAGAAAAGGAGGAAAAGAGAAAGAAAAAAGAAATGAAAAAGAAAAAAAGAAAAAAAAGAAGAAAAGCAGAGAAAGAACTGAAAAAAAGAAAAAAGAAGAAAAGGAGGAGATGCAGAGAGAGGAACTGAAAGAAGAAAAAGGAGGAAATGCAGAGAAAAGGAACTGAAAAGAAGAAAAGGAGGAAATGCAGAGAAAGGAACTGGAAAAAGAAAAGGAGGAGAAAAAGCAGAGAAAAGAAAAGAAAGAAGAAAAAGAGGAAAATGCAGAGAAAGGGAAAAAAAAAAAGAAGAAAAGGAAAAAAAAAGGGGAAAGAACTGAAAGAAAAAAAAAAAAAAGAAAAGAAAAAAAAAAAGAAAAGGAAGAAAGAAAAAAAAAAAGAGAAAAGAAAGGAAAGAAAAAAAGGAAAAAGAGAGAACTGAAAGAAAAAAAAGGAGACAGAAAAGGAAAAAGAAAAAACGAGGAATGCAGAGAGAGGAACTTAAAGCAAAAAAGGAGGAGAAACAGAGAAAGGAACTAAAAGAAGAAAAGGAGTAAATACAGAGAAAGGAACTTAAAGAAAAAAAATAGGAGATTCAGAAAAAGGAACTGAAAAACAAAAGAAGGACATACAGAGAGAGGAACAGAAAGAAGAAAAGGAGGAAATGCATACGAAGGAACTGAAAGAAGAAAAGCAGGAAATGCAGAGAAAGGAACTGAAAAAAGAAAAGGAGGAGAAGCAGAGAGAGAAACTGAGAGTAGAAAAAGAGGAAATGCAGAGAAAGGAACCAAAAGAAGAAAAGGAGGAAATGCTAAGAAAGGAACTAAAAGAAGAAAAGTAGGAAATGCAGAGAAAGGAAAAAGAAAAGAAAAAGAGGAGAGATGCAGAGAAAGGAAAGAAGAAAAAAAGGAACTAAAGAGAAAGAAGAAAAGGGCGAAAAGAAAAAAAGGAAAGAAGAAAAAGAAAAAGGAACTGAAAGAAAAAAAAAATGGAGGAGATGCAAAGAGAAAGAAACTGAAAGAAAAAAAAAGGAAATGCAGAGAAAGGAAACTGGAAAGAAGAAAAAAGAGAAGATGCAGGGAAAAGAAAAAAAAAGAAGAAAAGATTGAAAAGCAAGAAAGAAGAAAAGGAAGATGAGAAAAAAAGGAGAAAGATGCAGAGAAAGAAACTGAAAGAAGAAAAGAGGATGAGAAAAGGAACTGAAAGAAGAAAAGAAAAGGGAGATGCAGAGAAAAAAGGAACTGAAAGAAGAAAAAGAAAAAAAAAAGATGCAGAAAAGAACAGAAAGAAAAAAAAAAAAATGCAGAAAAAGGAACTCAAAGAAGAAAAAGAGGAAATGCAGAGAAAGGAAACTGAAAGAAGAAAAGGAGGAAATGCAGAGAAAGGAAGGAAAAAGAAAAGGAGGAAATGAAGAGAAAGGAAACTGGAAAGAAGAAAAAAGGAGATGAAGAGAAAAGGGAAAAGAAAAAAAGAAGAGAAGAAAGAAAAGAAAATGAAAGAAGAAAAGGAGGAAATGCAGAGAAACAAACTGAAAAAGAAAAGGAGGATGAAATGCAGAGAAGAAAAGGAAAGGAAAGAAGAAAAGAAAAAGAATAGAGAGAAAGGAATTGAAAGAAGAAAAGGAGGAAAAGAAAAACAAAAAAGAAAAGGAACTGAAAGAAAAGAAGAAAAGAAAAGGAGAAAAAAGAAAAAAAATTGAAAGAAGAAAAAAAAGAAAAGGAGAAAGCAGAGAGAAAAAGGAAAAAAAGAAGAAATTAGGAAGAAAAGAGAAAGAAAAACTGAAAGAAGAAAAGAGAAGAAAAAAAAAAGAAGAAAATAAGGAAGAGAAAGAAACTAAAAAGAAAAAAAGGAAGGAGAAAGAGAAAGGAACAGAGAAAGAAGAAAAAAAGAGGAGATGCAGAGAAAGAAACTGAAAGAAGAAAAGGAGGAGATGCAGAGAAAGGAACTGAAAGAAAAAAAAGAAAGATGAAAAGAAAGGAAAGAGAAGGAAAGAAGAAAGAAGAAAAGAGAGGAAAAAAGAAGAAAAGGAGGAGAAAGAAGAAAAAAAAGAAGAAAAAAAGAAAGAAAAAAGAAAGGAGAAAAAAAGATGTAGAAAGGAAAGAGAAGAAAAGGAAGAGAGAAAGAAACTAAAAGAAGAAAAGGAGATAGAGAAAGAAAAAGAAAAAAAAGGAGGAGATGCAGAGAAAGGAACTGAAAGAAGAAAAGAAAATGCAGAGAAAGGAACTGAAAGAAGAAAAGGAACTGGAGAACTGAAAAAGAAAGAAAAAGATGAAAAAGAGAAAGGAAACTGAAAGAAGAAAAAAGAAATGCAGAGAAAGGAACTGAAAAAGAAAAAAGGAGGAGATGCAGAGAAAGGAACTGAAAAGGAAAAAGAGGAGATGCAGAGAAAGGAACTGGAAGAAGAAAAGGAGAAGATGAGAGAAAGAAGGAAAAGAAAGAAGAAAAGGAGGAGATGCAGAGAAAGGAACTTAAAAAGAAAAGGAGGAGATGCAGAGAAAAAACTGAAAGAAAAAAGGGAGAAAGAGGAAAAGCAGAAAGAAAAGGAAACTGAAAAAGAAGAAAGAAAGAAAAGAAAGATGGAGAGAAAGAAACTGAAAGAAGAAAAAAAAGGAGATGCAGAGAAAGGAAAGAAAGAAGAAAGGAAGGAAAGGAAATGAAAGAAGAAAAGGAACTGAAAGAAAAAAAAGAAAAAAGAAAAAAGAAAAGAAAAAGAACTGAAAGAAGAAAAGGAAGAAGAAAGAAAGAAAAAGAACTGAAAGAAGAAAAGGAAAAGATATGGAAGAGAAAGGAAAAGAAAAGAAAAAAAAAGAAAGAAAGAGAAAGGAAAAGAAAAGAATAAAAGGAAAGAGATGAAGAAAGGGAACTGAAAAAAAAAAAGAGAATGAAGAAGAAAAGAACTGAAAGAAAGAAAAGGATGGAGATGCAGAGAAAAGAAAAAAAGAAAAAAAGGAGAGAAGAGAGAAAGGAAAAAAGAAAGAAGAAAAAAAAGAAGAATGAAGAAAAAGAACTGAAAAGAAAGAAGGAGAAAGAGAAAGGAACTGAAAGAAGAAAAAGAAAATGAGAGAGAAAGAAACTGAAAGAAGAAAAAAGGAGGAGAAGAAAAGAAAAGAAAAAAGAAAAGAAGAAAAGAAAGGGAAAAAGAAGAAAAAAAAAGAAAAAGAAGAAAAGAAAAGAGATGCAGAGAAAGGAACTGAAAGAAGAAAAGGAGGAGATGCAGAGAAAGAAAAGGAAAAGAAGAAAAGGAGAAGATGCAGAAAAAGGAAAAAAAAGAAGAAAAGAAAGAACTGAAAAAAGAAAAGAGAAAAAAAAGGAAAGAAAAAAAAAAGGAGATGCAGAGAAAAAAACTGAAAGAAGAAAAGGAAAAATGGAGAGAAAAGAGAAAGAAAAAAAAAGAAGAAAAGGAACTGAAAAAAGAGGCAGAGAAAGGAAAAAAAAGAAGAAAAAGAGGAGATGAGGGAGAGAAAGGAAAAAAAAAGAAAAGGAGGAGATGCAGAGAAAGGAAAAGAAAGAAGAAAATTAAAAGGAGATAAGAGAAAGGAACTGGAAAGAAGAAAAGGAGGAGAGATGAGAAAAAGAACTGAAAGAAGAAAAGGAGGAGATGCAGAGAAAGGAACTGAAAGAAGAAAAAAAGGAAGAGAGGGAAAGGAAAAGAAAGAAGAAAAGAGGAGATGCAGAGAAAGGAACTGAAAGAAGAAAAGGAGGAGAATGGAGAAGAAAAGAAAAGAAAAAAGAAAAGAAAGGAGATGCAGAGAAAGGAAAAAAAGAAGAAAAGAAAATGAGAGAGAAAAAAAAAAAAAAAAAAAAAAAAAGGAAAGAAAAAAAGAAAAAGGAAAGAAAAAAAAAGAAGAAAAAGAAGAAAAAAGAAAGAGAAAGGAACTGAAAGAAGAAAAAGAGGAGATGCAGAGAAAGGAAAGAAAGAAGAAAAAGAGGAGATGCAGAGAAAGGAAAAAAAAGAAGAAAAAGAAAGATGAGAAGAGAAAGGAAGAAAGAAGAAAAGGAGGAGAAAAGAGAGAAAGGAAAAAAAGAAAAGAAGAAAAGAGAAGAAAGAAAAGAAGAAAAAGGATGGAGAAAGGAACAGAAAAAGGAAGGAGATGGAAAGAAAAGGAAAAAAAGAAAGATGAAGATGAAAGAAAAAACTGAAAGAAGAAAAAGAGAGGAGAAAAAGGAAAAGAAAAAAGAAAGGAAGGAAAAAAGAAAAAGAAAAGATGGAAGAAAAGGAAAGGAAAAGAAGAAAAAAGAGGAGATGCAGAGAAAGGAAAAAAAAGAAGAAAAGGAGGAGATGAAGAGAAAGGAACTGAAAGAAGAAAAGGAGGAGATGCAGAAAAGGAACTGAAAGAAGAAAAGGAAAAGAAAAGATGAAGAGAAAGGAAAAAAGAAAAGAAAAAGGAGGAGATGCAAGAAAGGAACTGAAAGAAGAAAAGGAGAAGATGCAGAAAAAGGAACTGAAAGAAGAAAAGGAGATATGAAAGAGAGAAAGAAAGAGGAAAGAGAGAAAGGAAAAAAAAGAAGAAAAAGGAAAGAGAAAAGAAAGGAACTGAAAAAGAAGAAAAGGAGGAGATGCAGAGAAAGGAAAGAAAAGAAGAAAAGGAGGAGATGCAGAGAAAGGAACTGAAAGAAGAAAAAAGATGAGAAAGGAAAAGAAAGAAAAAAGAGAAAAGAAAGGAAAAAAAAAAGAAAGGAAGGGAAAAAAAAGGAAAAAGAAAAGGAAATGAAAGAAAGGAAAAAGAAAGAAGAAAAAAGAGGAGAAAAGAAAAGAAAGGAAAGAAGAAAAAGGAGGAGATGCAGAGAAAAGGAAACTGAAAAGAAGAAAAGGAGGAGAGATGCAGAGAAAGGAAAAAAGAAAAAAGGAGAGAGATGAAGAAAGAAAAAGAAAGAAAAAAGGAAATGAAGAGAAAAAACTGAAAAGAAGAAAAGAGAAGATGAGAAAAAAGAAAAAAAAGAAGAAAAGGAGGAGAATGCAGAGAAAGGAAAAGGAAAGAAGAAAAGGAGGAGATGCAGAGAAAGGGAACTGAAAGAAGAAAAGGAAGAGATGCAGAGAAAGGAAAAAAAAAAGAAAAAAGGAGATGCAGAGAAAAGAAACTGAAAAGAAGAAAAGGAGGAAATGCAGAGAGAGAAACTGAAAAGAAGAAAAGGAGAAGATGCAGAGAAAGGAAAAAGAAAGAAGAAAAGGAGGAGATGCAGAGAAAGGAACTGAAAGAAGAAAAGAAGGAAATGAGAGAAAGAAACTGAAAGAAGAAAAGGAGGAGATGCAGAGAAAGAAACTGAAAGAAGAAAAAGAGGAGATAGAGAGAAAGAAATGAAAGAAGAAAAGGAGGAGATGCAGAGAAAGGAACTGAAAGAAGAAAAAAAAAAGGAAAGAAAAAGAAAAGGAGAAGATGCAGAGAAGGAAAGAAAAAGAAGAGAAGGAGAGGAAGAAACAGAAGAAAGGAAAAAGAGAAAAACTGAAAGAAGAAAAGGAAAAGATGCAAGAAAGAAACTGAAAGAAAAAAAAAAAAAAGAAAAAGAAAAAATGAAAAAGGAAAGAAAAAAAGAAAAAGAGGAAAGAAAGAGAAAGGAACTGAAAGAAGAAAAGGAAAGGAGAGAAAAGGAAAAAAAGGGAAAAAAAAAAGAAGAAGAAAGAGAAAAAAAGAACTGAAAAAGAAAAAGAAGAAAAAGGAGAGAAGAGAGAAAAAAGAAAAAAAAAAAGAAATGAAGAAAAAAAAGGAAAAAAGAAAAAAAAAAAGAAGAGAGGAAGGAAAGAAAAAGAAAAGAAAAGATGGAGAAAAAGGAAACTGAAAAGAAGAAAAGGAAGGA
This sequence comes from Macrobrachium rosenbergii, assembly GCF_040412425.1. NCBI lineage: Eukaryota > Metazoa > Arthropoda > Malacostraca > Decapoda > Palaemonidae > Macrobrachium > Macrobrachium rosenbergii. Next base: position 45,794,134 of record NC_089781.1, read on the forward strand.
AGGAAAAAAGAAACTGAAAAGAAGAAAAGAAGCTGAAGAGAAGAAAGGAAGGAAAAAAGAGGAGAGAAAAAGAAAAAAAAGAGAAGAAAAGGAAGAAGAAAAGAAAGGAAAAAAAGAAAAAGAAAGAGAAATGAAAAAAGAAAAGAAAAAGAAAAGAAAAGAAAGAGATGAAAAAGAAAGAAAAACTGAAAGGGAAAGAAAAAGGAGGAGAAAGAGAAAGAAAGAACTGAAAGAAGAAAAGGAGGAGGAAAGAGAAAGGAACTGAAAAAAGAAAAGGAGGAGATGCAGAGAAAAGGAAGGAAAGAAGAAAAAGGAGGAGAGAAAAAAGAAAGAAAAAAGAACTGAAAAAAAGAAAAAGAAAAAAAAGGAAATGAAGAAAAGGAAAAAAGAAGAAAAAAAAGAAAAAGAAAAACTGAAAAGAAAAAAAAAGAAAGAAAAAAGAAGAAAAGGAAAGAAGAAAAGAGAAAAAAAGAGAAAAAAAGGAAAAAGATGAAGAGAAAGGAACTGAAAGAAGAAAAGAAGGGGATGAAAGAGAAAGGAAATGAAAGAAGAAAAGGAGGAGATGCAGAGAAAGGAAAAAAGAAAAAAAAAGGAGAGAGAGAAAGGAAACTGAAAGAAGAAAAGGAGGAGATGCAGAAAAAGGAAATGAAAGAAGAAAAAAAAGAGGAGATGCAGAGAAAAGAAAAAAAGAAGAAAAGGAGGAGATGGAGAGAAAGGAACTGAAAGAAGAAAAGGAGGAGAGAAGCAGAGAGAGGAACTGAAAGAAGAAAAGGAGATGCAGAGAAAGGAAAGAAAGAAGAAAAGGAGGAGATGCAGAGAAAGGAAAGAAAGAAGAAAAGGAGAGGTGAAGAGAAAGGAAAAAAAGAGAAAAAAAAGAAAGAGAAAGGAACTGAAAGAAGAAAAGGAAAAAAGAAAGAGAGAAAGAAAAAAGGAAAGAAAAAAAAAAAGAAAAAAGAAAAAGAGAAGAAAAGGAAGAAAGAAAAAAAGAAAGGAGAAGAAAAAAGAGAGAAAAAAAAAAGAAGAAAAGGAGAGATGCAGAGAAAAAAAAAAAAAAAAAGAAAAAGAGGAGATGAGAGAAAAAGAAAGGGAAAGAAGGAAAAAAAGGAGGAAGAAGAAAAAAGAAAGAGAAAAAGAACTGAAAGAAGAAAAAGGAGGAGATGCAGAGAAAGGAAAAGAGAAAAAAAAAAAAAGAAAGATGAAGAGAAAGAACTGAAAAAGAAAAAAGAAAGAAAGAGAAAGGAACTGAAAGAAGAACAAGAAGATGAAGAGAAAGAAAGAAAGAAGAAAAGGAGAGATGAAGAGAAAGGAACTGAAGAAGAAAAGGAGGAGATGCAGAAAAAGGAACTGAAAGAAGAAAAAAGAGGAGAGAGAAAGGAGAAAGAAGAAAAGGAAAGAAAAGAAAAAGAAGAAGAGAGGAAATGAGAAAAGGAAAAAAAAGAAAAAGAAAAGGAAAAGAAAGGAATTGAAAAGAAGAAAAGGAGGAGAGAGAGAAAGAAAAAAAAAGAAAAAGGAAAAAAAGGAAAGAAAGAAAAGGAAAAGAAAGAAAAAAAAGAAAAGAAAGATGAAGAGAAAGGAACTGAAAGAAGAAAAAGAAGGAGATGCAGAGAAAAAACTGAAAGAAGAAAAAGAGGAAATGAAGAGAAAGGAACTGAAAGAAGAAAAAAAAAGGAGATACAGAGAAAGAAGAAAAGAAGAAAAAGAAAAGGAAAGAAAGAAGAAAAGGAAAGAAAAAGAAAGAACTGAAAGAGAAAAAAGATGAGAAAGAAAAAAGAAGAAAAGGAGAAAGAAAAAAAAAGAAAAAAAGGAGATGAGAAAAGGAAAAAAATGAAAAGAAGAAAAGGAGGAGATGCAGAGAAAGGAAAGAGAAAAAAAAAAAAAAAAAGAGAAAAGAAAAAAAAAAAAAGAAAAAAAAGAAGAAAAAGAGATGAAAGAGAAAGGAACTGAAAGAAGAAAAAAGAGGAGAGAAAGGAAACTGAAAAAGAAGAAAAACTGAAAGAAAAGAAAGAAAAAAAGGAGAGAAATGAAAAAGAAAAGAAAGAAGAAAAAGAGAAAGGAAAAGGAAAAAGAAAAAGAAAAAGGAAAGATGAAGAAAAAAAGAAACTGAAAGAAGAAAAGGAGGAGATGAAAGAGAAAGGGAAAAGAAAGAAGAAAAAGGAGGAGATGCAGAAAAGGAAAAAAAAGAAGAAAATAAGAAATGCAGAAAAAAAAGAAAAAGAAGAAAAGGGAGGAGATGCAGAGAAAGGAACTGAAAGGAAAAAAGAAAAGAAGGAGATGCAGAGAAAGGAACTGAAAGAAAGAAAAAGAAAAAAGATGCAGAGAAAGAAACTGAAAGAAGAAAAAAAGGAAAATGCAGAGAAAAAAAACTGAAAGAAGAAAGAAGAGATGAGAGAAAGGAAACTGAAAGAAGAAAAAAAAAAGAAAGGAGATGAAGAAAAAAGGAACTGAAAGAAGAAAAGGAGAAAAGGAGGAGAAAGCAGAGAAAGAAAGAAAGAAGAAAAAAAGGAGATGAAGAGAAAGGAAAGAAAAAAGAAGAAAAGAAAAAGAGGGAAAGAGAGAGAAACTGAAAGAAGAAAAGAAAGGAAAAAAAGAAGAGGGAAAAAAAAAAAAAAAAAAAAGAGGAAAGAAAAAGAAAGAAAGAAAAAAGGAGATGCAGAGAAAGGAAAGGAAAGAAAAAAGGAAAGAAGAGATGCAGAGAAAGGAAAAAAAAGAAGAAAAAGAGGAGGATGCAAGAAAGGAACTGAAAGAAAAAAAGAGGAGATGCAGAGAAAGGAACTGAAAGAAGAAAAAGGAAGAGATGCAGAGAAAGGAAAAAAAAAGAAGAAAAGAAGGAGAAAGAGAAAGGAACTGAAAGAAGAAAAGGAGGAGAAGAGAAAGGAAAAGAAAGAAGAAAAGGAGGAGATGCAGAGAAAAGGAAAAAAAGAAAGAAGAAAAAAGGAGGAGATGCAGAGAAAGGAAAAAAGAGAGAAAAAAGAAAAAGAAAAAAAGAAGAAAAAGAGAAAGAAGAGAAAGAAAGAAAGAAAAGGAGGAGATGCAGAGAAAGAAACTGAAAGAAGAAAAGGAGGAGATGCAGAGAAAGGAAAAAAAAAAGAAGAAAAAGGAGAAAGAGAAGAGAAAGGAAGAGAAAAAGAAAAAGAAGAAAGAAAGGAGAAAAAGAAAAAGAAGAAAAAAATGAGAAAAGAAAGAAAAGAAGAAAAAAGGAGATGAAGAGAAAGGAACTGAAAGAAGAAAAGGAGGAGATGCAGAGAAAGGAAAAAAAAAAGAAAAAGAAGGAGAGAAAGAGAGAAAGGAACTGAAAGAAGAAAAGGGAGGAGATGCAGAGAAAGGAAAAAAAAAGAAGAAAAAGGAGGAGATGCAGAGAAAGAACTGAAAGAAGAAAAAGAAAGAATGAGAGAGAAAAGAACTGAAAGAAGAAAAGGAGGAGAAAGGAGAAAGGAACTGAAAGAAGAAAAAAAAAAAATGCAGAGAAAGGAACTGAAAAAGAAGAAAAAAGGAGGAGATGCAGAGAAAGGAACTGAAAGAAGAAAAGAGAAGAGATGAGAGAAAAGGAACTGAAAGAAGAAAAAGGAGGAGATGGAAGAAAAAGGAACTGAAAAAGAAAAAAAAAAGAGATGCAGAAAAAGGAAAAAAGAAAAAAAGAAAAAGAAAAAAAGAGAAAAGGAAAAGAAAAAAAAAGAAGAAAAGAGATGCAAGAAAAGGAACTGAAAGAAAAAAAAGAGAGGAGATGCAAAAAAAAGAAAGAAGAAAAAAAGAAAAAAAAAGGAAAAAAAGGAAGAAAAAGGAAAGAAAGAAAAAAAGAAAAAAAGATGAGAGAAAGAAAAAGAAAGAAGAAAAAGAAGAAGATGGAGAGAAAAGAAAAGAAAAAGAAGAAAAGAGGAGATGAAGAGAAAGGAACTGAAAGAAGAAAAGGAGAGAGAGAAAGAGAAAAGGAAAAGGAAAAGAAAAAGGAAGAAAAGAAGAAAAAGAAGAATGAAAAGAAAAAAAAGAAGAGGAGAGGAAAGAGAAAAAGGAAACTGAAAGAAAGGAAAGAGAGGAAAGATGCAGAGAAAGGAAGAGAAAGAAAAAAAGGAGAGAAAGAGAAAGAGAGAAAAAGAAAAGAAGAAAAGAAAGAGATGAGAGAAGAGAGAAAGGAAAGAAAAGAAGAAAAGGGAGAGAGATGCAGAGAAAGGAACTGAAAGAAGAAAAGAAGGAGATGAGAAAAAAAAAAGAAAAAAGAAGAAAAGAAAGAAAGAGAAAGAGAAATGAGAAGGAAAGAAAGAAGAAAAAAGGAGAAAGCAGAGAAAGGAAGAAAGAAGAAAAGGGAGGAGATGAGAGAAAGGAACTGAAAAAAAAAAAGAAAGATGCAGAAAAAAAAAAAAAAAAAAGAAAAAAAAGGAGATGAAGAAAAAGAAAAAAAAAAAAGAAGATGAAGAAAAAGAAAAAAGAAGAAAAAGGAATGAGAGAAAAAAGAAAAAAAAAAAAAAGAAGATGCAGAAAAAAGAAAGAAGAAAAGAAAAAGGAGGAGATGCAGAGAAAGGAAAAGAAAAAGAAAAAAAAAGAAAAAGGATGCAGAAAAAAAACTGAAAGAAGAAAAAGAGGAGATGAAGAAAGAGGAAAGAAAAAAAAGAAAAGAAAGGAAAGAAGAAAATGAGAGAGAGAAGGAAAAAAAGAAGAAAAGAGAGGGAGAAGAACTAAAAAGAAAAAGGAACTGAAAGAAGAAAAGGAGAGATGCAGAGAAAGGAACTGAAAAGAAGAAAAGGAGGAGATGAAGAGAAAGGAAACTGAAAGAAGAAAAGGAGGAGAAGAGAAAAAGAAACTGAAAGAAGAAAAAAAAGGAGAGAAGAGAAAGAAAAAAAAAGAAAAAAAAAAAAGAAAAACTGAAAGAAGAAAAGAGAGATGCAGAGAGAAAGAGGAACTGAAAAAAGAAAAAAGGAAATGAAGAGAAAGGAACTGAAAGAAGAAAAAGAGGAGATGAAGAGAAAGGAACTGAAAAGAAGAAAAGGAGGAGATGAGAGAAAGGAACTGAAAGAAGAAAAGGAGGAAAAAGAAAGAAAAAGAAAAAGAAAAAAGGAAAAAGAAGAAAGAAGAAAAAGAGAAGATGCAGAAAAGGAAAAGAAAAAAAAAAAAGGAGGAGAAAGGAGAGAAAAGAAAAAAAGAAGAAAAGGAGGAGATGCAGAGAAAGGAACTGAAAGAAGAAAAGAAAGATGCAGAGAAAGGAAAAAAGAAGAAAAAAAGGAGATGCAGAGAAAGGAAAAAAAAGAAGAAAAGGAAGAAATGAAGAGAAAAGGAAACTGAAAGAAGAAAAAGAGAAGAAAAGAAGAAGAAAAAAAAAAAGGAAAAGAAAGAAAAAAGGAAAAAAGAGAAAGAAGAAAAAAGAGAAAAAAAAAAGGAAAAAAAAAAGAAAAAAGAGAAAAAAGAGGAACTGAAAAAGGAAAAAGGAGGAGAAAAAGAGAAAGGAAAAAAGAAAAAAAAAAAGGAGATGCAGAGAAAGGAACTGAAAGAAGAAAAGGAGAAAAAAGAAAAAAAAAAGAAAGAAAAAAAGAAATGAAAGAAAAGAAAAAGAAGAAAAGAAAAATTAGGAGAGAAAAGAAAGAAAAAGAAGAAAAAAAAAGAAAAGGGGAAAAAAGAAAGAAAAGAAAAAAGAAAAGGAGAAAGAAAGAAAAAAGAAAAGAAAAAAAAAGAGATGAAAAAAAGAAACTGAAAGAAGAAAAGAAGGAAAGCAGAGAAAGAAAGAAAAGAAGAAAAAGAAAGAGATGAGAGAAAGGAACTTAAAGAAGAAAAGGAGGAGATGCAGAGAAAGGAACTGAAAGAAGAAAAAGGAGGAAAATGAAGAGAAAGGAACTGAAAGAAGAAAAAAAAGGAGATGCAGAGAAAGAGGAACTGAAAGAAGAAAAGGAGGAGATGCAGAGAAAGGAAAAGAAAAAGAAGAAAAGAAGGAGATGAAGAGAAAAAAAAGAAAGAAAAAAAAGAAGATGCAGAGAAAGGAAAGGAAAAAAGAAAAGGAGAAAAGAGAAAAGAAGAAAAAAAAAAAAGGAGATGAATGAAGAGAAAGGAAAAAAGAAAAGAAGAAAAAAAAAAGAGGAATGCAGAGAAAGGAACTGAAAGAAGAAAAAGGAGGAGAGAAAAGAGAAAGGAAAGAAAAAGAAAAAAAGGAAGATGAAAGGAAAAAAGAAAAGAAGAAAAAGGAGATGCAGAGAAAGGAACTGAAAGAAGAAAAGGAGAGAATGAAGAAAAAAGAAAGAAAGAAGAAAAGGAGGAGAAAGAAAAAGAAAAAAGAAGAAAAGAAAAAAGAAAGAAAGAAAAAGAGAAAGAAGAAAGAAAAAGAAAAAAAAGAAGAAAAAGAGAAAGAAAGAAACTAAAAGAAGAAAAAGGAGGAGATGCAGAAAGAAAAAAAGAAGAAAAGAAAAAAAAAAAAAAAGAAAGAAGAAAAGAGAGATGAAGAAAGGAAAAAGAAAAAAAAAGGAGATGAAGAGAAAGGAAAAAAAGAAGAAAAAAAAGGCAGAGAAAGGAACTGAAAAGAAAAAGAGGAAAAAGAGAAAGAAAGAAAACTGAAAAAGAAAAGGAGAAAGATGCAGAAAAAGAAAAAAAGAAGAAAGAAGAAAAGGAGGAGAAAGAAAGAAAAGGAAAAAGAAAGAAGAAAAGGAGGAGATGAGAGAAAGGAACTGAAAAAAAGAAAAGGAAAAGATGAAGAAAGAAAAAGAAGAACTGAAAGAAGAAAAGGAGGAGATGCAAAGAAAGGAACTGAAAGAAGAAAAAAAAGAGAAGAAAGAAAAAAGGAACTGAAAGAAAAAAAAAAGAGAAAGGAAGAAAGAAGAAAGAGAGAGGAAAAAAGGAAAAAAGAAGAAAAGGAGGAGAAGAAGAGAAAGGAAAGAAAGAAAAAAAAAGGAGATGAAGAGAAAGAAAAGGAAAAAGAAAAAAAAGAGAGAGAAAGGAAAGGAAAGAAGAAAAAAAGAGATGCAGAGAAAGGAAAAAAAGAAGAAAAGGAGGAGAAAGATGAAGAGAAAAGGAAAGAAAGAAGAAAAGGAAAAGATGCAGAAAAGGAAAGGAAAGAAAAAAAGGAAGAGATGCAGAGAAAAAGAAAAAGAAAAAGGAAAGAAAAGATGAAAAAAGAAAGGAAGATGAAAGAAAAAAAAGGAAATGAAAGAAAAAGAAAAAAGAAGAAAAGGAGGAGATGCAGAGAAAGGAACTGAAAGAAGAAAAAGAAAGAGAAGATGAAGAAAAGGAACTGAAAGAAGAAAAAAGGAGATGCAAGAAAAGGAAAGAAAGAAGAAAAGGAGATGAAAGAAAGAAAGAAAAGAAAGAAAGAAAAGAAAAGGGAAATGAAAGAGAAAGAAAACAGAAAGAAACTGAAAAGAAAAAAGAGGAGATGCAGAGAAAGGAAAAAAAGAAAAAAGGAGGAGATGAAAGAAAAGGAAATGAAAGAAAAAAAGGAAAAAAAAAAGAAAAAAAGAAAAGGAGAGAAGAAAGGCAGAGAAAGAAAAAAGGAAAGAAGAAAAGGAGGAGATGAAGAGAAAGAGGAAAGAAAAAAAAGAAAGAGAAGAAGAGAAAGAAAAAAAAAAAAAAAAGAAAGAAGAGAAAGAAATGAAAGAAAAAAAGGAAAAAAAGAGAGAAAGGAACTGAAAGAAGAAAAAAGGAGGAGATGGAGAGAAAGGAAAGGAAAGAAGAAAAAGGAGAGAGAAATGAAAAAAAAGAAAAAGGAAAGAAAGAAAAAAAGAAGAAAAGAGAAAAAGGAAAGAAAGGAAAAAAAGAAAAGAAAGAAAAAAGAAATGCAGAGAAAGAAAAAAGAAGAAAAGGAAGGAAGAAAAAGAAAAAAAAGAAAAGGAAAAAAAATGAAAAAAAAAAGAAAGAAAGGAAAATGAAAAAAGAATGAAAAAAGAGAGGAAAAGGAAAAAAAGAAAAAGGAAAAAGAAGAAAAAAAGAAAAAGAAAGGAGGAGAAAAAAAAAAAAAAAAAAAAAAAGAGAAAAGAGAAAGGAAAGAAAGAAAAAAAAGAAAAAAAGAAAAAAAAAAAAAGAAGAAAAGAAACTGAAAAAAAAAAAAAAAAAAAAAGAGAGAAAGAAAAGGAGAAAAAAAAGAGAAAGAAGGAGAAAGAAAAAAAAAGGGAAAAGAAGAAAAAAGAGGAGATGCAGAGAAAAAAAAAGAAAAAAGGAGAAAGAAAAAAAAAAAGAAGAAAAGGAGGAGAAAGAGAGAGGAAATTGAAAGAAGAAAGGAGGAGATTGCAGAGAAAGGAAAGAAAAAGAAAAGAAAAGAAGGGGGAAAAAAAAAAGAAAAAAAAAAAGAAAGAAAAAAAGAAAAGGAACTGAAAAGAAAAAGAAAGAAAAGAAGAGAAAAAAAAAAGAAAAAAAAGGAAAGGAAAGAAAAAAGAGAAAAGAGAAATGAAAAAAAAAAAAAAAAGAAGGGAGATGAAAAAAAAAAGAAAAAAAAAAAAAAAAAAAGAAAAAAGAAAGAAAAAAAGGAAGGAGAAAAGAGAAAAAACTGAAAAAAAAAGAGAAGAGAAAGGAACTGAAAGAAGAAAAGGAGAAGATGAAGAAAAAAAGAAAAAGAAAAGAAAGAAAGAAAGAAAAAAAAGAAAAGGAAAAGAAAAAAAAAGAAGAAAAGGAAAAGAAAGAGAAAAGGAAAAAAGAAGAAAAATGAGAAAAGAAAAAAAAAAAATGAAAAAAGGAAAAAAAAGAAAGGAGGAATGGAAAAGGAAGAAGAAAAGAGGAGATGAGAGAAAGGAAGAAAGAAGAAAAGAGGAGATGAAAAGAAAAAGAAGAAAAGAAGAAAAAAAAGGAAAAAAAAGAAAAAGAAAAAAAAAAAGAAAAGGAAGAGAAAAAGAAAAGAAAGAAGAAAAAAGAAAAAGAAAAAAGAAAGGAAAAGAAGAAAAAGGAGATGCAGTAAAAGGAACTGAAAAAGAAAAGAAGAAAAGAAGAAAGAAAAAGAAGGAAAAGAAAAGGAGGAGATGCAGAGAAAGGAACTGAAAAGAAAAGAAAGATGCAAAGAAAGAAAAAGAAGAAAAAGGAGAAAAAAAAAAAACTGAAAAAAGAAAAAAAGGAAATGCAGAGAAAGAAAAAGAAGAAAAAGGAAAAAGAAAGGAAAGAAAAAAAAAAATGAAAAAGAGAAAAGAAAAAGAAGAAAAGGAGATGCAGAGAAAGAAAAAAAAAGAAGAAAAGGAGGAGATGAGAAAAAGAAATTGAAAGAAAATGGAAGAAAAAGGAACTGAAAGAAAAAAAAAAAGAGAAAGAAAAAAAGAAGAAAAGAAGGAGATGAAAGAAAAAGAACTGAAAGAAAAAAGGAAGATGAGAGAAAGGAACTGAAAGAAGAAAAAATGGAGAAAGGAAGAAAGAAAAAAAGGAAAAAAAAAAATGAAAAAAAAAAAAGGAGAAGAGAAAGAACTGAAAGAAGAAAAGGAAAAGAAGAAAAAAAAAAAAAAAAGAAAAAAGAAAGAAGAGAAAAGAAAAAAAAGAAAAAAAAAGAAAAGATGCAGAGAAAGAAAAAAAAAAAAGAAAAAGAAAGGAACTGAAAGAAGAAAAAGAGGGAAATGAAAAAGAAACTGAAAAGAAGAAAAGGAAAGAGATGCAGAGAAAGGAAAGAAAGAAGAAAAGGAGGAGGGAAAAGAAAAAGAAGAAAAGGAAAGAAGAGAAAGAAAAAGAAAAGAAAAGGAGGAAAAAAGGAAAGAAGAAAGGAAAAAAAGAAGAAAGGAGGAAATGCAGAAAAGAAAAAGGAAAAAAGAAAAGAAAAGAAAATTTGAAAGAGGAAAAGTAAAAAGAAAAAGGAAGAGAAAGAAAAAAAAGGAAAAAAAAAAAAGGAGAAAAAAAGGAAGAAAGAAAAAAAGAAAAAAGGAACAAAGAAAAGGAAAAAAGAAGAAAAAGGAAAAGGAAAAAGAAGGAAAGAAAGGAAAAAAGAAGAAAAAGGAGGAAAAGCAAAAAAAAAAGGAAAGAAAGAGAAAAAGAAAAGAAAAAAGGAAAGAAAGAAAAAGAGAAAGGAAACTGAAAGAAAAAAAAGGGAAATGAAAAACTGAAAAAAAAAAAAAGAGAAAAGGAAAGAGAACTGAAAGAAAAAAAAAGGAGAAAGGAAAAAAAGAAAAAAAGAAAAAAAAAGAAAGGAAAGAGAAAAAAAAAGGAGATGGAAGAGAAAGAAAAAAAGAAAGGAAAAAGAGAGAAAAAAAAGAAGAAAAGAAAAAAAGAAGGAAAGAGAAAGAAAAAGAAAAAGAAAAAAGGAATGAAAAAAAGGAAACTGAAAAAAAGGAAAAAAAGAAAAAAGAAAAAGGAAAAAGGAAGAAAAAAAAGAAAGAAAGAAAAGGAAAGAAGAAAAGAAGGAGGGAAGAGAAAGAAAGAAGAAAAAGAAGATGGAAAAGGAACTGAAAGAAAAAAGGAGAAAGAAAGAAAAAAAAGGGAAAAAAGAAGAAAGAAGAGAAAGAAAAAGGAAAAAAATGAGAGAAAGGAACTGAAAGAAGAAAAGGAGATCTACAAGAAAGAAGGAAAAAAAGAAAAAGAAAAGAAAGAAAGAAGAACTGAAAAAAAAAAGGAGATGAAGAGAAAGGAACTAAAAAAGAAAAGAAGAAAAAGAAAGAAAGAAAAAGAAAATGAGAAAATGAAAGAGAAAGAAAGAAGAAAAGGAATGAAAGAAACTGAAAGAAGAAAAGGAGAGAAAAGAAAACTGAAAAAAAAAAAAAGGAGGAAAAAAGACTGAAAGAAAAAAAGGAAAAGAGAAAAGAAAAAGGAAAGGAGATGCAGAAAAGGAAAGAAAGAAGAAAAGGAGGAGATGCAGAGAAAGGAAAAAAAAAAAAAAAAGGAGGAGATGAGAGAAAGGAACTGAAAGAAGAAAAGGGAGAGATGCAGAGAAAGGAAAAAGAAGAAAAGGAAGAAAAGAAAAAAAGAAGAAAGAAAAAAGGAAGAAGAAAAAACTGAAAAAAAAGAAGAAGGAAGAAGGAAAAGAAGAAAAGGAGAAAGAAAAACTGAAAGAAGAAAAGGAAGGAGATGCAGAGAAAGGAAAAAAAGAAGAAAAGAAGGAGATGCAGAGAAAGGAAAGAAGAAAGAAGAAAGGGAAAGAAAGGAGAAAGAAAGAAAAAAAGGAAGAAAGAAGAAAAAGAAAAGAAAGAAGAAAAGAGAAGGAAAGAAAAGAAAAAAAAGAAAAAAGAAAGAGAAAGAAACTGAAAGAAGAAAAAGAAGAGATGCAGAGAAAGAAAAAAGAAGAAAGGAAGAGAGAAAGAACTGGAGAGAAAGGAAAAGAGAAAAAAAAAGAGAGAAACAGAAAGAAAAAGAAAAGAAAAAAGGAAAGAAAGAAAAAAGATGAAGAGAAAGGAAAGAAAGAAGAAAAAAGGAAAGATGCAAAAAAGAACTGAAAGAAGAAAGGAAGAAGAAGAGAAAGGAACTAAAAAAGAAGAAAAAAAGAAAGCAAAGAAAGAAAAGGAAAGAAGAAAAAGGAGGAGATGCAAGAAAGAAAGGAAAAAAGAAGAAAAGGAGATGAAAAAAGAAAGAAAGAAAAAAGAAGAAGAAGAAAGAGAAAAAGAAGAAAAAAGGATGAAAGAAGAAAAAAGAAAAAAGGAGAAGAAAGAAAAGAAAAAGAAGAAAAAAAAGAAGAAAGAGAAGAGAAAAAAACTGAAAGAAAAAAAAAAGGAGAAGAGAGAAACTGAAAAAAAAAAAAGGAGAAGAAAAGGAAGAAAAGAAAAGGAGAGATGCAGAAAAGAAAAGAAAAAAAAAGGAAAATGAGAAAAGATGAAAAAAAAAAAGAGATTATCAAGGAAAGGAAAGAGAAAGGAAAAAAAAGAAGAAAAGAAAAAAAAAAGAAAGAGAAAAGAAAGAGAAAGAAACTGAAAGAAGAAAAGGAGGAGAAAAAAGAAAAGGAGGAAAGAAGAAAAAAAGAGATGCAGAAAAAAAAAGAAAAAAAAGAGGAAGAAAGGGAGAAAAAAACTGAAAGAAGAAAAAGGAGAAGAAAAAAAAGAAAAAAAGGAGATGAAGAAAAAAAAGGAAGAAAAAAGGAGGAGATGAAGAAAAAGAAAAAAGAAAAGAAAAAAGAAGAAATGAAGAGAAAGAAAAGGAAAGAAGAAAGAAAGAAGAAAAAGGAGAGAATGAAAAACTGGAAGAAGAAAAAGAGAGATAAGAGAAAGGAACTGAAAGAAGAAAAGGAGGAGATGCAGAGAAAGAAGAAAGGAAAGAAAGAAGAAAAGGAGGAGAAAGAGAAAGGAAAGAAAGAAGAAAAGGAGGAGATGCAGAGAAAGGAAACTGAAAGAAGAAAAAAATGCAGAAAAAGAAAAAAAGAAAGAAAAGAGGAGATGCAGAGAAAGAAGAAAGAAGAAAAGAAAGAAGAAAAAGAACTGAAAAAGAAAAGAAGGAAAGAGAGAAAGAGACTGAAAGAAGAAAAGGAGGAGATGCAGAAAAAGGAACTGAAAGAAGAAAAAGGAGGAGATGCAGAGAAAGAAACTGAAAAAGAAAAAAAAGGAGGAGAGAGAAAGGAAAAAAAAAAGAAGAAAGAAGAAAAAGAGGATGCAGAAAGGAACTGAAAGAAGAAAAAAGATGCAGAGAAAGGAAAAAAGAAGAAAAAGGAGGAAAGATGCAGAGAAAGGAAAGAAAGAAAAGGAAAAGATGCAGAGAAAGGAAAAACAAAGAAAAGGAGGAAATGCAGAGAAAGAAACTGAAAGAAGAAAAAGAGGAGAGATGCAGAGAAAGGAACTGAAAAGAAGAAAAGGAGGAGATGCAGAGAAAGGAACTGAAAGAAGAAAAGGAGGAGATGAAGAGAAAGGAAACTGGAAAGAAGAAAAAGAAAGGATGAAAGAGAAAGGAAAAAAGAAGAAAAGGAGATACAGAGAAAGGAAACTGAAAGAAAAGGAAAAAGAGGAGATGCAGAGAAAGAAACTGGAAAGAAGAAAGAGGAGAAGATGAGAAAAGGAACTGAAAGAAGAAAAGGAGGAGATGCAGAGAAAGGAACTGGAAAGAAGAAAAAGAGGAGATGCAGAGAAAGAAACTGAAAGAAGAAAAAAGGAAGCAGAAAAAAGAGAAAAAAGAAAACTGAAAAAAGGAGATGCAGAGAAAGGAAACTGAAAGAAAAAAAGGGAAGATGCAGAGAAAGAAAAAAGAAGAAAAAAAGGAAGAAAAAAGAAAGAGAAAGAAGAAAGAAAAAAGAAAAGGAAGATAAGAAAAGAAAGAAACTGAAAGAAGAAAAGGAAGAGATGAGAGAAAAAAAAGAAGAAAAGAAAGAAAAAGAAGAGATGAAGAGAAAGGAAAACTGAAAGAAGAAAAGGAGAAAGAAAAAGAAAAGAGAAAGGGAACTGAAAGAAAAAAGAAAAAGGAAGAGATGCAGAAAAGGAACTGAAAGAAGAAAGATGAGATGAAAAAAGAAGGAAGGAAGAAAAAGGAATGCAGAGAAAGAAGAAAGAAGAAAAAGGAGAGATGCAGTGAAAGGAAATGAAAGAAGAAAAGGAGGAGATGCAGAAAAGGGAACTGAAAGAAAAAAGGAGTAGATGCAGAGAAAGGAACTGAAAGAAGAAAAGGAGGAGATGCAGATAAAGAAACTGAAAGAAGAAAAGGAGGAGATGCAGAGAGAAAGAACTGAAGAAAAAAAAGAGATGCAGAAAAGAAACTGAAAAAGAAGCAGAAAGGAACTTGAAGAAGAAAATTAGGAGATGCAGAAAAGGAACTGGAAAGAAGAAAAAGAGGAGATGCAGAAAAGGAACTGGAAAGAAGAAAAAAGAGGAAGATGCAGAAAAAAAAAGGAGAAAGAAAAAAAAGAGGAAATGCAGAGAAAGGAAACTGAAAGAAGAAAAGGAGGAGATGCAGAGAAAGGGAACTGAAAGAAGAAAAGGAGGAGATGCAGAGAAAGAAAAAGAAAGAAGAAAAAAGGAGGAGATGCAGAGAAAGGAGAACTGAAAGAAGAAAAAGAGGAGGAGATGCAGAGAAAGGAACTGAAAGAAGAAAAAGGAGAAGAACAGAAAGAAGAAAAGGAAGAGAAAAAAGAAAAAAAAGAAGATGAGGAGAAAAGGAAAAGAAAGAAGAAAAGGAGGAGATGCAGAGAAAGGAACTGAAAGAAGAAAAGCAGAAGAGATGCAGAGAAAAGAGGAAATGAAAGAAGAAAAGGAGGAGATGCAGAGAAAGAAACTGAAAAGAAGAAAAGGAGGAGATGCAGAAAAGGAAGAAAGAAGAAAAGGAGAGATGCAAGAAGAAAAGGAGAAACTGAAAAAAGAAAAGGAGAGATGTAGAGAAAGGAACTGAAAAAGAAAAAATGAGGAGATGCAGAGAAAGGAACTGAAAGAAGAAAAGGAGAGATGCAGAGAGAAAGAAAAGAAGAAAGAAGAAAAAGAGGAGATGTAGAGAAAGGAAATGAAAACTGAAAAAAAAAGGAGATGCAGAAGAAAGGAAATGAAAAGAAGAAAAGGAGAGATGCAGAGAAAGGAACTGAAAGAAGAAAAGGAGGAGATGCAGAAAAAGAACTGAAAGAAAAAAAAGAGATGAAGAGAAAGGAACTGAAAGAAGAAAAGGAGGAATGCAGAGAAAAGAACTGAAAGAAGAAAAGAGGAGATGAAAGAAAGGAAACTGAAAGAAGAAAAAGGAGAGATGCAGAGAAAGGAACTGAAAGAAGAAAAGGAGGAGATGCAGAGAAAGAAACTGAAAGAAGAAAAGGAGGAGATGCAGAGAAAGGAGAAAGAAGAAAAAAGGAAAGAAGAAAAAGAGAAAGATATAAAGAGAAAGGAACTGAAAGAAGAAAATGAGGAGATGCAGAGAAAGGAACTGAAAAGAAGAAAAGGAAGAGATGAAAAGAAAAGGAACTGAAAAAAAAAAGGAGAGATGCAGAGAAAGGAAACTGAAAAATGAAAAAGAAGATGGGGAGAAAGGAAATGAAAGAAGAAAAGGAGATGCAGAGAAAGAAACTGAAAGAAGAAAAGGAAAAGATGCAGAGAAAGGAAACTGAAAAGAAGAAAGGAAGATGCAGAGAAAGGAACTGAAAGAAGAAAAGGAGAAGATGCAGAGAAAGGAACTGAAAGAAGAAAAAGGAGATGCAGAGAGGAAAACTGGAAAGAGAAAGGAACTGAAAAAGAAAAGGAGGAAATGCAGAGAAAGGAACTGAAAGAAGAAAAAGAGGAGATGCAGAGAAAGGAACTGAAAGAAGAAAAGGAGGAGATGCAGAGAAAGGAACTGAAAGAAGAAAAGGAGGAGATGCAGAGAAGGCAACTGAAAGAAAAGAAAGGAGGAGATGCAGAGAAAGGAACTGAAAAAAGAAAAGGAGGAGATGCAGAGAAAGAAACTGAAAGAAGAAAAGGAGGAGATGCAGAGAAAGGAACTGAAAGAAGAAAAGAAGGAGATGCAGAGAAAGGAACTGAAAGAAGAAAGGAGGAGATGCAGAGAAGAACTGAAAAAAGAAGAACTAATAGAAGAAAATGAAGAGATGCAGAGAGAGGGACTGAAAGAAGAAAGTGATAAGATGCAGAAAAAGAAACCGAAAAAAGAATAGGAGGAGATGCAGAGAAAGGAACTGAAAGAAGAAAAGGAGGAGAGCAGTGAAAGGAACTGAAAGAAGAAAAGGAGGAGATGCAGAGAAAGAACTGAAATAATAAAAGAGGAGATGCAGACAAAGGAACTGAAAGAAGAAAAGGTGTAGATTCAGAGAAAGGAACTGAAAGAAGAAAATGAGGAGATGCACAAAAAGGAACTGAAAGAAGAAAATAAGGAGATGTAGATAAAAGAACTGAAAGAAGATACGGAGGAGATTCAGAGAAAGGAGCTGCAGAAAGAAAAGGAGGAGATGCAGAGAAAGTAACTGAAAGATAAAAAACGAGAAGATGCAGATAAAAGAACTGAAAAAAGAAAAGAAGGATATGCAGTGAGAGGAACTGAAAGTAGAAAAGGAGTAGATGCAGAGAAAGGAAAAGAAAGTAGGAAAGGAGGTGATGCAATGAAAGGAACTGAAAGAAGATAAGGAGGAGATGCAGAGAAAGGAGCTGAAAGAACAAAAGGGGGAGATGCAGAGAAAGGAACTGAAAGAAGAAAAAGAGGAGATGCAGAAAAAGGAACTGAAAGAAGAAAAGAAGGAGATCCAAACAAAGGAACTAAAAGAAGAAAAGGGGGATATGCAGACAAAGTAACTGAAAAAAGAAAAGGAGATACAGAGAGAGAAACTGAAAGAAGAAAAGGGGAAAATACAAAAAAACGAACTGAAAGAAGAAAAGCAGGAAAGCAGCAAAAGGAACTGAAAGAAGAAAATGAGGAGATACAGAGAAAGGAACTGAAAGAAGAAAAGAGGAGATGCAGTGAAAGGAACTGTAAGAAGAAAAGGTGAGATGCAGTGAAAGGAACTGAAAGGAGAGGAGGAGATGCAGTGAAAGTAACTGAAAGAAGAAAGGGAGGAGACTCAGAGAAAGGAACTGAAAGAAAAAAGGAGTAGATGCAGAGAAAGGAACTGAAAGAAGAAAAGGTGTAGATTTAGAGAATGGAATTGAAAGATGAAAAGGAGGAGATGCAGAGAAGGAAACTGAAAGAAAAGAAGGAGGAAATGCAGAGAAAGGAAATAAAAAAAAGAAAAGGAGGAGATACACAGAAAAGAACTAGAAGAAGAAAAAAAGAAGATGCAGACAAAGGAACTGAAAGAAGAAAAGGAGAAGATGCAGTGAAAGGAACTGAAAAAAGAAAAGAAGGAGATGCAGAGAAAGGAACTAAAAGAAGAAAAGTAAGAGATGCATAGAAGGGAAATGAAAGAAGAAAAGGAGGAGATACAGAGAAAGGAACTGAAAGAAGAAAATAAGGAGATGCATAGAAGGGAACTGAAAGAAGAAAAGGTGAAGATGCAGAGAAAGGAACTGAAAGAAGAAACTGAGGAGATGCAGAGAAAGGAACAGAAAGAAGAAAGAGTGAAAGGAACTGAAAGACAAAAAAGGAGATGCAGAGAAAGGAACTGAAGGAATGAAAGTAAGAGATGAAGTGAAACGAACTCAATGAAGAAAAGGAGGAGATGCAGAGAAAGAATTGAAAGAAAAAATGGAGGAGATGCAGGGAGAGGAACTGAAAGAAGAAAACGAGGATATGCAGAGAAAGGAACTGAAAGAATAAAAGTAGGAGATGAAGAGAGAGGACCTGAAAGAAAATAAGGAGGAGATACAGAGAAAGGAATTGGAAGAATAAAAGTAGGAGATGCAGAGGGAATTGAAAGAAGAAAAGGAGGAGATGCACAAAAAGGAACTGAAAGAAGAAAAGGAGGAGATACAGAGAAAGGAACTGAAAGAGGAAAAGGAGGAGATGCAGAAAAATGAACTTAAAAGAAAAAAAGAGGAGATGCAGAGAGAGGAAGTGAAAGAAGAAAAGGAGGAGATGCAGTGAAAGGAACTGACAGAAGAAAAGGCGGAGATGCAGAGAGAGGGACAGAAAGAAAACAAGGAGGAAATGAAGAGAGAGCAACTGAAAGAAGAAAAGGAGAAAGAGAAAGGATCTGAAAGAAGAAATAGAGGAGATGCAGAGAGAGGAACTGAAACAAGAAAAGGAGGAGATGCAGATAAAGAAACTGAAAGAAGAAAACGAAGAGATGCAGAGGAAGGAACTGAAAAAAGAAAAGGAGGAGATGCATAGAAAGGAACTGAAAGCAGAAAAAGAGGTGATGCAGAGAGAGGAACAGAAAGAAGAAAATAAGGAAATGCAGAGGAAGTAACTAAATGAGAAAAGGAGAAGATGCAGATAAAAGTACTAAAAGAATAAAAAGGGGAAAGGTAGAGAAAGGAACTGAAAGAAGAACGGAGGAGATGCATAGAAAGAAACTGAAAGAAGAAAAGGTGGAGATGCCGAAAAAAGAACTGAAAGAAATAAAGGAGAAAATGCCATACAAGGAAACTGAAAGAAGAAAAGTAGGAGATGCAGAGAAAGTAACTGAAAGAAAAAAAGGAGAAAATGCAGAAAAAAGAACTGAAAGAAGAAAAAGAGTTCATGCACAGAAAGGAAATAAAAGTAGGAAAGGAGGAGAGATGATCAGAAAGGAACTGAAAGAAGAAAAAAAGGAGATGCATAGAAAGGAACTGAAAGAAGAAAAGGAGGAGATAAAGAGAAAGGAACTGAAAGAAGAAAAGAAGGAGAGGAAGAGAGAAACTGAAAGAAGAAAAGGAAGAAATGCAGAGAAAAGAACTGAAAGAAGAAAAATTAGGATATACAGAGAAAAGAACTGAAAAAGAAAAAGGAGGAAATGCAGAGAAAGAAAATGGAAAGAAGAAAAAGGAATATGCAGAGAAAGGAACTGAAAGAAGAAAAGCAAAAGATGCAGGGAAAGGAACTGAAAGAAGAAAAGGAGGAAACGCAGAGAAGGGAACTGAAAGAAGAAAAGGAGAAGCTGCAGAGAGAGGAACTGAAAGAAGAATAGGAGATGTAGAGAAAGGAACTGAAAGAAAAAAAGAAGGAGATACAGAAAGAAGAACTGAAAGAATAAAAAGATGAGATACAGAGAAACGTACTTAAAAAAGAAAAGGAGGAGATACAGAGAAAGGAACTGAAAGAAGAAAAGGAGTAGATGCAGAGAGAGGAACTGAAAGAATAAAAGGAAAAGATTCAGAGAGAGGAACTGAAAGAAGAAAAGTATGAGGTGCAGACAAAGGAACTAAAAAAAGAAAAGGAGGAAATGCAGAAAAAGTACCTGAAAGAATAAAAGAAGAAGATGCATTGGGAGGAACTGAAAGAAGAAAAGGAGATAAAGAGAAAGAAACTGAAAGAAGAAAAGGATTAGATGCAGAGATAGGAACTGAAAGAAGAAAAGGGGTATATACAGAGAGAAGAACTGAAAGAATAAATGGAGGAGATGAAGAGAGAAGACCTGAAATAAAAAAAGGAAGAGATGCTGAAAAAGGAACAGAAAGAATAAAAGGAGCAGATGCAGAGAGGGAACTGAAAGAAGAAAAGGAGGACATACAGAGAAAGAAACTTAAAAGAAGAAAAATAGGAGATGCAAAGAAAGTAACTGAAAGAAGAAAAGGAGATGTAGCGAAAGGAACTGACAGAAAAAAAGGAGGAGATGCAGTGAGGGGGACTGAAAAAAGAAAATGAGAAGATGCAGAGAAAGAAACTGAAAGAAGAAAATGAGAAGATGCAGAGAAAGGAATTGAAAGAAGAAAAGGAGGAGAGCAGTGAAAGGAATTAAAAGAAGAAAAGGAGGAGATGCAGAGAAAGAATTGAAAGAAAAAATGGAGGATATGCAGAGAGAGGAACTGAAAGAAGAAAATGAGGAGATGCAGATAAAGGAACTGAAAGAAGAAAAGGAGAGATGCAGAGAAGGGAACAAAAGGATGAAAAGGAGGAGATGCATAGAAAGTAACAGAAAGCAGAAAAAGAGCTGATCCAAAGAGAGGAACTGAAAGAAGAAAATGAGGAAATGCCGAAAAAGTAACTGAAAGGAGAAAAGGAGAAGATGCAGATATAAGAACTAAAAGAAGTTAAGGGGGTAAAGATAGAGAAAGTAACAGAAAGAAGAAAAGTAGAAGATGCATAGAACGAAACTAAAGAGGAAAAGGAGGAGATGTCGAGAAAAGAAACTAAAGAGGAAAAGGAGGAGATGCCGAGAAAAGAACTGAAAGAAGAAAAGGAGGAGATGCAGAGAAAAAAACTGAAAGAAAAAACGAAGAAGATGCAGAGAAAAGAACTGAAAGAAGAAAAGGAGGAGATGCAGTGAAAGGAACTTAAAGGAGAAAAGGGGGAAATGCAGAAAAAGGAACTCAAAGTAGGAAAGGAGGAGATTCAGTGAAAGGAACTGAAAGAATAAATGGAGGAGATGAAGAGAGAAGACCTGAAATAAAAAAAGGAAGAGATGCAGAAAAAGGAACAATAAAAGGAGCAGATGCAGAGAGGGAACTGAAAGAAGAAAAGGAGGAGATGCAGAGAAAGAAACTTAAAATAAGAAAAATAGGAGAGGCAAAGAAAGTAACTGAAAGAAGAAAAGGAGGAGATGTAGAGAAAGGAACTGAAAGAAGAAAAGGAGGAGATGCAGAGAAATGAACTGAAAGAAGAAAAGGAGGAGATGCAGAGAAAGGAATTGAAAGAAGAAAAGAAGATGCAGAGAAAGGAACTGAAAAAGAAAAAGAGGAGAAGAGAAAGAAACTGAAAGAAGAAAAGGAGGAGATGCAGAGAAAGGAAATGAAAGAAGAAAAGGAGGAGATGCAGAAAAAGAAAGAAAAGAAGAAAAGGAGGAGATGCAGAGAAAGGAACTGAAAGAAGAAAATGAGGAGACGCAGATAAAGGAACTGAAAGAAGAAAAGGAGGAGATACAGAGAAGAGAACAGAAGGATGAAAAGGAGGAGATGGAAGAAAAAGAGAAAAAGAAAAAGAGGAGATGGAGAAAGAGAAACTGAAAGAAGAAAAGGAGGAAATGCAGAGAAAGGAACTGAAAGAAGAAAAGGAGAAATGCAGAGAAAGGAACTGAAAGGAAAAAGGAGAAAAGGAAGATGAAGTAACAGAAAGAAGAAATGGAGGAGATGCATAGAAAAAAAAGAAAAAGGAGATGATACGAGAAAAGAACTGAAAGAAGATAAGGAGGAGATGCAGAGAAAGGAGCTGTAGGAAGAAAAGGAGGAGATGCAGAGAAAGTAACTGAAAGAAAAAGAGAAGATGCAGAGAAAAGAACTGAAAGAAGAAAAGGAGGAGATGCAGTGAAAGGAACTGAAAGAAGAAAATTAGGAGATGCAGAGAAAGGAACTGAAAGAAGAAAAGAGGAGATGCAGAGAAAGGAACTGAAAGAAGAAAGGGAGGAGATGCAGAGAAAGGAACTGAAAGAAGAAAAGAAGGAGAAATAGAGAACGGAACTGAAACAAGAAAAGGAGGAAATGCAATGAAAGGAACTGAAAGAAGAAAAGGAGGAGATACAGAGAAAGTAACTGAAAGAAAAAAGGAGAAAATGCAGAGAAAAGAACTGAAAGAAGAAAAAGGAGAAGATGCAGAGAAAGGAACTGAAAAAAAAAGGAGGATGGATCAGAAAAGAACTGAAAGAAGAAAAAAAGAAATGCAGAAAGAGGAACTGAAAAAGAAAAGGAGGAGATAAAGAGAAAGGAACTGAAAGAAGAAAAGAAAAAGGAAGAGAGAACACTGAAAGAAGAAAGGGAATGTGAAAAGAACTGAAAGAAAAAAGGAGATGCAGAGAAAGAACTGAAAGAAGAAAAAGAGGAGATGCAGAGAAAGAAACTGAAGAAGAAAAGGAGGAGATGCAGAGAGAAAGAAACTGAAAAGAAGAAGGAAAGATGCAGAAAAGGAAACTGAAAGAAGAAAAGGAGGAAATGCAAAGAAAGGAACTGAAAAGAAGAAAAGAGGAGATGCAGAGAAAGAAACTGAAAGAAGAAAAGGAGAGTGGAAAAGGAAATGAAAGAAAAAGGAGATAAGAGAAAGGAAAAAAAAGAAGAAAAGAGAGGAGATGCAGAGAAAGGAACTGAAAGAAGAAAAGAAGGAGATACAGAGAAAGGAACTGAAAGAAGAAAAGGAGGAGATGCAGAGAGAGAAACTGAAAAAAGAAAAGGAGGAGAAATGCAGAGAAGAACTGAAAGAAGAAAAGGAGAGATACAGAGAAAGGAACTGAAAGAAGAAAAGGAGGAAATGAAGAAAAGGAACTGAAAGAAAAAAGAGAGAGATGCAGAGAAAGGAACTGAAAGAAGAAAAGGAGGAGATGCAGAGAAAGAAACTGAAAGAAGAAAGAAGAAAGAGAGAGGAGATGCAAAGAAAAAAGGAGGATTGAAAGAGGAAAAGAAAGAAAAATGGAGGAGAGAAGAGAGAAGAACTGGAAAGAAAAAAAGAAGATGCAGAAAAGGAACAGAAAGAAGAAAAGGAAAGATGCAGAGAAAGAACTGAAAGAAGAAAATGAGGAGATGCAGAAGAAAAGAAACTGAAAAAAAAAAAGAGATGCAGAGAAAGGAACTGAAAGAAAAAAAGAAGAAAAGAGAAAAGAGAAACTGAAAGAAGAAAAGGAAAAAGAAATTGAAAAAAGAAGAAAAGAGAGATGCAAAAGGAACTGAAAGAAGAAAAGAAAGAGAAAGAAACTGAAAGAAGAAAGGAGGAGATGCAGAGAAAGGAACTGAAAGAAGAAAAAGGAGGAAGATGCAGAAAAGAAACTGAAAGAAGAAAAGAAGAAAAGGAGAAACTGAAAGAAAAAATGGAGAACAGAAAAAGAAGAAAGAAGAAAAAGAAGAGATGCAGAGAAAGGAAACTGAAAGAAGAAAAGGAGAGATGCAGAGAACTGAAAGAAGAAAAAGAAGGAGATGCAAAAGGAAAAAGAAGAAAAAAGCAGATTAAAGAAAGGAAATAAAAGAATAAAAAGAGGAAATGCAGAAAAGGGAACTGAAAGAAAAAAAGGTGGATATGCAGAGACAGGAACTGAAGAAAAAAAAATGAGAATATACAGAGAAAGGAATTGAAAGAAAAAAAAGGAGATGTGGAGAAAGGAACTGAAAGAAGAAAAGGAGGAAATGAGAGAAAAATGAAAAAGAAGAAAAGGAGAGATGCAGAGAGAAAGGAAACTGAAAGAAGAAAAGAAAGATGCAGAGAAAGGAACTGAAAAAAAAAGGAAAGATGCAGAAAAAGAACTGAAAAAGAAAAGGAGATGCAGAGAAAGAAACTGAAAGAAGAAAAGGAGGAGATGCAGAGAAAGGAACTGAAAGAAAAAGGAGGAGATGCAGAGAAAGGAAACTGAAAGAAGAAAAGGAGGAGATGCAGAGAAAAAAAAAAAAGAAGAAAAGGAGGAGATGCAGAAAAAGGAACTGAAAGAAGAAAAGAAGATGAAGAGAGAGGAACTGGAAAGAAGAAAAGGAGGAGATGCAGAGAAAGGAACTGAAAGAAGAAAAGGAGGAGATGCAGAGAAAGGAACTGAAAGAAGAAAAAGAACCAAATGCAGAGAAAGAACTGAAAGAAGAAAAAGGAGGAGATGCAGAGAAAGGAACTGAAAGAAGAAAAGGAGGAGATGCAGAGAAAGGAAACTGAAAGAAAAAAAGAAAAAATGCAGAGAAAAAGAAACTGAAAGAAGAAAAAGGAGGAGATGCAGAGAGAGGAACTGAAAGAAGAAAAAAAGAGATGCAAAGAAAGGAACTGAAAGAAGAAAAGAGGAATGCAAAGAAAGGAAATGAAAGAAGAAAAGAAGAAAGAAAGAAACTGAAAGGAAAAAGAAGGAGATGCAGAGAAAGGAAACTGAAAGAAGAAAAGGAGAAAGAAGAAAAAGAAGAAAAAAGAGGAGAAAGGAACTGAAAGAAAAAGAAAAAGAAGAAAAGGAGATGCAGAGAAAAAAGGAATGAAAAGGAAACTGAAAGAAGAAAAGGAGATGCAGAGAAAGGAACTGAAAGAAGAAAAGGAGGAGATGCAGAGAAAGGAACTAAAAGAAGAAAAGAGGAGATGCAGAGAAAGGAACTGAAAGAAGAAAAGGAGGAGATGCAGAAAAGGAACTGAAAGAAAAAAAATAAGAAGCAAAGAAAGAAACTAAAAGAAAAAAAAAGAAACTGAAAAAGAAAAACAGAAATGCAAAGAGAGAAACTGAAAAAAAGAAAGGAGAAAGAGAAAGAACTGAAAGAAGAAAAAGGAGGAAAGAAAATGAGGAGAAGAGAAAACTGAAAGAAGAAAAGGAGGAGATGCAGAGAAAGGAACTGAAAGAAGAAAAGGAGGAGATGCAGAGAAAGGAAAAAAGAAGAAAAGGAGAATGATGGAAGAAAAGGAACTGAAAGAAGAAAAGAGAAGATGCAGAGAAAGGAACTGAAAGAAGAAAAGGAGGAGATGCAGAAAAGAAAAAAAAAGAAGAAAAAGGAGGAAATGCAGAGAAAGAACTGAAAGAAGAAAAGAGAAGAAAAAGAAAAGAAAAGGAGGAGATGAAGAGAAAGGAACTGAAAGAAGAAAATCAGGAGATGCAGAGAAAGGAACTGAAAGAAGAAAAGGAAGAGATGCATAGAAAGAAACTGAAAGAAAAAAAAGAAGGATATGCAGAAAAAGGAACTGAAAGATGAAAAGGAGGAGATGCAGAGAGAGGAACTGAAAGAAGAAAAAATGAGGAGATGCAGAAAAAGGAACTGAAAAGAAAAAAAAGATGCAGAGATAGGAACTGAAAAAGAGAAAAAGGAGATGCAGAGAAAGTAACAGAAAGAAGAAAAGGAGGAGATGCAGAGAAAGAAAACTGAAAGAAGAAAAAGGAGATGAAGAGAAAGAACTGAAAGAAGAAATGGAGGAGATGGCATTCAAGGAAACTGAAAGAAGAAAAGGACGAGATGCAGAGAAAGGAACTGAAAGAAAAAAGGAGAAGATGCAGAGAAAGGAACTGAAAGAGGAAAAGGAGGAGATGCAGAGAAAGGAACTGAAAGAAGAAAAGGAGAGATGCAGAGAAAGGAACTGAAAGAAGAAAAGGAGGAGATGCAGAGAAAGGAACTGAAAGAAGAAAAGAAGATGCAGAGAAAGGAACTGAAAGAAGAAAAGGAGGAGATACAGAGAAAGGAAAAAAAAAAGAAAAAAAAAGGAGATGAAGAGAAAGGAACTGAAAGAAGAAAAGGAGGAGATGCAGAGAAAAGAAACTGAAAGAAGAAAAAGAAAGAGGAGGAAATGCAAGAAAAGGAACAGAGAAAGAAGAAAAGAAAAGGAAATGATGCAGAGAAAGGAACTGAAAGAAGAAAAAGGAGGAGATGCAGAGAAAGGAACTGAAAGAAGAAAAAAGGAGGAGATGCAGAGAGAAAGGAACTGAAAGAAGAAAAGGAGGAGATGCAGAGAAAGGAAACTGAAAGAAGAAAAGGAGGAAATGCAGAGAAAGGAAACTGAAAGAAGAAAAGGAGGAAATGAAGAGAAACTGAAAGAAGAAAAAGAAAAGATGAAGAAAAGGAACTGAAAGAAAAAAAAAGAGGAAATGCAGAGAAAAAACAAAAAAAAAAACAGGAGATGCAGAGAAAGGAACTGAAAGAAGAAAAGAGGAGATGCAGAGAAAAGAATGAAAGAAAAAAGGAGAAATGCAGAGAAAGAAACTGAAAGAAGAAAAGGAGAAAGAAGAAGGAGAAAGAAAAAGGAGAAATACAGAGAAAAAGAAAAGAAAAAAGGAGGAGATGCAGAGAAAGGAACTGAAAGAAGAAAAGGAGGAGGCAGAAAAGGAAACTGAAAAAAGAAAAGAGAGAAGATGAGAGAAAGAAACTGAAAGAAGAAAAGGAGGAGATGCAGAGAAAGGAACTGAAAGAAGAAAAGGAGGATATGCAGAGAAAGGAACTGAAAGAAGAAAATGAGGAAATGCAGAGAAAGGAACTGAAAGAAGAAAAGGAGGAGATGCAGAGAAAAACTAACTGAAAAAGAAAAGGAGAAATGCAGAGAAAGAAGAAAGAAAAAGAAAAGGAAAGCAGAAAAAATAAAAAAATTAGATGCAGAAAAGGAAACTGAAAGAAGAAAAGGAAGGAGATGCAGAGAAAGGAAATTGAAAAAGAAGAAAAAGAGAGAAAGAAACCTGAAAGAAGAAAAGAGGAGATGAAAGAAAGAAAAAAGAAGAATAGGAGATGCAGAGAAAGGAACTGAAAGAAGAAAAGGAGGAGATGCAGAGAGAGGAACTGAAAGAAGAAAATGAGATATGCAGAGAAAAGAACTGAAAGAAGAAAAGAAGGAGATGCAGAGAAAGGAACTGAAAGAAGAAAAGGAGGAGATGCAGAGAAAGGAACTGAAAGAAGAAAAGGAGGAGATGCAGAGAAAGGAAAAAAAGAAGAAAAGGAGGAGATGCAGAGAAAGAACTGAAAGAAGAAAAGGAGATGCAGAGAAAGAGAAAGGAAAGAAAGAAGAAAAGGAGGAGATGCAAAGAAAAGGAAAAAAGAAGAAAAGAAATGAAGAAAGGAAATGAAAAAAGAAAAGGAGGAGGTGCAGTGAAAGGAACTAAAACAAGAAAAGCAGGAGATGCAGAGAAAGGAGCTGAAATAAGAAAAGGAGAAGATGCAGAGAGTGGAACATAAATAAGAAAAGGAGGGCATGCATAGAAAGGAACTGAAAGAAGAAAAGGAAAAAATTGAGAGAGAGGAACTAAAAGAAGAAAAGCAAGAGATTAAGAGAAAGGAACTGAAAGACGAAAAGGAGGAGATGCAGGAGGAGGAACTGAAAGAAGAAAAGGAGATGCAGAGAAAGGAACTGAAAGAAGAAAAGGAGGAGATGCAGAGAAAAGGAACTGAAAGAAGAAAAGGAGAAGATGAAGAAAAGGAAGAAAAGAAGAAAAAGAGGAGATGCAGAGAAAGGAACTGAAAGAAGAAAAGGAGGAGATGCAGAGAAAGGAACTGAAAGAAGAAAAGGAGGAGATGCAGAAAAAGGAACTAAAATAAGAAAAGGAGGAGATGCAGAGAAAGGAACTGAAAGAAGAAAAGGAAGATGCAGAGAAAGAACTGAAAAGATGAAAAGATGCAGAGAAAGGAACTGAAAGACGAAAAGGAGGAGATGCAGAGAGAGGAACTGAAAGAAGAAAATAGGAGATGCAGAGAAAGGAACTGAAAGAAGAAAAGGAGATGATAGAAAAGAACGAAAGAAGAAAAAGAGGAGATGCAGAGAAAGGAACTGAAAGAAGAAAAGGAGGAGATGCAGAGAAAGGAACTGAAAGAAGAAAAGGAGGAGATGCAGAGAAAGGAAACTGAAAGAAGAAAAGGAGGAAATGAAGAGAAAGGAAACTGAAAGAAGAAAAGGAGGAGATGCAGAGAAAAGAACTGAAAGAAGAAAAGGAGGAGATGCAGAGAAAGAACTGAAAGAAGAAAAGGAGGAGATGCAGAGAAAGGAACTGAAAGAAGAAAAGAGGAGATGCAGAGAAGAAACTGAAAGAAAAAAAGGAAGATATGCAGGAAAGGAACTGAAAGAAGAAAAGGAGGAAATGCAAAGAAAGGAATTGGAAATTTTAAAAGAAGAAAAGCAGAGAAAGATGAAGAGGAAAAGAAAGGAGAAAGAAGAAAAGGAGGGAGATGCAGAGAAAGAACTGAAAGAAGAAAAGAGAATTTGCAGAGAAAGGAACTGAAAGAAGAAAAACAAGAGATGCAGAGAGAAAAAAACTGAAAGAAGAAAAGGAGGAGATGCAGAGAAAGAACTGAAAGAAGAAAAGGAGGAAATGCAGAGAAAGGAAAGAAGAAAAGGAGATGCAGAGAAAAAGGAACTGAAAGAAGAAAAAGGAGGAGATGCAGAGAAAAGGAACTGAAAGAAGAAAAAGGAGGAGATGCAGAAAGGAACTGAAAGAAGAAAAGGAGGAATGCAAGAGAAAGGAACTGAAAGAAGAAAAAGAGGAGATGAAGAGAAAAAGAAAAAAGGAAAGGAAGAAAAAGAAGAAAAGGAGGAAGATGCAGAGAAGGAAACTGAAAGAAGAAAAAGGAGGAGATGGAGAGAAAGGAAGTGAAAGAAGAAAAGGAGGAGATGCAGAGAGAGGAACTAAAAGAAGAAAAAAAGGAGATGCATAGAAACAAACTGAAAGAAGAAAAGAAGAGATGCAGAGAAAGGAACTGAAAGAAGAAAAAAGAGATGCAGAGAAAGGAAAGAAAAAAAAAAGGAGATGCAGAGAAAAGAACTGAAAGAAGAAAAGGAGAGATGAGAGAGAAAGGAACTGAAAAAGAAAAAGAGGAGATAGAGAGAAATGAAAATGAAAGA
The DNA here is from genome assembly GCF_040412425.1 of Macrobrachium rosenbergii. NCBI lineage: Eukaryota > Metazoa > Arthropoda > Malacostraca > Decapoda > Palaemonidae > Macrobrachium > Macrobrachium rosenbergii. The sequence continues at coordinate 45,821,620 of NC_089781.1, forward strand.
AGAAAAGGAAGAGATGCAGAGAAAGAACTGAAAGAAAAAAGGAGGAGATGCAGAGAAAATGGAACTGAAAGAAGAAAAGGAGGAGATGCAGAAAAGGAACTGAAAGAAAAAAGGAAAGATGCAGAGAAAGGAACTGAAAGAAGAAAAGAGGAGATGCAAAGAAAGGAAACTGAAAGAAGAAAAACTAAGAGATGCAGAGAAAGAAATGAAAGAAGAAAATGAGGAGATGCAGAGAAAGGAAACTAAAAGAAGAAAAAAAGAAGATGCAGAAAAGGAACTAAAAGAAGAAAAAAAAGGAGGAGATGAAGAGAAAGGAACTGAAAAGAAGAAAAAGAGGTGATGCAAAGAGAGGAACTAAAAGAAGTAATGGAGCAGATGCAGAGAAAGGAACTGAAAAAAGAAAAGGGGGAGATGCAGAGAGAGTAACTGAAAGAAGAAAAGAATGAGATGCACGGAAAGGAACTGAAAGAAGAAAATGAGGGTACGCATAGGTAGGAACTGAAAGAAGAAAAAGAGGTGATGCAAAGAGAGGAACTGAAAGAAGTAATGGAGCACATGCAGAGAAAGGAACTGAAAGAAGAAAAGGAAGATGAAGGGATAGGAGCTGAAATAAAAAAAATGAGAAGATGCAGAGAAGGGAACTGAAAGAAGTAAGGGAGGAGATGCAGAGAAGGGAACGAAAAAGAAAAAAAGGAGGAGATATAGAGAACGGAACTGAAAAAAGAAAAGGAGGACATGCAATGAAAGGAACTGAAAGAAGAAAAGGAGGAAATGCAATGAAAGGAACTGAAAGAAGAAAATGAGGAGATGAAAAGAATAGAACTGAAAGAAGAAAAGGAGAGATGCAGAGAAAGGAAACTGAAAGAAGAAAAGGAGGAGATGCAGAAAGAAAGAAACTGAAAGAAGAAAAAGAGATGCAGAAGAAAGGAATAGCTAGAAAAGAAGAAAAAGAGGAGATGCAGAGAAAGGAACTGAAAGAAGAAAAAGGAGGAGATGCAGGGAAAGGAACTGAAAGAAGAAAAGGAGGAGATGCAGAGAGAAGGAACTGAAAGAAGAAAAAGGAGGAGAATGAAGAGAAGGAACTGAAAAAGAAAAAGGAGGAGATGCAGAGAAAGGAACTGAAAAAAAAAAGGAAGAGATGCAGAGAAAGGAACTGAAAGAAGAAAAGGAGGAGATGCAGAGAAAGAAACTAAAAGAAGAAAAGGAGGAGATGCAGAGAAAGGAACTGAAAGAAGAAAAGGAGATGCAGAGAAAGGAACTGAAAGAAGAAAAGAAGGAGATGCAGAGAAAGGAAGTGAAAGAAGAAAAAGAGGAGATGCAGAGAAAGGAACTGAAAGAAGAAAAGGAGGAGATGAAGAGAAAGGAACTGAAAGAAGAAAAGAGGATAGAGAGAAAGGAAATGAAAGAAGAAAAGGAGAAGATGCAGAGAAAGGAACTGAAAGAAGAAAAGGAGGAGATGCATAGAAAGGAACTGAAAGAAGAAGGGAGGAAATGCATAGAAAGGAACTGAAAGAAGAAAGGAGGAGATGCATAGAAAAGAACTGAAAGAAGAAAAAGAGTAGATGCAAAGAGAGGAACTGAAAGAAGAAAAGGGGGAGATGCAGAGACAAACTGAAAGAAGAAAATGCGGGGATGCAGAGTAAAGTACTGAAAAAAGAAAAGGTGGAGATGCAGAGAAAGGAACTGAAAAAAGAAAGGATCAGATGCATAGAAAGGGACTGAAAGAAGAAAAAGAGTAGACGCAAAGAGAGGAACTGAAAGAAGAAAAGGAGGAGATGTAGAGAGAGGAACTGAAAGAAGAAACGGAGGAGATGCAGTGAAAGGAACTAAAAGAAGAAAAGGAGGAAGATGCATAGAAAGGAAATGAAAGAAAAAAAGGAGATGAGGTGAAATGAACTGGAAGAAGAAAAGGAGGAAATGCAGAGAGAAGAACTGAAGAAAGAAAAAGAGGAGATGCAGAGAAATGAACTGAAAGAAGAAAAAAAGGAGATGCATATGAAGGAACTGAAAGAAGAAAACGAGGAGATAAAGAGAATAGAACTGAAAAATGTAAATTAGGAGATGCAGAGAAGGGAACTGAAAAAAGTGAAGGAGTAGATGCAGAGAAAGGAGCTGAAAGAAAAGGAGGAAATACAGAGGAAAGATCTGAAACAATAAAACGAAGAGATGCAGATAAAGGAACTGAAGGAAGAAAGGGAGGGGATGCAGAGAAAGGAACTGAAAGAAGAAAGAGAGAAGATATAGAGAAAGAAACTGTAAGAAGAAAAGGAGGAGATGAAGAGAAAGGAACTGAAAGAAGAAAATTAGGAGATGCAGAGAAAGGAACTGAAAGAACAAAAGAAAGGAGTTGTATAGAAAAGAACTGAAAAAAAGGTGAAAATGCAGAGAAAGGAACTGAAAGAAGAAAATTAGGAGATGCAGAGAAAGGAACTGAAAGAATAAAAGGAAAAAGATGAAGAGTAAAGAACTGAAAAAAGAAAAGGAGAAAATTCAGAGAAAGGAGCTGAAAGAAGAAAAGGAGGAAATGCAGAGAAGGAAACTGAAAGAAGAAAAGGAGGAGATGAGAAAAGAAACTGAAAAAGAAAAAAAGAGGAGATGCAAAGAAAGAACTGGAAAGAAGAAAAGTAGGAGATGCAGAGAAAGGAACTGAAAGAAGAAAGGATCAGATGCATAGAAAAGAACTGAAAGAAGAAAAAGAGTAGATGCAATTAGAGGAACTGAAAGAAGAAAAGGAGGAGATCCAGAGAGAGGAACTAAAAAAAGAAAATGAGATGCAGAGTAACGAACTGGAAGAAGAAAAGGAGGAGATGCAGTGAAACGATCTAAAACAAGAAAAGGATGAGATGCAGAGAAAGGAGCTGAAATAAGAAAAGGACAAAATACAGAGAGGGGAACATAAATAAGGAAAAGAGGAGATGCAAGGAAAGGAACTGAAAGAAGAAAAGGAAAAGATTCAGAGAGAGGAACTGAAAGAAGAAAAGAACGAGATGAAGAGAAAGGAACTAAAAGATGAAAAGGAGGAGATGCAGAGAAATGAACTGAACGAATAAGAGGAGAAGATGCAGTGAAAGGAACTAAAACAAGAAAAGGATAAAATGCAGAGAAAGGAACTGAAATAAGAACACGAGAAGATGCAGAGACAGGACAATAAATAAGAAAAGGAGGAGATGCATAGAAAGGAACTGAAAGAAGAAAAGGAGACGATGCATACAAAAAAACTGAAAGAAGAAAAGGAGGAGATGCAGAGAAAGGAACTGAAAGAATAATTGGAGAAGATGCAGAAATATTGAACTGAAAAAGGAAAAGGAGGAGATGCAGAGAAAAGAACTGAAAGAAGAAAAGGAGGAGATGCTGAGAAAAGAACTGAAAGAAGAAAAGGAGGAGATGCAGAGAAAGGAACTAAAAGAAGAAAAGGAGGAGATGCAGAGAAAGGAACTGAAAGAAGAAAAGGAGGAGATGCAGAGAAAGGAACTGAAAGAAGAAAAGGAGGAGATGCAGAGAAAGGAACTGAAAGAAGAAGAGGAGAAGATGCAGAGAAAGGAACTGAAAGAAGAAAAGGAGGAGATGCAGAGAAAGGAGCTGAAAGAAGAAAAGTAGGAAATCCAGAGAAAGGAACTGAAAGAAGAAAAGAAGGAGATGCAGAGAAATGAAGTGAAAGAAGAAAAGGAGATGCAGGGCAAAGGAACTGAAACAAGAAAAGGAGTTGCAGCCAAGGGAACTAAAATAAGTAAAATAGTATATGCAAAGAAAGGAGTTGAAAAAATTAGAAAATGCAGAGAAAGGAGCAGAAAAAATTAAACGAGGAGATGAAGAGAAAGGAGCTCAAAGGAGAAAAGGAGGAGATGCAGAGAAAGAACCTGAAATAAGAAAACGAGGAGATGCAGAGAAAGTAACTGAATGAAGAAAAGGAGGAGATGCAGATAAGGGAACTGAAAGAAGAAAGGGAGTAGATGCAGAGAAAAGAACTGAAAGAAGAAAAGCAAAAGATACAGAGAAAGGAACTAAAAGAAGAAAAGAAGGAGATGCAGAAAAAGGAGCTGAAATTTTAAAATGAGGAGATGCAGAGAAAGGAACTAAAAGAAGAAAACGAGAAGATGCAGAGAAAGAGAACTGAAAGAAGAAAAGGAGGAGATGCAGAGAAAAGAACTGAAAGAAGAAAAGGAGGAGATGCAGAGAGAGGAACTGAAAGAAGAAAAGGAAGAGATGCAGAGAAAGGAACTAAAAGAAGAAAAGGAGGAGATGCAGAGAAAGGAACTGAAAGAATGAAAGGAGGAGATGCAGAGAAAGGAACTGAAAGAAGAAAAGGAGGAGATGCAGAGAAAGGAACTGAGAGAAGAAAAGAAGGAGATTCAGAGAAAGGAACTGAAAGAAGAAAAGGAGGAGATGCAGAGAAAGGAAATGAAAAAAAAGGAGTAGATGCAGAGAAAGGAAATGAAAGAAGAAAGGGAGGAGATGAAGAGGAACGAACTGAAAAAAGAAAAGTAGAAGTTGCAGAGAAAGGAAATGAAAGAAGAAAAGGAGAAGATGGAGATAAAAGAGCTGAAAAAAGAGAAAAGGAGGAGATGCATAGAAAGGAACTGAAAGAAGAAAAGGAGGAGATGCAGAGAAAGGAACTGAAAAGAAGAAAAGAGGAGATGCAGAGAAAGGAACTGAAAGAAGAAAAGGGGGAGATGCAGAGAAAGGAACTGAAAGAAGAAAAAGAGGAGATGCAGAGAAAGGAACTGAAAGAAGAAAAGGAGGAGATGCAGAGAAAGGAACTGAAAGAAGAAAGTATCAGATGCATAGAAAGGAACTAATAGAAGAAAAAGAGTAGACGCAAAGAGAGGAACTGAAAGAAGAAATGGAGGAGATGCAGAGAGAGGAAAAGAAAGAAGAAAAGGATGAGATGCAGTGAAAGGAACTGAAAGAAGAAAAAGAGGAGATGAATAGAAAGGAACTGAAAGAAAATAAGGAGATGAGGTGAAAGGATCTGGAAGAAGAAAAGGAGGAAATGCAGAGAGAAGAACTAAAAGAAGAAAAAGAGGAGATACACAGAAAAGAACAGAAAGAAGAAAAAGAGATGATGCAGAGAAAAGAACTGAAAGAAGAAAAGAAGGATAGGCATATTAAGAAACTGAAAGAAGGAAACGAGATAAAGAGAAGGAAACTAAAAGATGTAAATTAGGAGGTGCAGAGAAGGGAATTGAAAGAAGTGAAGCAGTAGAAGTGAAGGAGATGAAAGAAAAGTAGGGAATACAGAGAAAAGAGCTGAAAGAATAAAAAGAAGAAAGGGAGGAGATGCATAGAAAGGAACTAAAAGAAGAAAAAGAAAAGATACAGAGAGAGAGAAACTGAAAGAAGAAAGGGAGGAGATGAAGAGAAAGGAGCTGAAAGAAGAAAAGGAGGAGATGCAGAGAAAGGAACTGAAAGAAGAAAAGAAGGAGATGCAGAGAAATGAGCTGAAAGAAGAAAAGGAGGAGATGCAGAGAAAGGAACTGAAAGAAGTAAAGGAGGAGATGCAGAGAAAGGAACTGAAAGAAGAAAGGAGGAGATGCAGAGATAGGAACTGAAAGAAGAAAAGAGGTGATGCCAAGAGAGGAACTGAAAGAAGTAATAGAGGAGATGCAGAGAAAGGAACTGAAAGAAGAAAAGGAGGAGATGCAGAGAGAGGAACTGAAAGAAGAAAAGGAGGAGATGCAGGGAAAGGAACTAAAAGAAGAAAATAGGATATGCAGAGAAAGGAACTGAAAGAAGAAAAGCAGGACAATCATAGAAAAGAACTGAAAGAAGAAATGGAGGAGATGCAGAGAAAGGAACTGAAAGAATAATAGGAGAGGATGCAGAGAGAAGAACTGAAAGAAGAAAAGGAGTAGATGCAGAGAAAGTAACTGAAAAAAGAAATGGAGCGGATGCAGAGAAAGGAACTAAATGCAGAAAAGGAGGAGATGCAGAGAAAGAAACTGAAAGAATAAAAGGAGAAGATGCTGAAAAAAGAACTGAAAAACGAAAAGGAGGAGATGCATTGGAAGGAACTGAAATAAGGAACGGAGAAAATGCAGAGAAAGGAACTGAAAGAAGAAAAGAAGGAAATGCAGCGAAAGAAACAGAGAGAAGAAAAGGAGGATATGCAGTGAAAGGAACTGAAAGAAGAAAAGGAGGAAATGCAGAGAAGGGAACTGAAAGAAGAAAAGGAGGAGATGCAGAGAAAGAAACTGAAAGAAGAAAAGGAGGATATGCAGAGAAAGGAACTGAAAGATGAAAAAGAGGAGATGCAGAAAAATGAAGTGAAAGAAGAAAAGGAGATGCAGAGAACGGAACTGAAAGAAGAAACGGAGGAGATACAGAGAAAGAAACTGAAAGAAGAAAAGCAGGAGATGCAGAAAAAGGAACATAAAGAAGAAATAGAGGAGATGCAGAAAAGGGAACTAAAAGAAGAAAATTAGCAGATGCAGAGAAAGAGAACTGAAAGAGAGAAAGAGGGGGGAGAGAGAGAGAGAGAGAGAAAGAAACTGAAAACAAGAAATGGGGAGATGCATCGAATAGAACTGAAAAAAGAAAAGGAGGAGATGCAGAGAAAGAAGCTAAAAGAAGAAAAGGAGGAGATGAAGGGAAAGGAACTGAAAGAAGAAAAGGAGGAGATGCAGTGAAAGGAACTAAAAGAAGTAAATAAGGAGATGTAGAGAAAGGAACTGAAGGGAGAAAAGGTTGAGATGCAGAGAAAGGAACAAAAAGAAGAAAAGAGGGAGATACAGAAAGAGGAACTGAAAGAAGAAAAGAAAAAGATTCAGAGAGAGGAACTAAATGAAGAAAAGGAGGAGATGCAGACAAATGAACTGAAAAAAGAAAGGGAGGAGATGCATAGAAAGGAACTGAAAGAGGAAAAGGAGAAGATGCGGAGAAAGGAACTGGAAGAAGAAAAGGAGTTGAAGCAGAGAGAGGAACTAAAAGCAGAAAAGGAGGATATGCAGAGAGAGGAACTAAAAGAAGAAAAGGAGGATATACAGAGAGGGGAACTGAAAGAACAAAAGGAGGAAATACAGAGAACGGAACTGAAAGAAGAAAAGGAGATGCAGAGAAAATAACTAAAAAAAGAAAAGGAGGAGATACAGAGAAACGAACTAAAAGAAAAGAAGGAGGAGATGCAGAGTAAGGAACTGAAATAAGAAAAAGATGAGATGCAGAGAAAGGAACTGACAGAAGAAAAGTAGGAGATGCAGAGAAAGAAGCTGAAAGAAAAAAAGGAGGAGATGTAGGAAAAGGAACTGAAAGAAGAAAAGGAGGAGATGCAGTGAAAGAAACTAAAAGAAGAAAATGAGGAGATGCAGAGAAAGAAACTGAAAGAAGAAAAGTAGGAGTGCAAAAAGAGGAACTGAAAGAATAAAAGGAAAAGATTCAGAGAGAATAACTGAATTATGAAAAGGTGGAGATGCAGAGAAAGGAACTGAAAGAAGAAAGGGAGAAGATGCATAGAAAGGAACTGAAAAAAGAAAACATGCAGACAAAGGAACTGAAAGAAGAAAAGGAGGATATGCAGAGAGAGGAACTGAAAGAACAAAATTAGGAGATTTAGAGAAGGGCACTGAAAGAAGAATAGGAGATGCAGAGAAAAGAACAGTAAAAAAGAAAAGGAGGAGATACAGAGAAGAGAGCAGAAAGAAGAAAATGAGGGGATGCAGTGAAAGGAACTGAAAGAAGAAAAGGGGGAGATAAAGAAAAAGGAGCTGAAAGAAGAAAATGAGGAGATGCAGTGAAAGTAACCGAAAGAAGAAAAGGACGAGAGGCAGGGAAAGGAACTTAAAGAAGCAAAGTATTACATGCAGAGAAAGGAACTGAAAAAGAAAAGGTGGAGATGCAGAGAAACGAACTGAAAGAAGAAACGAAAAAGATTCAGAGAGAGGAACTGAAAGAAGAAACGGTGGAGATGCATAAAGGGAACTGAAAGAAGAAATGGAGGAGATGCAGAGAAAGGAACTAAAAGAAGAAAAACAGATGCATAGAAAGGAACTGAAAGAAGACAAGGAGAAGATAAAGAGAAAGGAACTGAAAGAAGAAAAGGAGGAAATGCAGAGAAAGGAACTGAAAGAAGAAAAGGAGGAGATGCAGAGAAAGGAACTGAAAGAAAAAAAGAGGAGATGCAGAGAAAGGAACTGAAAGAAGAAAAGGAGGAAATGCTTAGAGAGGAACTAAAAGAAGAAAATGAGGAAATATAGAAAAGAGAACTGAAAGATGAAAAAGAAGAGATGCAGTGAAAGGAACTGAAAGAAGAAAAGCAGGAGATGCAGTGAAAGAAATTGAAAGGAGAAAAGGAGGAGATTCAGTGAAAGAAATTAGAAGAAAAAAAACGAGGACATGCAGAGAAAGGATATGAAAGAAGAAAAGGAGGAGATTCACAGAAAGGAACTGAAACAACAAAAGAAGGAGATACATAGAAAAGAAATGAAAGAAGAAAAAGGGTAGGTGCAGAGAGAGGGGAACTAATAGAAGAAGAGGAGGAGATGCAGAAAAACGAACTTAAAGAAGCAAAGGATTAGATGCAGAGAAAGAAACTGAAAGAAGAAAATTAGGAGATGTAAAGAGAGGAACTGCAAGAAGAAAATGAGAAGATTCAGAGAGAAGAACTGAAAGAAAAAAGAAGATGCAGAGAAAGTAACTGAAAGAAGAAAATGAGAAGATATAGAGTAAGGAGCTGAAAGAAGAAAAGGAAGAGATGCAAAGAAAGGAACTGAAAGAAGAAAAGGAGGATATGCAGTGAAAAAAATAAAAGAAAACAAAGAGGAGATGCAGAGAAAGGAACTGAAAAACGAAAAGGAGGAGATGCATAGAATGGAACTGAAAGAAGAAAAGGAGGAGATGTAGAGAAAGGAACTGAATTAAGAAAAGGAGATGCATAGAAAGGAACTGAAAAAAGAAAAAGAGGATTTGCAGAGAGAGGAACTGAAAGAAAAAAAGGAGGAGATGCAGAAAAGGGAACTGAAAAAAAAAAGGAGAGGCAGAGAAAGGAACAGTAAAAACGAAAAGGAGGAGATGCAGAGAAAAGAATTAAAAAATTAAAAGGAGGAGATGGAGAGAAAGGAACTGGAAGAAAAATGTGAGGAGATGCAGAGAAAGGAACAGAAAGAAGAAAAAGGGTACATACAGAGAAAGGAACTGAAAGAAGAAAAGGAGGAGATGAAGAGAAAGGAACTGAAAGAAGAAAAGGAGGAGATGCAGAGAGAGGAACTGAAAGAAGAAAAGAGGAGATGCAGAAAAAGGAACTGAAAGAAGAAAAGGAGGAGATGAAGAGAAAGGAACTGAAATAAGAAAAGGAGGAGATGCAGAGAGAGGGATTGAAAGAATAAAGGCAGGTGATGCAAAGAGAAAAACTAAAAGGAGATAAGGAGCAGATGCAGAGTAAGGAACTAAATAAATAAAAGGAGGAGATGCAGAGAACGGGACTGAAAGAAGAAAAGGAGGACATGCAGAAAAAGAATTTGAAAGAAGAAAAGGACGAGATGCAGAGAAAGGCACTGAAAGAAGAAAAGGAGCACATGCAGAGAACTGAAAGAAGAAAATGAGGGGATGCAGAAAAAGGAACTGAAAGAAGGAAGAAAGGAGATACAGAGAAAGGAACTGAAAGAAGAAAAGGAGAAGATGCAGTAAATTTAACTGAAATAAGAAAAGGAGGAGATACAGAGAAAGGAACTGAAAGAGAAAAAAGGAGAAGATGAAGTGAAAAGAACTGAAAGAAGAAAAGAAGGAGATACAGAGAAAGGAACTGAAATAAGAAAATAAGGAGATGCAGAGAATGGAGCTAAAAGACGAAAAGAAGGAGATGCAGAGAAAGGAAATGAAAGAAAAAAAGGAGGAGATGCAGAGAAAGGAACTGAAAGAAGAAAAGGGGAAGATGCAGAGAAAGGAACTGAAAGAAGAAAATGAGAAGATACAGCGGAAGGAGCTGAAAGAAGAAAATGAGGATATTAAGTGAAAGGAACTGAAAGAAGAAAAGTAGGAGATGCAAAGAAAGGAACTGAAATAAGAAAAGGAGGGGATGCATAGAAGGGAACTGAAAAATGTAAAGGAGGAGATGCAGAGAAAGTAACTGAAAAAAGAAAAGGAGGAGATGCAGAGAAAGGAACTGAAAGAAGAAAAGGAGGAGATTCAATGAAAGCAACAGAAAGAACAAAATAAGGAGATGCAGTGAAAGGAATTGAAAGAAGGAAAGGAGGAGATACAGTGAAAGGAACTGAAAGAAGAAAAGGAGAAGATGAAGTAAAAGGAACTGTGAGAAGTAAATGAGGAGATGCAGTGAAATGAACTGAAAAAATAAAGGGAGGAGATGCAGAGAAAGGAACTGAGAGAAAAATGGAGATGAAGAAAGAGGAAGTGAAAGAATAAAATGATGAGATGCAGAGTAAGAAACTGAAAGAAGAAAAGCAGGAGATGGGGAAAAAGGAACTAAAAGAAGAAGAAGAGGAGATGCAGAGAGAGGAACTGAAAGAAGGTAAGGAGGAGATGCAGAGAAAGGAACTGAAAGGGGAAAAGGAGTAGAAACAGAGAAAGGAACTGAAAGAAGAACAAGAGATGCAGAGAAAGGAACTGAAAGAAGAAAAGAAGGAGATACAGTGAGAGGAAAACTGAAAGAAGAAAAAGAGAAGATGCAGAGAGAGGAACTTAAAGAAGCAAAGCTTTAGATGCAAAGAAAGGAACTGAAAAAAGAAAAGGACGAGATGCATAAAAGGAACTGAAAGAAAAAAAGGAGGAGATGCAGTAAAATTAACTGAAATAAGAAAAGGAGGACATACAGAGAAAGGAATTGAATGAAAAAAAGTAGAAGATGAAGTGAAAGTAACAGAAGGAAGAAAAGAAGTAGATACAGAGTAAGGAACTGAAAGAAAAAAAGGGGGAGATGAAGAGAATGGACCTGAAAGACGAAAAGAAGGAGATGCAGAGAAAGGAACTAAAAGAAAAAAAGGAGTTGATGCAGAGAAAGAAACTGAAAGAAGAAAAGGAGAATATACAGGGAAAGGAGCTGAAAGAAGAAAATGAGGAGATGCAGTGAAAAGAACTGAAAGAAGAAAAGGAGGAGATGCAGGGAATGGAAATGAAAGAAGAAAAGGAGGAGATGCAGAAAAATTAGCTGAAAGAAGAAAAGGAGGAGATGCAGAGAATGGAACTGAAGGAAGAAAAGGAGATACAGAGAAAGGAGTTGAAATAAGAAAAGGAGAAGATGCAGAGAAAGTAGCTGAAAGAAGAAAAGGAGGAGATGCAAAGAAAGGCACTGAACGAAGAAAAGAAGGAGATACAGAAAAAGGGACTGAAAGAAGAAAAGGAGGAGATGCAGTGAAAGGAACGGAAAGAAGAAAAGGAGGAGATGCTTAGAGAGGAACTGAAAGAAGAAAATGAGGAGATGCAGTGAAAGGAACAAGAGAAGAAAACGAAGAGATGCAGAAAAAGGAGCTAAAAGAAGAAAGGAGATGATTCACGGAAACAAGAAAAGGAGATGCATAGAAAGGAAATGAAAGAAGAAAAACAGGATATGCAGAGAGAGGAGAACTAATAAAAGATGAGGAGATGCAGAGAGACGAACTTAAAGGAGGAAAGGATTAGATGCAGAGAAAGGAACTGAAAGAAGAAAAGGAGGAGATGCAAAGAGAGGAACTGAAAGAAGAAAAGGAGAATATGCAGACAAAGGAACTGAAAGAAGAAAAGGAGATGCAGAGAAAGGAACTAAAAGAAGAAAAGGAGAAGATGCAGAGAAAGGAACTGAAAAAAGAAAATGAGAAGATACAGAGAAAGGAGCTGAAAAAAGAAAATGAAGGGAGGCAGAGAAAGGAACTGAAAGAAGAAAGGGAGGACACTGAGTGAAAAGAACTGAAAAAAGAAAAGGAAGAGATGCAGAGAAAGGAACATAAAAACGAAAAGAAGGAGATGCACAGAAAGGAACTGAAAGAAGAAAAGGAGATGTAGAGAAAAGAACTGAAATAAGAAAAGGATGAGATTCAGAGAAAGGAACTGAAAGAAGGAACAGAGGAAATGCAGATAAAGGAACTGAAAGAAGAAAAGGAGGAAATGCAGCGAAAGGAACTGAAAGAAGAAAAGGAGAATATGCAGTGAAAGGAACTGAAAGAAGAGGAGGAAATGCAGAGAAGGGAACTGAAAGAAGAAAAAAAGGAGATGCAGAGAAATGTACTGAAAAAAGAAGAAGAGGAGATACAGAGAAAGGAACTGAAAGATGAAAAAGAGGAGATGCAGAGAAATGAACTGAAAGAAGAAAAGGAGGCGATGCAGAGAGCGGAACTTAAAGAAGAGACGGAGGAGATGCAGAGAAAGAAACTAAAAGAAGAAAAGGAGGAGATGCAGAGAAAGGAACAGAGAAGAATAAAGGAATAATAGAGAAAGGAAATGAAAAGAAAAAAGGAGGAAATGCAGAGAAAGAACTGAAAGAAGAAAAGAGGAGATAAGAATTTCCAATTGTACATTGAAGAAAAAGTAGATATCAGTATAAAAAGGAATTTAAATCTTAATAAAACTTGGTATAGGTTAAGAATATCAAAAAAGAGTAAAAGATAGCATTAATATAAATACCATAGAAACTATTTGAAACTATGTAAAAGTAGACAATCATAGGTAAAATGAGCTTCAAAAAAGAAATCTAATAGGATAAATTATCAGTAAACAAGTATATAAAAATACTAAAATTTTCAAGAAATAAGTCTTAAAAAATATATGTACAGACTCAGAACCCATTTTGAATTAGGATACCTGAATTTAAAAAACTACAATGTAGTAAAAGTTAGTAAAAGATATAAAAAAATAAGCCTGATTAAAATCTAAGAACAAGGTACTAATAATTAAAAGAACAATTAATACTCTGTTAAAAGTAAACTTTTAAAGAAGAAAATAGACACAGAGCCAGCTTTTTTATTTCACGTGGCTGTTCATTATACAACACTGGACCTCGGATTCTGATTTGCCGAGAGCCAATACTAGTTTTATGAAGCAACATACAAATCATCCCTTTGGTGTGTAGTGACATTACTGAATAAAGATACTGGTGGGAAACTGTATAACCAATCTGGAATTTTATTATTCAAAGCTTTATATACCATAGTGCACATGTCAAGAATATACTGGTCTCTTATTTTCAACCATTCCAATTCCTTTAAATGTGGAGTTACATGTTCAAACTTTCTAACGTTGCCAACAGCCACTCTTGCTGCAAAGTTCTGCAGCTTTTGTAAGATTGTAACTGTGATTTGTTAGTACATCCCAAACTTTTAAGCAATATTTTATAAAACTTAAAGCTAGTGAAAAGACGACTATCTTGCGAGTACTTGACTCAAGATGATCTTTTTACTCTATTTAAGTATATAAGAGTACCCATTAAGAGGATACATTTCATCTATGTGACAGTCAAAGTTCATGTAAAGATCGAAATGAACACCTAAATTTTTCAAAGTCGAAATTGGCTTAATTATATTTCCATTAAAATTTACCTGTAAGAATCTCCAATATCTGATGCACATATTGCCTGGATCCAATAATGATAAACTGTGTCTTTTTCTCATTTAGAAGTAAACCATTTCTCAAAAAGTAGTCTTTAGCTCTGAGAATGTCTTCTGCCTGAAAATCATGTCGGCTATATCCTTACTGTCACCTTCTATTAAAATTTGCGTGTCATCAGCATATTGAACTATAAAAAGCCAGGTATTGATCTCAGCAAGATCATTAACATAAACCATGAAAAGTATAGGGCCGATGCAGAATGATCCCTGAGGAACTGAAAGAATATTTTTCTTCGATGATACAGTACCATTTAGCCTGAAGGACTGAAACCTATTCTCAAGGTAGCTCTTAAACCAGCTCTGATCAATATTCGCCAACGAACATTTCTCCAATAATATGGCATGATTCACGCTATCAAAAGCCTTAGATAAATCTAGAATAAAAGTAAAAGGAAACTTTTTGTTGTCTATATTTTCAGAAATCTTGTCAGATAATTTTAAAAGGGCTGTTTCAGAAGACAATTTTGGTCGGAATCCATGTTGAAAGAGATTAGTTTATTTTCCTCTAAAAATTCAGTTAACTGATTTGCAATAAAACTGAACTTTCGATAGAATAGGTAGAAAGGAAATGGGACGGTAATTAGAGATATCGTCAGCAAAGAAACTTTTGAAAAGAATGACATGGGAATTTTCCATATGTCTGGATATGAATAAGAAAATTGATGTATTGATAATTATCAAGAGTAAAAAGAAATAAATATAAACCATCTCTAATGAAACGTAAACAAATACCGTCAGATCCAAAGGAGTTAGATTCAGAGAAATCTTTAAAGACTAAGATTACTGAGTTACAGTCCAAAGGCCTTGAAAGAAAACTATCGAGATACAGTGAGGGATAATAGGGTCTGTTTCAAAGGCATGAGATTAGAGAGTTCTTCCTGTGTTTTTCAAAGGTCTTTCTCCCCACTTCTGCAAAGAATTCGATAAACTCTTCAGCTTTACGTTGAAAAATCATCTTTGGTATCACAATTCAGCTTATTCACATCGAATTCCATTGAAAAGAATAAAAGGAGTAATCTTCCACGTAGCAGTCATGTTACCTTTAGCATTATTAAATTCTTGTTTATAGTACTGCTTTCTAAAGATCAGTTAAATCGAGAAAGGAGGAGATGAGTTTCTGCTGAAATTTTCTCTGATTTTTAGTTTATTTTTCACGTTATCTCTTAAATCGTCTAATAGAAGAAAAAGGATGCAGGGGACGAGAAACTGAAAGAAGTAAAGGAGGTGCGACATATTTACAGAGTATGTGAAAACAAGAAAATTTCTAAATGCAGAGAAACGAATCAGTAAGAAAAGGAGATTCAATATGGAACATTATTCAAAGAAGAAAAAAGAGATTCTTGAGAGTAATTTTTCAAGCACCTAAAAGTTTTAAAAATAGTTTGCCTTTTCGGTTTACGAACGTTCAGCAAAGTTAAAATATTCTCGAATCTGAAGAAAAGGTTACCTCTGAGTTATCATATATTTAGCATTAGTAATGAAAGATCGATAAGGGATGCTGAAAGAAGAAAGTGATTCGTGTGGGTTTATCTACAATCTGGTCAAATCTCAAAGAAGAATTAGACCCAGATTGTTCTCCTTTTTAACAGAATCATTAAAAAGAAAAGGAGGAGATGCAGAGAAATGAAAAATAAAGAAGAAAAGGAGGAAAATTACTTCCTTAAAAACGTCTGAAATATAAAGTTAAAAGAGGTAACAAGCAGCTTTAGGATGAAAGCAAAGAAAAGAATAGAGGGAAATTTTCGATGTTGGAGAGAAAACTGGAACTTCCAGAAGAAAAGGAGGAGATCCAGAAATTTCAGCTCGGTGACTTTCAAAAAGATAAACAAACATACACCTGAAAGAAGAAACCATGATCCTCAAAAGATATAAAGAAGATAAGGTATATGAAGAGAAAAGAATCTCTTATATAAGAACAGAATGAAAAGGAAAATATCGATTTTTGTTCTTCTAGCATTAACTGTATTTCAAGAATGAAAATTGATTGGGCAGATGTACAATTTTTAGAAAATCAAAATTCTCAATGGCACTGAAGAAAAGAAAGTAAGAAGATTTTTCTGACATTGTTTGCTTTTTGTGTCCAATTCATGAACATGAAAGAAGAAATGGTCGAAACTAAGAAGGAAAACTGGTGAGAAACTGAAATTCAAAAGATTTGAGAAGAAATACCCATTTCTTTCGGTATAGAAGAAAAGTAGGAGAACTGCTCTGTTAGAGAAAAAGAAAAAGGTCTAGCATTTGATGCAGAAAAGGAACTTGGTCTCTAGATAAAAGTCTACCTCGATGATAGAGAAATTCCTTGAGAAGATAGCTAGATGTAAAAGGAACTTTTATTCCTTCCTTCTACCTCCGGAGATGCAGAGAAAAGGTTGAAACTTTTAAGGAGAAACATGATTAATCCTATAGTTATGAAAAAGAACTTATTTTTCAGAAAAAATATTTGACTTGATGCAGATTATAACAGAGAAAGAAAAGGATATAGATGAAAAAGGAACTAGAAAGAAGAAAAAACCAGATTCTATTTAGCAAATCAAAGTTTTTAATCCTGAAAGAAGAAAAGGTATCTATATCGCCTGTTCAAGAAAAAACCTTTGTGAAATTAAAAAGAAACCATTTCTGTCAGGACCATTCTAGCAATTTACAGTTATATTGAAAAAAGGAAAGATGCAGAGAAAGAAACTGAAAGAAGAAAACCTTTACTAGGATGTCATTATTTTTCTCTTTGAGTTCAGGAAATAAAAGAAAAGGAGGTTATCAGAAGACTCTTTCCAGAAGCTACATCTTCAGAGAAAGGTCTTGAAAGAAGAAAATGATGCATTCTTTCGGTGAAATTTCAGAAAGAAGAAAAGGATTTAGTAGATGAAAGAAGAGAAAAAGAAGAAAAGAGGAGATGCAGGGAGGAAACTGAAAAGAAGAAAGGTCAGGAGACTTTAGAAAGGAAACAAAGAAGAAAAAGAATAGATGCAGAGAAAGGGAACCAGAAGAAAAGGAGGAGATGCAGAGAAAGGAACTGAAAGAAGGAGAGGGGGAGATACAGAGAAAGGAGCTGAAAGAAGAAAATGAGGAGATGCAGTGAAAGAAACTGAAAGAAGAAAAGGGGGAAATACAGAGAAAAGAGGTGAAAGAAGAAAATGAGGAAATGCAGTGAAAGGAACTGAAAGAAAAGGAGGACACGCAGGGAAAGGAACTAAAAGAAGAAAAAAAGGAGATGCAGAGAAACAAGCATAAAGAAGAAAAGGAGATGCAGAGAAATGAATTGAAAGAAGAAAATGAGGAGATGCAGAGAAAGGAACTGAAAAGAGAAAAGGAGGAGATGCATGGAAAGGAGTTAAAATAAGAAAAGGTAGAATTACAGAGAAAGGAGCTAAAGGAAGAAAAGGAGGATATGCAGAGAAAGTAGCTGAAAGAAGAAAAGGAGGAGATGCAGAGAGAGGAACTGAAAGAAGAAAAGGAGGAGATGCAGAGAAAGGAACTGAAAGAAGAAAAGGAGGAGATGCAGAGAAAGGAACTGAAAGAAGAAAAGGAGGAGATGCAGAGAAACGAACTGAAAGAAGAAAATGAGGAGATGCAGAGAGAGGAACTGAAAGAAGAAAATGAGGAAATATAGAGAAAGGAACTGAAAGATGAAAAATAGGAGATGCAGTGAAAGGAACTGAAAGAAGAAAAGCAGGAGATGAAGTGAAAGAAACTGAAAGACGAAAGGGAGGAGATGCAATGAAAGGACCTAGAAGAAGAAAATGAGGAGATGCAGAGAAAGGAACTGAAAGAAGAAAAGGGGGAGATTTAAAGTAAGGAACTGAAACAAGAATAAGAGGAGATGCAAAGAAAGGAAATGAGAGAAGAAAAAGAGGAGATGCAGAGAAAGGGGAACTAATAGAAAAAGAGGAGGAGATGCAGAGACGCGAACTTAAAGAAGCAAATGATTAGATGCAGAGAAAGGAACTGAAAGAAGAATAAGAGTAGATGCATAAAAAGGAAATGAAAGACGAAAAAGAGTAGACGAAGAGAAAGGAACTGAAAGAAGAAAATAGGGAGATACAGAGAGAGGAACTGAAAGAAGAAAGGCAGCAGATGCAGAGAGAGGAACTAAAAGGAGAAAAGGAGAACATGCAGAAAGAGGATTTGAAAGAAGAAAAGGAAGAGATGCAGAGAAAAACACTGAAAGAAGAAAAGGAGATGCAGAGAAAGGAACTGAAAGAAGGAAGAAAGGAGATACAGAGAAAGGAATTGAAAGAAGAAAAAGAGGAGATGCAGTAAAATTAACTGAAAAAAGAAAAGGGGGAGATGCAGAGAAAGGAACTGAAAGAAGAAAAAAAGGAGAAGATTAAGTGAAAGGAACTGAAAGAAGAAAAGAAGGAGATGCAGAGAAAGGAACTGAAAGAAGAAAAGGAGGAGATGCAGAGAAAGGAACTGAAAGAAGAAAAGGAGATATGCAGAGAAAGGAACTGAAAGAAGAAAATGAGGAGATGCAGAGAAAGGAACTAAAAGAAGAAAAGAAAGAGATGCAGGGAAAGGAACTGAAAGAAGAAAAGGAGAAGATACAAAGAAAGGAACTGAAATAAGAAAAGGAGGGGATGCATAGAAGGGAACTGAAAGAATAAAAGGAGGAGATGCAGAGAAGGAAACTGAGGGAAGAAAAGGAGATGTAGAGAAAGGAACTGAAAGAAGAAAAGGAGTAGATGCAGGGAAAGGAAATAAGAGAAGAAAAGGAAGAGATGGAGAGAGAGGAAGTGAAAGAAGAAAATGATGAGATGCAGAGAAAGGGACTGAAAGAAGAAAAGGAGGAGATGCAGAAAAAGGAACTGAAAGAAGAAAATGAGGAGATGCAGTGAGAGGAACTGAAAGAAGGTGAGGAGTAGATGCAGAGAAAGGAACTGAAAGAGGAAAATGAGAAGATGCAAAGAAAGGAACTGAAAGAAGAAAAGAAGGAGATGCAGAGAGAAGAAAACTAAAAAAAGAGGAGGAGGAGATGCAGAGAAAGGAACTTAAAGAAACAAAGTATTAGATGCAGAAAAAGGAACTGAAAAAAGAAAAGGAGGAGATGCATAAAAGGAACAAAAGAAGAAAAGGAGGAGATGCAGTAAAATTAACTGAACTAAGAAAAGGGGGAGATACAGAGATAGGAACTGAAAGAAAAAAAGGAGAAGATGAAGTGAAAGGAACTGAAAAAAGAAAAGAAGGTGATACAGAGAAAGGAACTGAAAGCAGAAAAGGAGGAGAAGCAGGGAATGGAACTGAAAGACAAAAAGAAGGAGATGAAGAGAAAGGAACTAAAAGAAAAAATGGAGGAAATGCAGAGAAAGGAACTGAAAGAAAAAACGGAATTGATGAAGAAAAAGGAACTGAAAGAAGAAAAGGAGAAGATACAGAGAAGGGAGCTGAAAGAATAAAATAAGCAGATGCAGTGAAAGGAACTGAAAGAAGAAAAGAAGGAGATGCAGAAAAGGGAACTGAAAGAAGAAACGGAGCAGAAGCAGAGAGAGAGAGGAACTGAAAGAAGAAAAGGAGGAAATACAGTGAAAGAAACTGAAAGAAGAAAAGGAGGAGATGCAGAGAAAGGAACTGACAGAAGAAACGGAGCAGATGCAGAGAGAAAGAGAGAGGAACTGGAAGAAGAAAAGGGGGAGATGCAGTGAAAGGAACTAAAAGAAGAAAATGAGGAGATGCAGAGAAAGGAACTAAAAGAAGAAAAGGAGGAGTAGCAGAAAGAGGAACTGAAAGAATAAAAGGAAAATATTCAGAGAGAATAACTGGATAAAGAAAAGGAGGAGATGCAGAGAAAGGAACTGAAAGAAGAAAAGGAGGAGATGCAGAGAAAGGAACTGAAAGAAGAAAAGGAGGAGATGCAGAGAAAGGAACTGAAAGAAGAAAAGGAGGAGATGCAGAGAAAGGAACTGAAAGAAGAAAAGGAGGAGATGCAGAAAAAGGAACTGAAAGAGAAAAAGGAGGAAATGCAGAGAAAGGAACTGAAAGAAGAAAAAGAGGAGATGCATAGAAAGAAACTGAAAGAAAACCAGGAGAAGATGAAGAGAAAGGATCTGAAAGAAGAAAAGGAGATGCAGAGAATGGAACTAAAAGAGGAAAAGAAGGATATACAAAGAAAGGAACTAGGAGAAAAAACGGAGTTGATGCAGAAAAAGGAACTGAAAGAAGAAAAGGAGAATATACAGAGAAAGGAGCTAAAAGAAGAAAATGAGGAGATGCAGAGAAAGGAACTGAAAGAAGAAAAGGAGGAGATGCAGAGAAAGGAAATGAAAGAAGAAAAGAAGGAGATGCAGAAAAATGAACTGAAAGAAGAAAAGGAGGAGATCCAGAGAAAGGAACTGAAAGAAGAAAAGGAGATGCTGAGAAAGGAGATTAAATAAGAAAAGGAGAAGATGCAGAAAAAGTACCCGAAATAAGAACAGGAGGAGATGTAGAGATAGGAACTGAACGAAGAAAAGGAGATGCAGAGAAAGGAACTGAAAGAAGAAAAGGAGGAGATGCAGTGAAAGGAACTGAAAGAAGAAAAGGAGGAGATGCAGAGAAACGAATTAAAATAAGAAATGGAAGAGATGCTTAGACAGGAACTGAAAGAATAAAATAAGAAGATGCAGAGAAAGGAACTGAACGAAGAAAAGGAGGAGATGCAGAGAAAGGAACAGAAAGAAGACAAGGAGGAGATAAAGAGAAAGGAAATGAAAGAAGAAAAATAGGAGATGCAGTGAAAGGAACTGAAAAAAGAAAAACAGAAGATGCAGTGAAAGGAACTGAAAGAAGAAAAGGAGAAGGTGCAGTGAAAGGCACTAGAAGAAGAAAAAGAAGAAGATGCAGAGAAAGGAAACTGAAAGAAGAAAAGGAGAGATGCAGAGAAAAGAACTGAAAGAAAAAAGGAGGAAATAGAGAGAGGGAACTAAAGAAGAAGAAGAAAAAGAAAAAGATGCAGAGAAGAAAAAGAAGAAAAGGAAAGAAAAGGAAGATGCAGAGAGAGGAAACTTTGAGAAGAAAAGGAGGAGATGCATCTTCAAAAATCTGAAAGAAAGAATTTGAGAGATTCAGAAAAAGAGAGGAGAACTGGAATGAAGAAAAGAGGAGATAGCAGAAAAGAAAGAAAGAAAAAGGAGATGCACAAGAAAGATTAATGAAAGAAGAAAAAGAAATAAGAGAAAGCACTGAAAGAAGAAAAGGAGGAGAAAAAGGAATTGAAAGAAAAAAGATGCAGAGAAAGGAACTGAAAGAAGAAAAGAGGAGATGCAAGAAAAAACTGAAAGAAGAAAAGGAGGAGATGCAGAGAAAGGTCCTGAAAGAAGAAAAGAGGAAAAGAAGAAAGAGAAAGGAAATAAGAAGAGAAGGAAACTGAAAGAAGAAAAAAGAAAAAGATTCAGAAAGGAAGAGAAAGAAGAAAAGGAGGAGATGCAGAGAAAGGAACTGAAAGAAGAAAAGGAGGAGATGAAGAGAAAGGAACTGAAAGAAGAAAAGGAAGAGATGCAACTATGCAGAAAAGAAGAAAAAGAAAAGAGGAGATGCAGAGAAAGGAAATTGAAAGAAGAAAAGGAGAAATGCAGAGTGAAAGAAATCTTCAAGAAAAAAAGGAGGAGATGCAGAGAAAAGAAACTTCTAAAAGGAAAAAATGAAGATGCAAAGAGGAACTGAAAGAAAGAAAGACGGAATTAGTAGAGAACGAAGGAAATCTGAGGAGAAGCAAAAAAGAAAAGGAACAGAAAGAAGAAATTTTTCGAACAGAAAGAAGAAAAAAGGAGGAGATGCAGAGAAAGAAACTGAAAGAAGAGAAGGAAAAGAGAGAGACTAAAGAAAGAAAAGGAAATGCAGAGAAAGGAAAAGAAGAAAATGAGGAAGATGCAGAAAATGAAACTGAAAGAAGAAATTAGGAGATGAGATAAGATGAACTGAAAGAAGAAAGGAGAGCAGAAAAAAGAACTAAAGAAATGCTCAAAAGAGATGCAGAGAAAAGAAGAATGAACTGAAAGAAGAAAAGGAGGAGATGCAGAGAAAAGAACTTAAAAGAAGAAAAGGAGAGATATCTGATAGAGAAAGGAAACTGAAAGAAGAAAAGAGGAGATGCAAAAGCTTGAAAAAAGAAAAAGAGGAGAAAGAAGAATAAAGGAACTGAAAGCAAAATAAAAAAAGAGAAAGAAGAAATGAATTTTGGAAAGGAAAAAGAAGAAAAGTTCCATTTTTCAAAAAAAGTAAATCTGAAAAGAAGAAAAGGAGGAGATGCAGAGAAAGGAACTTTGCAAAAGAAGAAAAGAAAAGAGATGCAGAGAAAGAACTGAAAGAAGAAAAGGAGAGATTCAGAGAAAGGAAACTGAAAGAAGAAATTTTAGAAGATATATCGGAAAAAAACTGAAAGAAGAAAAATGAGGAGATGCAGAGAAAGGAAATTTAAGAAGAAAAGGAGGATTACAGAGAAAGAACTAAAAGAAGAAAAGGAGCAGAAAAGGAAACTGAAAGAAGAAAAGGAAAGATGCAGAGAAAACTAAAGAAGAAAAGAAGAAATTCTTGAAAGGAGAGAAAAGAACTGAAAGAAGAAAAGAGGAAATGCAGATGTTGAAAGGAAAAAAAAGAAAAGTGAAGATGCAAAGAAAAAAGTCTGAAAGAAGAAAAGGAGGAAATCAAAGAGAAAGATGAACTGAAAGAAGAAGAAAATTCTAGGAGATGCAGATTTTTCCCCGAAAGGAACTGAAAGAAGAAAAAGAGGAGATGCAGAATGAAAGTTTCAAATTGAAAGAATTTTTGAAAGGAGGAGATAAAGGAGAAAAGAAACAGAAAAAAAGAAAAGAAGAGAAATATGGTAAAAAGAAAGAATGCAGAAAGACGAACTGGAAGAAGAAAAAAAGAATGAGATGCAGAGAAAGGAATTTAAAGAAGAAAAGAAGAAAGGAAAAGATGATCAAAGAAAAAGAAAAAAAGAGGAGATGCAGAGAAAGGAACTGAAAGAAGAAAGGAGAAGATGGAGAGAAAAGAACTGAAAGAAGAAAAGGAGGAGATGCAGAGAAAGGAACTGAAAGAAGAAAAAGGAGGAGATGCAGAGAAATGAAGAAAGAAGAAAAGAGAAGATGCAGAAAAGGAACTGAAAGAAGAAAGAGGAGACAGAAAGAAACTGAAAAAAAGAAGATGCAGAAAGAAAGGAACTGAAAGAAGAAAAGAGAAGATGCAGAGAAAGAACTGAAAGAAGAAAATTAGAGATGAAGAGAAAGGAACTGAAAGAAGAAAAGGAGGAGATGCAGAGAGAAGGAACTGAAAGAAGAAAAAAGGAGGGATGAAGAGAGAAAGGAACTGAAAGAAGAAAAAGAGGAGATGCAGAAAAGGAACTGAAAGAAGAAAAGGATAAGATGCAGAGAAAGGAACTGAAAGAAGAAAAGGAGGAGATGCAGAAAGAAAAAAAAAGGAGGATATGCAGTGAAAGAACTGAAAAGAAGAAAGGAGGAGATGCAGAGAAAGGAACTGAAAGAAGAAAAAGGAGATGCAGAGAAAATAAACTGAAAAAAAGAAAAAGGAGATGGAGAAAGGAACTGAAAGAAGAAAAAAGAAGATGCTGAAAGAAGAAAAGAGAGGCAGAGAAGAGAGGGACTGAAAGAAAAAAGAGAGGAGATGCAGAGAAAGAAACTGAAAGAAGAAAAGGAGGAGATGCAGAGAAAGGAACTGAAAGAAGAAAAGGAGGAGATGCAGAGAAAGGAACTGAAAGAAGAAAAGAGGAGATGCAGAAAAAGAAACTGAAAGAAGAAAAGGAGGAGATGCAGAGAAAGGAACTGAAAGAAGAAAAAGGAGGAGATGCAGAGAAAGGAACTGAAAGAAGAAAAAGGAGGAGATGCAAAGAAAGAACTGAAAGAAGAAAAAGGAGGAGATGCAGAGAAAAAGAACTGAAAGAAGAAAAGGAGGAGATGCAGAGAAAGGAATGGAAAGAAGAAAATGAAGAGATGGGAGAGAAGAGAAAGGAAAAGAAAAAGGAGGAGATGCAGAGAAAGGAACTGAAGAAAAAGAAAAGAAGGAGATGCAGAGAAAGGAACTGAAAGAAGAAAAGGAGGAGATGCAGAGAAAGAACTGAAAAGAAGAAAAGGAGGAGATGCAGAGAAAGGAAACTGAAAGAAGAAAAGGAGGAGATGCAGAGAAAGGAACTGAAAGAAGAAAAGGAGGAGATGCAGAGAAAGGAACTGAAAGAAGAAAAAGATGGAGAAAGGAACTGAAAGAAGAAAAAGAATGCAGAGAAAGGAACTGAAAGAAGAAAAGGAGGAGATGCAGAGAAAGGAACTGAAAGAAGAAAAGAGGAGATGCAGAGAAAAAGAACAAAAAGAAGAAAAGAATGAGATGCAGAGAAAGGAACTGAAAGAAGAAAATGAGAGATGAGAAAAGGAACTGAAAGAAGAAAAAGGAGGAGATGCAGAGAAAGAAACTGAAAGAAGAAAAGGAGGAGATGCAGAGAAAGGAACTGAAAAAAGAAAAGGAGATGCAGAGAAAGGAACTGAAAGAAGAAAATGAGGAGATGCAGAGAAAGGAACTGAAAGAAGAAAAGGAAAAGATGCAGAAAAGGGAACTGAAAGAAGAAAAGAAGGAGATGAGAGAAATGAACAGAAAAAGAAAAGGAGGAGATGCAGAGAAAGGAATTGAAAAAAAAAAATGAAGAGATGCAGAGAAAGGAACTGAAACAAGAAAAGGAGGAGATGCATGGAAAGGAGCTGAAATAAGAAAAGGAGAAGATGCAGAGAAAGGAACTGAGAGAAGAAAAGGAAGAATGCAGAGAAAGGAGCTAAAAGAAAAAAGGAGATGTGCAGAGAAAGAAAAAGAAGAAAAAAAGATGAGGAGAAAGTGATGAGAAAGGAACTGAAAGAAGAAAAGGAGAAGATGCAGTGAAATGAACTGAAAAAAGAAAAGGAGTAGATGCTTAGAGAGGAACTGAAAGAAGAAAATGAGGAAATATAGAGAATGGAACTGAAAGATGAAAAAGAGGAGATGCAGTGAAAGGAACTGAAAGAAGAAAAGCAGGAGATGCAGTGAAAGGAACTGAAAGAAGAAAAGTAGGAGATGCAGTGAAAGGAATTAGAAGAAAAAACGATTAGATGCAGAGAAAGGAACTGAAAAAAGAAAAGGAGGAGATTCACATAAAAGGAACTGAAACAAGAAAACGAGGAGATACATAGAAAAGAAATGAAAGAAGAAAAAGAGGAGATGCAGAGAGAGGGAACTAAATAGAAGAAGAGGAGGAGATGCAGAGAGGCGAACTTAAAGAAGCAAAGGATTAGATGCAGAGAAAGGAACTGAAAGAAGAAAAGTAGGAGATGCAAAGAGGGGAACTGGAAGAAGAAAAGGAAAAGATTCAGAGAGAGGAACTGAATGAAGAAAAGGAGAAGATACAGAGAAAGGAACAGAAAGAAGAAAATGAGAAGATAATGAGAAAGGAGCTGAAAGAAGAAAAGGAAGAGATGCAGAGAGAGGAACTGAAAGAAGAAAAGGAGGACATGCAGTGAAAAAAAAGAAGAAAAAGAGGAGATGCAAAGAAAGGAACTGAAAAACGAAAAGGAGGAGATGCATAGAAAGGAACTGAAAGAAGAAAAGGAGGAGATGCAGAGAAAGAAACTGAATTAAGAAAAGGAGATGCATAGAAGGGAACTGAAAAAAAGAGGAACTGGAGAGAGAGGAACTGAAAGAAGAAAAGGAAAGGCAGAGAAAGGAACAGTAAAAATGAAAAGGAGGATATGCAGAGAAAGGAACTAAAAGAATAAAAGGAGGATATGGAGAGAAAGGAACAGAAAGAAGAAAAGGAAAAGAAGCAGAGAAAGGAACTGAAAGAATAAAATGAGGAGATGCAGAGAGAGGAGCTGAATGAAGAAAATTAGGAGTTGCAGTGAAAGGAACTGAAAGAAGAAAAGGGGGAGGTACAGAGAAAGGAGCTGAAAGAAGAAAATAGGGAGATGCAGTGAAAGGAACTGAAAGAAGAAAAGGAGGAGATTCATAAAAAGGAACTGAAAGAAGAAAAGGGGGAAATGCAGAGAAAGAAGCTAAGGGAAGAAAAGGAGGATGTGCAGAGAAAAAAAATGAAAGAAGAAAAAAAGGAGATGCAGTGAAAGGAACTGAAAAAAGAAGAGCAGATGCAGTAAAAGGAACTGAAAGAAGAAAAGGAGCAGGTGCAGTGAAAGGCACTAATAGAAGAAAACGAAGAGATGTAGAGAAAGGAACTAAAAGAAGAAAGGAGGAGATTCACAGAAAGGAACTGAAACAAGAAAAGGAGGAGATGCATAGAAGGGAAGTGAAAGAAGAAAAAGAAGATATACATAGAGAGGGGAACTAAAAAAAGAAGAGGAGATGCAGAGTGACGAACTTAAAGAGCAAAGGACTAGATGCAGAGAAAGGAACTGAAAGAATAAAAGGAGAAGATGCAAAGAGAGGAACTGAAAGAAGAAAAGGAAAAGATTCAGAGAGAGGAACTGAAAGAAGAAAAGGAGGAGATGCAGACAAAAGAACTGAAAAAAGAAAAGGAGGTGATACAGAGAAAGGAACTGAAAGAAGAAAAGGAGAAGATGCAGGGAAAGGAACTGAAAGAAGAAAAGGAGAAGATACAGAGAAAAGAACTGAAAGAAGAAAACTAAAAGATACAGAGAAAGGAGCTGAAAAAAGAAAATTAAGAGATGCAGAGAAAGAAACTGAAAGAAGAAAAGGAGGACATTGAGTGAAAAGAACTGAAAGAAGAAAAGGAGGAGATGCAGAGAAAGAAACAGAAAAACGAAAAGGGAGATGCACAGAAAGGAACTGAAAGAAGAAAAGGAGATGTAGAGAAAGGAACTGAAATAAGAAAAGGAGGAGATTCAGAGAAAGGAACTGAAAGAAGGAAAGGAATAAATGCAGATAAAGTAACTGAAAGAAGAAAAGGAAGAAATGCAGCGAAAGGAACTGAAAGAAGAAAAGGAGGATATGCAGTGAAAGGAACTGGAAGAAGAGGAGGAAATGCAGAGAAGGGAACTGAAAGAAGAAAAAGAGGAGATGCAGAGTAATGAACTGAAAAAAGAAGAAGAGGAGATGGAGAGAAATTAACTGAAAGAAGAAAAGGAGGCGATGCAGAGACCGAAACTTAAAGAAGAGACGGAGGAAATGCAGAGAAAGAAACAGAAAGAAGAAAAGGAGATGCAAAGAAAGGAATAGAAAGAAGAAAAGGAGGAGATGCAGAGAAGGGAACTGAAAGAAGAAACGGAGCAGATGCAGAGAGAGAGAGAGAGGAACTGAAAGAAGAAAAGGAGGAGATGCAGAGAAAGGAACTGACAGATGAAACGGAGCAGATGCAGAGAGAGAGGGAAAGGAACAGAAAGAAGAAAAGGAGGAGATGCAGTGAAAGGAACTAAAAGAAGAAAATGAGGAGATGAAGGAAAAGGAACTAAAAGAAGAAACGGAGGAGATGCAGAAAGAGGAACTGAAAAAATAAAAGGAAAAGATTCAGAGAGAATAACTGGATGAAGAAAAGGAGGAGTTGCAGAGAAAGGAACTGAAAAAAGAAAGGGAAAAGATGCATAGAAATGAACTGAAAGAAAAGATGGAGACAAAGGAACTGAAAGAAGAAAATGAGGATATGCAGAGAGAGGAACTGAAAGAACAAAATAAGAAGATGCAGAAATGGGAACTAAAAGAATAAAAGGAGATGCAGATAAAGGAACAGCAAAAAAGAATAGGATGAGATGCAGAGAAAGGACCTAAAAGAATAAAAGGGGGAGATGCAGAGAAAGGAACTGAAAGAAGAAAAGGGGGAGATACAAAGAAAGAAGCTGAAAGAAGAAAATGAGGAGATGCAGTGAAAGGAACTGAAAGAAGAAAAGGGGGAGATACAGAGAAAGGAGCTGAAAGAAGAAACTGAGGAGATGCAGTGAAAGGAACTGAAAGAAGAAAAGGAGGAGATGCAGGGAAAGGAACTGAAAGAAGAAAAGGAGGTGATGCAGAGAAATGAGCAGAAAGAAGAAAAGGAGGAGATGCAGAGAAAGGAATTGAAAGAAGAAAATGAGGAGATGCAGAGAAAGGAACTGAAACAAGAAAAGGAGGAGATGCATGAAAAGGAGCTGAAATAAGAAAAGGAGAAGAAGCAGAGAAAGGAACTAAGAGAAGAAAAGGTAAAATTGCAGAGAAAGGAGCTAAAGGAAAAAAAGGAGGATGTGCAGAGAAAGTAGCTGAAAGAAGAAAAGGGGGTGATGAAGAGAGAGGAACTGAAAGAAGAAAAGGAGATGCAGAGAGAGGAACTGAAAGAAGAAAAGGAGGAGATGCAGAGAAAGGAACTGAAAGAAGAAAAGGAGGAGATGCAGAGAGAAGAACTGAAAGAAGAAAAGGAGGTGATGAAGAGAGGAACTGAAAGAAGAAAAGGAGGAGATGCAGAGAGAGGAACTGAAAGAAGAAAAGGAGGAGATGCAGAGAGAAGAACTGAAAGAAGAAAAGGAGGAGATGCAGAGAAATAAACAGAAAGAAGAAAAGGAGGAGATGCAGAGAAATAAGCAGAAAGAAGAAAAGGAGGAGATGCAGAGAAATAAGCAGAAAGAAGAAAAGGAGGAGATGCAGAGAAAGGAATTGAAAGATGAAAATGAGGAGACGCAGAGAAAGGAACTGAAATAAGAAAAGGTGGAGATGCATGGAAAGGAGCTGAAATAAGAAAAGGAGAAGATGCAGAGAAAGGAACTGAGAGAAGAAAATGTAGAATTGTAGAGAAAGGAGCTAGAGGAAAAAAAGGAGGATGTGCACAGAAAGTAGCTGAAAGAAAAAAAGGAGGAGATGCAGAGAGAGGAACTTAAAGAAGCAAAGGATTAGATGCAGAGAAAGTAACTGAAAAAAGAAAAGGAGGAGATGCAAAGAGACGAACTGCAAGAAGAAAAGGAAAAGATTCAGAGAGAGGAACTGAAAGAAGAAAAGGAGAAGATGCAGAGAAAGGAACTGAAAGAAGAAAATGAGAAGATAAAGAGAAAGGAGCTGAAAGAAGAAAAGGAAGAGATGCAGAGAAAGGAACTGAAAGAGGAAAAGGAGGACATGCAGTGAAAAAAACAAAAGTAGAAAAGAGGAGATGCAGAGAAAGGAACTGAAAAACGAAAAGGAGGAGATGCATAGAAAGGCACTGAAAGAAGAAAAGAAGGAGATGAAAAGAAAGGAACTGAAAAAAGAAAAGGAGATGCATAGAAAGGAACTGAAAAAAGAAAAGAGGAAATGCAAAGAAAGGAACTGAAAGAAGAAAAGGAGGAGATGCATAGAAAGGAACTGAAAGAAGAAAAGGAGGAGATGCAGAGAAAGGAACTAAATTAAGAAAAGGAGATGCATAGAAAGTAACTGAAAAAAAAAGGAACTGCAGAAAGAGGAACTGAAAGAAGAAACGGAGGAAATGCAGAGAAGGGAACTAAAAGAAGAAAAGGAGAGGCAGAGAAAGGAACAGTAAAAATGAAAAGGAGGAGATGCAGAAAAAGGAAATAAAAGAATAAAAGGAGGCGATGGAGAGAAAGGAACTGGAAGAAAAAAGGGAGGATATGCAGAGAAAGGAACTGAAAGAAGAAAAGGAGAAGATGCAGAGAAAGGAGCTGAAAGAAGAAAAAGGGTAGATACAGAGAAAAGAGCTGAAAGAAGAAAATGAGGAGATGCAGTGAAAGGAACTGAAAGAAGAAAAGTAGGAGATGTAGGGAAAGGAACTGAAAGAATAAAATGAGGAGATGCAGAGAAAGGAACTGAAAGAAGAAAATTAGGAGATGCAGTGAAAGGAACTGAAAGAAGAAAAGGGGAGATAGAGAGAAAGGAGCTGAAAGAAGAAAATGGGGAGATGCAGTGAAAGGAACTGAAAGAAGAAAAGGGGGAGATAGAGAGAAAGGAGCTGAAAGAAGAAAATGGGGAGATGCAGTGAAAGGAACTGAAAGAAGAAAAGGAGGAGATTCATAAAAAGGAACTGAAAGAAGAAAAGGAGGAAATGCAGAGAAAGAAGCTAAAGGAAGAAAAGGA
Organism: Macrobrachium rosenbergii; assembly: GCF_040412425.1. Classification (NCBI taxonomy): domain Eukaryota; kingdom Metazoa; phylum Arthropoda; class Malacostraca; order Decapoda; family Palaemonidae; genus Macrobrachium; species Macrobrachium rosenbergii. The sequence goes on from NC_089781.1 coordinate 45,851,079, forward strand.
GGATGTGCAGAGAAAGAAACTGAAAGAAGAAAAGGAGGAGAATGAGACAAAGGAACTAAAAGAAAAAAGGTGGAGATGTAGAGAAAGGAACTGACAGAATAAAAGTAGCAGATGCAGAGAAAGAAGCTGAAAGAAGAAAAGGAGATATAGGGAAAGGAACTTAAAGAAGAAAAGGAGGAGATGCAATGTAAGGAGCTAAAAGAAGAAAATGGGGAGATGAAGAGAAAGGAACTGAAAGAAGAAAAGGAGGAGATGCAGAAAGAGGAACTGAAAGAAGAAAAGGAAAAAATCAAAGAGAATAACTGAATGAAGAAAAGGAGGAGATGCAAAGAAAGGAACTGAAAGAAGAAAGGGAGAAGATGCATAGAAAGAAACTGAAAGAAGAAAAGGAGATGCAGACAAAGGAACTGAAAGAAGAAAAGGAGGATATGAAGAGAGGGGAATTGAAAGAACAAAAGTAGGAGATACAGAGAAGGGAACTGAAAGAAGAAAAGGAGATGCAGAGAAAGGAACAGTAAAAAAAGAAAAGGAGGAGATGCAGAGAAAGAAACTAAAAGAATAAAAAGAGGCGATGCAGAGAAAGGAACTGAAAGAAGAATAGGGGGAGATACAGAGAAAGGAGCTGAAAGAAGAAAATAAGGAGATGCAGTGAAAGGAACTGAAAGAAGAAAAGGAGGAGATGCAGAGCAATGAGCTGAAAGAAGAAAAGGAGGAGATGCAGAGAAAGGAACTGAAAGAAGAAAAGGAGGAGATGCAGAGAAAATAACTGAAAAAACAAAAGGAGGAAATGCATAGAAAGGAACTGAAAGAAGAAAAGGAGGAGATGCAGTGAAAGGAACTGAAAGAAGGAAAGGAGAAGATGCAGAGAAAGGAACTGAAAGAAGAAAAGGATGAGATGCAGTGAAAGGAACTGAGAGAAGAAAAGGAGGAGATGCAGTGAAAGGAACTGAAAGAGGAAAAGGAGCAGATGCAGAGAGAGGAACTTAAAGAAGAAAAGGAGAAGATGCAGAGAATGGAACTGAAAGAAGTAAACGAGGAGATGCAGTCTTTCACAGTACAAATTAACAAGCGGAAGGTGAAGCATCAGGTCTTGGAGGACAAAACCCTTTTCCTCGAGAACGAACAGCAGCTGATGCAGAATGAGACTGCGGCTCAGAAAAATGCGCAATATATGCTGGAAGATGAGATAATGAGGATGAAACCGGAAGATAAGCGACTGACTGAGAATGCTGCCGCTGTTGAAGAGCTAAGTGATACCCTGAACAACAAAGTGATGAGCTTGACTGCTCAGTTGGCAAAGCTCAATTGTCAACTTCGTCAACAAGAGGAAGCAGCAGCTCAGCTGGCGATGGAACTCCGTGAGATGAGAGAGGAAAGGATGCATATGAGTAAATGAAATCGAGGACTGGAAAACGAACTGATGCTGTCGAGAGAAAATGGCTCCCTCAGTGTCAGCTCCAAGAGGAAGAAGTGAAGCTCGTTCAGCAGGATGTTTTACTGCAAGCGAAAATCCGCCGGCTGGAAGAGATGGTGAGGGTGGCAGCAGCATGGACGAGAAGAATCTTCTTTTGGAGGGAGAGCTGCGAAATCTGCAGGCAAAGAATGAATTGTTGCTCCGCAATTTCAAGAACCTCCAGATAACGAAGGAACTCTTGGAGGACGCAAACGAAAGACCAGAGAAAAGACTTGCAGTTCTCACGAGCTGGCACGAGGCAGTTGGAGCCGGCTTCAATCGGACGGAAAGGAAATTAGAGTGAATCTCTGATAATGTAAGGCAGGAAGACTCACTTATGTTTGCTGGAAGAACAATGATGTTGTTTACACAAAGGAATCCATTCACTGCTTGTGTTTTGTTTCATACGCAAATATTCATATTATTTCGTTAATATTTTTCTTTCTACATTCAAGGAAAAGGATGTAATAAAATGTAAAAAAATCTTCTCTCCGTTCTTTGACCATTAAAAAACTAAGTTCACTCAAGTCCAGGAATGCAATAATGACTTGGCATATAACCTTAGACATAAAACAGTGATATATATATATATATATATATATATATATATATATATATATATATATATATATATATATTTAATGGGTTGGAGACCTGACAGGTGTCCAGTGGGTGGGAGCGATCAATTAATTAGTGATATGGTCAGGTATTATCTTTACACATATGATAAACCTTCATCAGTGGCTTAGAAATAGTCAAAATAGTCCGGGACCTACAAGAAGTCTCTTATTTTTTCACCCGTAGTGATAGTGTGATTTTATGTATATATAATATATATATACTGTATATATATATATATATATATATATATATATATATATATATATATATATATATATATATATATACATATATGCATTTGTATACATATATGCATACAAATGCATATATATATACATATATATATACATATATGTATTTGTATACATATATGCATACAGATGTATATATATATATATATTTATATATATATATATATATAAATGCATAGATATATAGCCTATATGCTATATGTATATATATATATATATATATATATATATATATATATATATATATATATATATATATATATATATATATATATATATATATATATATGTATGTATATATATATATATATATATATATATATATATATATATATATATATATATATATATATATATATATATATATATATATATATATATATATATATATATATATATATATATATATATATATATATATATATATATATGAGGCGGAAACTTTGCTATCCGTGTAGACATCCCGGGATTACGTATGTAATCAACGGATAGGTTTGCTGAAAGCAAATGGATGTTACAGACTAATACACACATAAACAAAGCCACTCCAACATCTTCTAAAAACATAACAGACACCTCACACGTCTCGAACTGTCGGACTACCCGCCCAGTTCTCTCGTGCTGCTGGGAGAAAGGGAGCGGGGTTTCGGTAATACATGTACATTCGAAACCGGGGTCTAAACGATGTCAAGCAGGGCAGCCGGTCGAGGTTACGGCCTACCCCACCGCCAAATCAAAGTCCTTCAAAAGAAGGCACCGTGCTTACCCCATATAAAAATGGGTATAAAAGCACGTTAAAACGAAGAAGAAGAAGATAGTATAAATATGGTTAGACAGTATATATATACATACAATAATACATAGATAATGTATGTGTGTATACATGTATACAATGATTTCTAATTATGTTAATCCTGCAAAAAAAATTGTCTTATATTGTGAGAAATGTATTTTGCTGTCATAAGACATGATCATCTACCATGAATGAGACCAAGATGTAAAAAGGCAAGGTGAGTTGGGAGTGGACGCGGTGGAGGTCTTTCTCGGTTTTTACCAAAAAAGAAGGGTTTTTCGCTCTTGGTGATTATACCTCTCATAGAAGGCAATGTGTTAATAGTGTCTCTACGTAATACCTGCACGTAAGCCGGTTAGTGTTGTGTAACTGCAGATATATTAATCTACATTCTGCCCCCAATCTGTGCCTTCGAAGTTTTCGAGTTTCAACTTCTCGAAGCCTATTGGCCCTGGGAAATGGGTAATAGAGTGTTGTGCATGTGTCAGTGCTTGGCCCTTCCTTTACCACAGAAAATGTCATCTGACCGACCTTCAACCGTCGTGCCAGTGACCGTGGCACCTAACGATACCTATGCCCCACGCCGTACAAGTTCCGTACTCGCGAACAATTGTCTTTACTTTGTACAATCCAATCGAACCGTTCCGACGTCGAGTCTGCTATACCATCTGTCAGTGCAGCCTTCGCTGATGAGGAGATTAACGCTGCATATACAAAATGCAAAGACTTTAAACCAGAAACCATTCTCGAGGAGCGACCCACGAAAAGCTTATCCTCTCCCAAGAAAATATTATATGTCACTAAGTGGCTAAGGACCTGCTCGGAGGAAATCTACGCTGATGACCCTTATAATCTGCCTCCAAAGGGGCCTGTTGATATAAGCCTACCTGTAGTGTACCATACGGTGGAAAATGCCTTTCTAACAGCAAAATCCCTCTCAGAAAAAATTGAGGAAGCACAAGACAAATTTTCACAGATCTGGGACGTGATCAAGGGACGACAGGAATCACTCGACAGTCTTAAAACTGTGGAAACAAATACCAATCTTTCGCGGATCTGGGATGCGATCAGAGGAGTGCAGGAATCATAAGACAATCGCACAGCAAGCCACCAGACTCCTTTGAGTGAGGCATCTATTATTCCCTCGCCTCCCAACAACACGAGAGAAGTGAGGGCGCGACGCGAAGTCGAGATGGCCATACCCTCCCTCGGATGAAGCGCCCACATCACCTATAGACCTATCGGAGGGGATCGATGGACCTGCAACCTCCTCTCCCTCCCCAGTGCCCCCAGTAGAAGATAGATCTTCAGTGACGATCACCAGCCCATGTGAGTTTTCCGACCCTATCTCTCCCTCCCAGGCCCCCGTCGTGGATGAGGATTTGAATGATCATGAGGGGACTGGGGGCTGGCAAACACAAACAAGTAGAAAAAAGAAAAGAACATGTCGATTGTCCACTGGACCGAAGCCCAACATCCGTGAATCACCTCGCCCGAAACCTGAGAAGAGATGTCACATAGTGATTCACAATTTATGCTCATCGGTGAAGCTAGGCACCATAGTAGAGAGAGTCAAGTTTCTCATGAGCTCCGACCGTTTTAGTCCATGGGCCAGACCCCAAATTTTGGGCGATTGGTACCATTCGAGGTGGCAAAACTTTATGTAGTCTGCCTCCGGCAACCGCAGGGGTAAGACGTGTTCTCATGACTGCCTAGTATCCGAGGAAAGTAGCCTGTGAGGTTTTCAAAATCTTTCCTCGATTCTAGGTCTTCGGCATCGTTCTGGCCTCTTATTTCAGTGCCAGCATAGCTGAGGCTTATGTCACCCTTCTTTGTGGCAAAACTTCAAGAAAGTAGTAAATAACATGATTCAAAATGAAGATTAAGATACAAGACAATAGTCCTAAACCGCATGACAAGCCAAGTAGATGGCTCAAGTTATGGCAGTGTATAGGCGCCATCCAGGCTAGAGTCAAAGAGTAATCCACGCCAACACAGCATTTCTTGTCAATGTTCACGAAGATGACTCAGAAAAGATTCTTAATTCAGAGAACAGGACAGTTTTTGCAAATGAAAAGTTTGAGGTAATAGACCCCCAGAATATAATTCCATGAAAACTATAGTAGCAAAATACCTAGACGCTACAACGGTAGAATACGGAGAGACGACCTTAAAGACAGTATCGAGAGGAAAAACAAGAATGGGCTGCAGTGGATGAGGTGATAAAAATCAAAACAATTCCCACACCATGAAAAAAAGTTTGAAACACCGAAGATGGCAAAGAGAGCCATAGAAAGAGGATTATTTGTAGCCTACCAATACATTCCAAGTGAACACATTGAAGAGGATATATTTGTAAATTTGTCATTTTGCTACAGATGCTACTCTTATGAGCATCTGTAAGGAATGCCCTAAAGATAATAACTATAAAATATGCTCTGAATGTTCATCACATGATCATACATACAGAGAATGTAAAGAAAATACGAAAAAATGTGTTAACTGCAATCAACAACATAGAACTTTAGCAGCGAAATGCCCAGTGAGAAAGGCCCTAATAAAAAGAAAAATTCAAGAGATCAAAGCAAACAGAAATGCAACATCCACTACAAGCAACCGTACAAGTTATGCCAAAGTGACAGCCACTAATACAGGAAATTGCCAGGCTAATGCAAATAACATCCAAAATAATATAAGTAGAATACAAGAAGAGACAAGAATCACGATAATAACAAATTTAGCAATAAAACTGGGGCTGCGCCAAGAAGGATTCTACCCTCAGTAATAAACAGCATATTAGCAGATAACAATTTACCTACAATACACTTCTCTAAAGAAACAATAAACATGATAGCAAGCACCATGGAAAGGAATAAAAGACAAGAAAACCATACAAGAAAAGCAGAAGATTTACTAGCAACTCAGGATATACAACAAGATATGCAAGACTGCACACAATATGAAGAAAAAAACACAGCAGAGAGCTCAGAAGACGACTCATCAGAAGAAGACTTTACACTCGGAATTGAGCCCAGTTCGGACTCGAACTCACCAATCCATCCCTCAGGACGCATAAGTAATTTGCAAGAAACGCAGCATCAATTAACAGAAGAAATACAAGCCTCACTACCAAGCTTCTCAGGTTTCTCCAACTCTCCCATCTTACAAAATCCACAGGGATCAACTTCAGCATCAAAAGTACTACGCCAGTAATAATAACACCAGAAAACGGAAAAGTGAAAGAAAAAGAACAAAATTACTAGACCACTGTAACTCGAATGGACCCAACTCTACGAAGAATTAAAATAATTCAGCACAACGTCAAATCCTGGAAAACAAAGAAATTTGAATTATACAATATATATAGAGAAGAAGACCCTGACATAATATTAATCAATGAACATGGTATGAAACGAAATGAAACTCTGAAAATGTTTGGATATAATACATATACGCAAAACTTTGCTGATGAACCCTTTGCAGGAATTGCAATAGCAATCAAGAGTAATATTAGACATAAGATAATAGACGATTTCAAGACGACTTTTAGCAGTCCAAATTCAAACTAACAAAGGACCAATAGTGATCGCCACAGCTTATAAGCCGCCAAGAAGACATTATTTCCCACTTCCGGATGTCATGAAGTTAATGAACAGGAGAGAACCAACCTACCTCATTGCCGATCTAAATGCCAGACACCAAATATTTGGATATAGGCAATCTAATTACACAGGACAAGAAATAGTCAGATTAATAAATAAAAAATATATCATACACTTAGGACCTGATTTCGATACCTTTGTAGCAAATAACAGAAAATGAAAAGCCAGATATAATATTGGGAAATAATAAAATTCACCTCAATATTGCCGTTACAAGAGGACCAGCAACCTCCTCCGATCATATACCAATGGTAATTACACTGTCAACCAATCCAATAATGATTCCATCCTTAGAAATACCAAATATAAAAAGAGCAAGTTGGGAAAGCTTCAAAAAATGAAATAGAAGAAAGAATAAGTAGACAACTAACAATAAATTCAAATGAAATAGAAATAACAAAAGAAATAGTAGATGGCGAGCTTGAAGAATGGTACAAAAATATAGAGGAAGCAATAAAAAATCATATACCCATAACTAAATACACCACACTTCCACATCCTATTAGTAGTGATAAGTTGAAATTGATACAATGGCACTACAACAACATCAAAACACAGTACTTATAACAGGGTGGAACAACATATTAATGAGAAGATATGTGTCATTACAAGAACAGTTAGTACAAAAAAACTCAAGATTATATCATCAAAATTGGGAAGACCTAATAAAAAACACAGAAATACAGTACAATAACCCAAAACAATTTTGGAACTCCGTTGCAAGACTGATGGGAAGCAAAACTAATACTTCGCCATACATAAAGCATGGGAATGAGAAAATATATGATGACAAAGAGAAGGAAGTACTGCACAAGGCCTACTGGCAGGAAATATTCCAGATAACGCAGGAGGATAACCAAAATTTCGACAACCAACATGAGACAATAGTCAATGAATTCATTGAACAACACAGAAACAGAACAAATCCGCATCATGCAGCTGATATTAGCAGACTCAATGAAGACTGCCCATTAACAAGGAAAATAGAGTTATGGGAAATCAAAATAATAATTAAAAATTTTAAACACAAAGCACCAGGAAAGAGTGGAATTAACAAGGTCATAATTCAAAATTTACCAGACATTGCACTCGAAAAATTAAGAGAAATATACAACTGGGCCCTCTCAATGGGATATTTTCCAATTATATTCAAGAATGCAATAATGATTTTGATACCCAAACCAGGAAAAGATACTAGTCAGGTAGAGAATTATAGACCAATATCATTACTATAAGTACCGGGCAAAATATTTGAAAAATAATTAACAACAGATTAGTGTTGTTCCTAGAAGGTAATCAGCTACACAATAATAATCAATATGGATTTAGAAAAGGAAGAGGGACCCAGATTGCAATAGCAACAATATATGAGAGTATTGCACTATCACAAAGAAGAAGGTACCTATGTAACCTAGTATGTAGAGATGTAACAAAGGCATTTGACAAAGTATGGATACAAGGACTTCAATACAAAATATTACATCTCAACCTTCCAGACATTTTTGAGAAAATACTATGCAACTTCATCAAAGATCGAACAGCAGCAATCAAGTCACAAAATTACATAGGGAATCCATTCCCGTTACTAAGTGGAGTCCACAAGGATCTGTACTCAGTCCAACACTATTCATATTATATACATCAGATATGACTTCACCACCAGAGTACTGTACTGATGTCTGCTTTGCAGATGATATAACTCAAATAATTATACACCCAGAAAAACGCACTCGAAGAAGGGATCCAACTTTGAAAAGACAAGTAGCACAAAAAACAATGAACCAAATTGAAAGAATAAATCAGTTTGAAAAGAAGTGGAAGATAAAGACAAATAAATCTAAATTCCAGCTAGTATCAGTGTCTGCTTACAAACCTGCACAAATAATGTTAGACCAACAACCGATGAATTTTAGTCAAAGCACAAGAATACTAGGAATGCAATTCGGACAAAGAGGAATATCAAAGACACGTGAGAGAAAGGCTAAGAATAGCAAGAACACAAAATACAAAGCTAAAACGATTTAGGAATATGAACACAAATATCAAAATCCATTTCTACAAAAGCCTAATCAGACCAATAATGGAATATCCACCAATACCCACGTGTTTAGCATCGACTTCAATATAAGTGCATTACAAAAATTCCAAAATAAGATACTAAGGTCCGCAGTGAGAAACAATCAAGAAGATGACGGTCTGAATATAGAACAAATACACAAAAATACAAAGTAGAACCAATTAATCAAAGATTATACAGACTGGCAACCAACATATGGAGCAAACTAGATCAATACAACAGTGAATTAACAGAAGAATCCGTAGCAGAAGAGAGAAACAACCCAAGCAACACAGACCACAGATGGTGGAGAAGAGCATCTTCATATATTCATCGTGATGAACCGCAACCATTATATTATTAAGAAAAGCCTTGTGAAAAAGTAATATTTAGAATTTACTATGTAGGTATCATGCAAAATCATTATGATAATTAACATCAAGGTTAAAATGAGGAAATTGGAACTAATTTTTTTATTTTATTTTATGTTTTAAATATGATAATACTAATAAGAAATAAAATTCAAAATATGCAATATGTACAATTTACCATGTTGTTATAATGTAAAATTATTATTGTATTGTGTTAATATTAGAAAAATTGTACCCTTACCTAAATAAAATTGTGGATAAACCACACTTGACATTACTCTTACTAATATTTCACTTTCTAAACTATTCCCTACCATGGTTAGCTAGCTAACTGCCCTCACTCTTCTTTCACCCATCTTACCTCTCAGCTAAAAAAATAAAAATAAAAAATAAAAAAAAATTTTCCTCGGAAATCATCGTCTGGAATTCGATCATGGATTTCCGTATTTGGGCCACATTATCACGGACGACCTAAAAGATATGGCAGACAGAACAGAGCGTCGTAAACTACTGTATGTGCATTGGCAACATGATTGCAAGGAGGTTTGCCTTCTGTCACAGAGACACGAAACTGCTGCGCTTCCGCTCGTACTGCTACAGTATATATGGGCGTTCCCTTTGACGTATTATACCCGAGAGACCATGAGACGTATCACTGTTGTTTACAATGACATTGTGAGACGCCTCTCAAACACTCCTCGCTATCACTCGGCCATGCAGATGTTCACAGAAAACCGCCTGGATAATTTGAAAATCATTGTGAAGTGAACAATGTCCAGTCTGATCACCCGACTGAGAAACAGCAGCAGTTCGCTCATACAAAGCATCCTAAGCAGTGAGGCTTCAAGAAGGAGATCTAATTCTAAATTGCGGGAAAGATGGGACAATGAGGCGTCTGTTCCTTAAATGACTTACTCTCTATTTTTGCAATTATGAAACGTCATCTCCAAAATCTGCCATTATTATTATTATTATTATTATTATTATTATTATTATTATCATTCTACCTTTCTTGTTATTGCTGGTGTTTTTCCTTTTTATTATTACTGTGAATATCATTGTAGAATTTTGCAATTTTCAACTTTCGTATTTAGTCTTCTGGATCTGACTTATGTAACCATCTAAGGTCCCTAGCTGGAAATTAATCGTCTGCAATCTGTATTACTAATTGTTATCATTTTTAATATTTTTTTTTACTTTTATTCTCCTTATTACTGTCATTAGCATTATTATGAATTCTATTTCTTCTACTTCTTCAGCAACTGTGTGGATACCGCCGATTATTATTTTGATCTTGTTATCTGATGTATCTCAGCTGTGTGTGTTGTATTTGCATATTCCGTGTATGTGGCCCTGAGCTGAGATAATTATTATTATTATTATTATTATTATTATTATTATTATTATTATTATTATTATTATTAGTTACCGCGAAGGCTGCTGGGAGGATGACTGTGCTAAGTGACATGGCACAGCTGACGTGGGTGCTGAGCGTTTATACAACGTACAGGCGCCTCTTTGAATTCAAATCATTGTTTTGGTTAATATTATCATTATTGCTTCATAAACTTACTTATAAAATACAAACAAAACATTGGAAATGAAAACCAAAAGAAAAGGCACTTAAGAAAATAAACTTATTTACTGTTCATCTAAAACTCCCTTATTACTGCCTTAATTCTATGAAATGTTATCAAAAATTAATGAACCATTTTTTTTTTCATTTTTATTACCTTTGCAAGGTTTGTTTCCCTTTGTAGTTTAACGTTTACATTCTAAAATAAATTCTGCATCTAAAAAAATACCTAATTATATCCTCCGGAACATCAACATTTTTACATGCTTTTAATTAACTTGACTTCTGCTTCTGTCTGCCTGTTTGGGTCAAATCCTAGTAATTCAATTTTCGACCTTTTCCCTTTGTCATATGGACTTGAAATTTTGCATGGTTACTCAATCCCGATGACAATACAACTTTACATGATCAGCAGGTCAGCAATGACCTCTAGTGACCCTATAGCGACCTCTCCCAATATCTCATGATTTGAATGATACTCTTCGGATTTTTCATATCTTCTTTGACTTGGTGGAATATGTTAATAATTCTACGGATTTTTCAAAGCTTCTTTGGCTCGACAGGACATCACTCACGTTCAATTTCTTTTGCTGCAATCGTACATTGGTTACAATTTCTGTCAAAACAAAAAGCATAAAATAAAAAAATCTGAAACATTTTTAAAAACCTTTTATTAAAATGCACTAAAAAGTGAAAAACAATTTTTTGAGACACCAGGATTTTCTTACAATTAACCACGCCTACACAGATAAAAGCGTGGGCGCCAAACATGGAAGAAACAACTCTTGCATATGTTGCAGATTTTTTTTATATTGTACAGGTCAATATTATATTTTTATCTTTACATATGAGATCCAGTCCTTACTTGTTCCATCTATATCAGCTAAATCTAAAGACAGATACTTATTCCTAAACTTATGTGCTATGAATCCTCTCAAATAACTTAAAGACTCATTTTCTATCACACATTATGACATCTTCCTCATACTCAATTTCATCGGTTACAGCAGGTAGGAGACGTTTCATGAGATATGCAGAAAGGATATATATACAGTATATATATATATATATATATATATATATATATATATATATATATATATATATATATATATATATTTCAATAAAGAGCATATAAAATATGTAATACCTTCCATTCAATAACTATTGCAAATAAACCATGTTCACTGGTTAAGATTGGCAAAATTGGAATTTTGTTGAGAGAGAATAACTGCAAAGAGAAACTGCTAGTCAACACGAAAGCGAGAGAGAGAGAGAGAGAGAGAGAGAGAGAGAGGGGGGCAAAATGTTATTGGAATTGTTTTCGTGAGTGAAATAGCCAGTTATTTGTTTGGTAAAAGAAGGGCAAGATTATGAGGGAGAGAGAGAAAGAGAGAGATATTCATAGAGGTTTTCTTGCATATAAATAAGACTACTTTTATCAGGGGTTAGGAACATGATAATGATAGTTAATTATACACATACACACACGCAAACACACACATATATGTATTTGAGTCAATTTAAGTCCAATCCGGGGCGAGGCAATTTTATCAGATAGTTACAATAGTAGGCCAGATGAGATTTTAACCCCCAACACAATAAGTTTGCCCTATGGCTGGAATCTTTAAATCTTACTGAAACGCACAAAAAAACTAATTACAAATACCGACGGGTGGTTAAACGATAACATAATAAAATGCATCTCAAAATTTACTGGCTGCCCCGTTCCTAGTAATTTTTGGTCTCCAGGATATAAAATATACACCGTTCTTCACAGAACACAAGGGCTTCTGGAAAATAAATACTAATTTAAAACTACAAGGGTAACCAAGCGCACAAATTCACTGGTTATTATATAATCGCTGCAGTGCGATTCAAGTGGTGTGATTTATATTGTTGACAGTATGAAACCAAGCAGATCAATAAACAGTAGTATGTCGATTCAAATGTCAGATTCGTACAACTCTTACAGATCAGTTAGATGTTTAGATTCTACAACAGGTGTCCAGCGTGAAACCAGTGGTTCCGATTGTGAAGTGTTTGCAATTGCAAATCTAACTGAAGTAATATTTAACAACTTTAAAGTGAATCTTTGTAAATACGATTTGATATACCGTTGATAAGAACCATTTAATAACTTCTTTTGTAAACAATAGATTATCGCCTTTTTTTAAGAGAGAAAACATGGCGGCATGCCAAGAGCAGAGCCGAAAAATAGTCATGTTTCTTGCACCTGCACATTACCTGACGTAATTAATGACATGATAAAATGTGAAAATTAAAAAATGTAAAATAAAATGGTTTCATAAATATTGCGTAAATGTACATGAACCTGCATTCAAATGGTTGTGTAATTTTTGTTCTTGGTAAAGAAGAAATAAAGAATATGAAAAAATAAATCACACAGCAACCTGCGACACATTAATCAGTTTAAAAACATTTTTGTTTTTGTCATGCGTTGCACTTATTCCGACATTTACCCATGTAGCGAACTGTTTTCTATACTTATTTTGTGTGTCAAGATTTTCAAGCGTGCTCTGTTGTCATTGCTTCTTTTATATACATATACAGTAAAACCTCCAGATCACTTCGACATAAATACCACCTAAAGTAAGACCACATTTCGACAGACCCATTTAGACGAAACAAAAATGGTTCCGTGAGTTCCGGGTTTTCTTCAAATGTCACTTTATGAGCTTCTAGAAATACGCTATTATCATAGGGGCTTCAAACGCCATTTACGAGTAAAAACCAACAAATGATACGTCAAATTAAAGCTGAGAACTTTACCTTTACAACGATGCTTTAACATCAAAAATATCTTTACAAATAAGAAAGTTATTGAGGGTTCCGTGACTTCCGGGTTTTCCGCGATAGGGTTCCGGGAAATAAACCTGGCCGTTGGAGGCAACAGCCAGTCAGTCTCCCAACTAAATATAAAATTTGGAAATGAATCAAGAACGGAGGTAAAGTAAGGAAGTGCTGGCCACCGCGCGCTAAAAGAGCCAGGCAAAACCTTTTCATTTGGTGATTAAGAATCAGGTAAGTTACTACTCCGGGCGTTTGTATTGTTGCGTGCATAAATAATGTACACTATTCCCCGACTACATTGTTGTCGTTTAACAGAGTACATTATTCCTAAAGTAAATCCGTTTATAGCTCTTTCTTTGTGTCGTTTATTTCATCAATAAACAAGTCGATTGTTTACTGCACAAATGGCTGGCTTCGGATATATCTTTCTTTGAAGACAGTCACCACAAAAATTAGTTTTTCAGAGAACCTCTTTCAAATTTCCCCATATTTTGTTCCTGTATGCTGCTAGTATCCCTGCAATTTATGCTGTTGATATAGATTTTGTCTAGCATTTTGCTGGAGCCAGCTTCGCATTAGTATTACTTCAGCAGGCAAGTCATGTGGGGAAAACAGCCTATTGGCTTAATGTCTTTGTAAGACCCACATTTCACTCAGAAATAAAAGGGAGTAACTTGAAAACAAACAGGACCTTAAACTTTAATAATCCGAATATTTGAGATGCGAAAAACTTCCCTCTTGGCTCTCAAGTAAAGATAATGGAGAGCTCTGGATGAGAGGGGGATGCGCCTGGTGACATATGGGTGATATCAGTGAGGGGAGAGGGGAGGGGCGGGAGGGAGGGAGGGAGGGGGAGCCAAAGAATTTTCTTCTTGCGCCGAAGAAAGCTTGGTAAGGAGAAGGTTCTGAAGAGCCCAAGATGGCCGACTGCCGTGTTTGGCATTCCGAGAGAAAGACGTGCAGCGAAAACGATAAAAGCAAGAATCAAAAAACCGCTGAGGCTATGTGGAATGAATGAGCTCTGCTGCCAAGCGCCATTCGGCTGGTATTCCTGACCACGAAGCCGTGGTTAACGGCGGAAGGAAGAAGTGATGATCTTGACACAAAGATCAGCTCTGTTGTCTATAGGGCCAAAGGCCGGAGTCCTTCACTCCATTACGGTTAGGTGTGCAAGACCGCTGCTGAATCTAATATATTCATTATTAGTCCATCGTTCTCGTCAGCATAAGGGAGAGAATAGAGCGCTGATTGGGAGAGGCTGTGGGTTAGGTCCCATTAAGTGAGGGAGTGCATGCTGGAATGGAGGCCACATAATACTGCGACGACCTTTAACTGAGAACGGGAATCAGAGTCTTATTGGAATTCCTCGGCGGAGAACAGCCATCTCCAAGTTGAGAAATTTTCCGGAATTTTGTGATAAACGATCCTTTATTCTTCATATTGAAGCCAGATTCTTGACGCTTCTCATAGAAAATATGTCAAGAAATTTTATAATTAACTGGTTTATTCGATCATGCACGATACCTCCTTTTGAAGAACTTTTGGTGTTGAGATGTTTATTTGCATGAATCTAGAAATACGACTAAATCCATGTGAAAATACGGTACCGAAAAAGTGGGCAACTGTTACTAGTTTACCACAGGATTGGAATGTTACTTCTCAAAGGCACAGTTTCATCTACGCATCCGACCACTCAAGGATCTAGCTTTCTAGCACCTAATAAGGATAAGTATATCCAAAATGATGTAGTTAAAGAAAATGTAACTTGTTGTTGAAAGTCAGTTTGATACGTCATTCTCGAAAAAATTTCAACATAACCAAAATGCACGAACTTACCACAGAATATAATTTCAAGAACACGCCAGTCTTTCTCGTTAGTCATTATCAACTTTTCTCATTTTTATATATGATTAACTATTCGCAGATATTTTTGACACCACTCATTCAAAATGTTTTCCAATCACTTTGTCAAATTGCATTGGTAGCCGTCCCAGAGAATCATCTTCATATTTAGTTCAAAATTCTAGGTATATCCACCCCCACACCCCAACGCCCACCCCCGCCCCCATCACACTTCTCTCATCGTCTTCAGGTCTGCTGCAAGATTATAGCCTTGACTTTTGATATGTAGTTACAAATGCCAGTCCCTTGTCCCCGCAGATGATTTCGGGAGCTACTTAGGTTCACTGAGCGAAAGAATGGCAGTGTAGATAATTTGTCTCGAACGGACAGGTGGTCACTATCCAAGTTCTGACAAAGCCATCATTAATAAGGGTGGTTCATCTGAATAATTTCAGTCCCGACATGAGCCAGAGATGTAGGCAAACCTCTCACTCTTCACTTATTTACTGAATGGGTTGATATTTGGGGTCACAATATGACCCATTGGCTCAAACACCATTCTCAAATCACAATAATGGCCGTAAAGCTACAGTGCTGTAGACGAACGACTATGCAACTGCCATCAACCTTTGTGCGACAAACTGTTTTCTAACATCTGGCTCAAGTTTTGTTGCAGTTTTCTACAAGGTATGGTGAAAAACATGTATGTTAACCCTGAATTCGTTTCTCCTCTGTATCCAGGCTCAGGACCAGCGCAAATGCAAGGTCTGGTCGAGCTTGCCCAGATGTAGACTTCTCATAGCCGAGTTGTCATCAAAAGTATGAAATCTGAAATTCGTTCTGATTTGTAAAAACAGTTTTGTAATTGCTCTTCTTTTACCGCGCCGATATTCAGATATGGAAAACTTACTATTTCCAATTCACCATATGGCCACAGATTATTTTTATGTATCTTCTATTCGTATCAAGTCAGTTCATTTTGTCATTCTGCAAATATGTTTCAGATCATTTATACCATAAGTGAGCTAGCCCTTTGTAATTATATATATATATATATATATATATATATATATATATATATATATATATATATATATATATATATATATATATATATATATATATATATATATATATATATATATATATATATATATATATATATATATATATATATACATATATACAATATATATATATATATATATATATATATATATATATATATATATATATTGCAGATTTTCAAAGAGTGGAAATAGTTTCTGTCATAGCTCATTACTATTTGCACCGCTGATTTTTTTGTGTTTTTATACATTTTTCTGTTACTGTTCGTGTGGTTGTGTCGTTTGCATTGTAAGGTTAGCATCTTCTGCTTCTTGTATAAGCATATTGCTGTCTTCGTGTGTTTCTCCACTCTTTGAAAATCTTTTTAGAAACAGTTTTGTTGATGTAATTTATTTGGCGTGTTTTGTGATTTTGCTATTTTTAATGTGCTCTTGTGTAATCCTTATGTGACGTGATTTTGGGCTTTGTGTGTATGTACTGTATTTAAGGGTGCTCTAATGTGTGTAATTTTGAACTGCCTTTATAGATTCTTTAATGACTGATCTTTTAACGTAATTCAGTTTTAGCCGTTCAGTCCTTTTGCTAATTTATTCGATTTTCGACAGAATTCCCTGATGGTGTGATTATGAATCACGAAACATAGGAAGCAATAAGGAAAGTGTGGATCTCCAGCCTACGAGGATTCCTGCCTTTGACTGCAATTTGTGCATGTGCACCGAATCTGGCCCATTTTGTGTCAGATATATACTAAAGATGTGTATCTATATACATTTATACATATATCTATCAATAGCCTATATATATGTTGACAGCCCCTATAGAACAATTAGTATATAGTTATGGCATTGAAATGTATGTCATTGATCCTTGATGGAATATGTGGCAGTGTTAACGTGTTTAAGAACTCAGATTAACACTTGTGTCAGCTCATACCAGGTTGTTTTGTAAACTGTAGTTCTCACGATGAGCGAAAGGAATTTGGGTCTTGGAAATCTAGGTGGCTCACGCAGTCACGAGTGCTGACCCTGTTGACCTGTATCGTGTCGGGATCTCCACGTCACTGGGGAGTGGCGGGAGAATGTTCTCAAATTGCGAGTGTTTGCGTAAGCGGCTCGAAAGGAGGTCATTGAGGTGTAATATATTGAATCTCGAGTACAGATGAATTATTCAGGCAGTTACCTTAATTGGTGGTTGCTCTGCCTTGCGGAGGGAGCTAGACTTTGCCAGTGAGAGGTGAGCAAGCGATCTTTTCATTTTAAAATGCCCGATTGGGCATTGAGGTCATTGTGAACTCGGTTGGTTTCATTGACATTTTATTGTTGAATATTTTTCCCCGTTTACTGTCTTGCATAATTACCATGTATA
This sequence comes from Macrobrachium rosenbergii, assembly GCF_040412425.1. NCBI lineage: Eukaryota > Metazoa > Arthropoda > Malacostraca > Decapoda > Palaemonidae > Macrobrachium > Macrobrachium rosenbergii. Next base: position 45,868,951 of record NC_089781.1, read on the forward strand.
ACCTTTGGGATGTGTTGGGTGATTTTTGTAACATGGGGGGTTCTCCCATTTATGCATTTACAGTATATGTCTTTGTGCTTTATTTAAAAGGTGACCCTTTGTTTCAGATGGAATGTTAGTGGTCACACGTTGAGGGAAATTCTGACATATAACTATGACTTCGGTCATGACACACTTTGACATTATTTTTGGGAGTATTTAAATGATTGGTGTCAAAATGTATTTACCAGTCCAGGGATTTGACTTTTCTTTTGCTTATTTGCCAGAAGTTAAGGACAGTCTTTGCCCTTCCCTTCTTTAATTTTTTTTTTTATTTTGTCATGTTAAGTTTGGGAATAAAACTGTATTTTGGTAGAACATGAGTTTTGTCTAGCCTTGGTTTAATTTGAGCTATGACATGAGAGAGACAGGGTAAGGAGATGGGCTCTGACAATTCTAGGAGCTCTACGATGAGCAGGGATGATGGGGTTGACTTTGAAGGGAGGTTGTTTCTTGCCCTTTGACTTTAGGATTTTGGTTATGGAAGAAGCTGGGAAAAGGATTACATATATATATATATATATATATATATATATATATATATATATATATATATATATATATATTAACTTTATCACATACACAATTGTTCTGTGCATAAATAGAATTACTAAAAGGACCTCATTCAAACTGGATGGTATCTAATGAGTATTTATTCAGAAAAAGTTACAAGCTTTCTTGGACAAACAGTCCACATTATCAAGTATCCGTACAATGAATAAATACTCCATTAGATACCATCCAGTTTGAATGAGGTCCTTTTAGTAAATATATATATATATATATATATATATATATATATATATATATATATATATATATATATATATATATATATATATATAATATAATATATATATATATAATCATATGTATGGTATATATATATATATATATATAATATATATATATATATATAGAAATAATCAACACACAATCACGTGTGGAACAGAAATGAATTTCTGACTCACATCAGGATGGAACCCGGGTCTTTCAATTGAAAGGCAAGGGTGCTGCCCACTAGGCCATACGAGACTTGTATGGCCTAGTGGGCAGCGCCCTTGCCTTTCAATTGAAAGACCTGGGTTCGATCCTGATGTGAGTCAGAAATTTATATATACAGTATATATATACATATATATATACTGTATATATACTAGCCCAGGAAAACTGAATAACAACTGATAGATCCCTCTCTCTCTCTCTCTCTCTCTCTCTCTCTCTCTCTCTCTCTCTCTCTCTCTCTCTCCCTTTCCTGTTAAGATAGTTGCTTCAGCTACATTGCCCCCACAGTATTCTTTTCCACATATTAAGTCATATGTATACCGAAATGAGGTATGATAAGCCAAAAGAGTTTATTTAGCTACTAAGTTACTAAGTCGACGGCCGTCACTAAATGTCGGAGTTCTCGTGTTCAGTGGTTTGAGCCCGTGAGACGGCAGACTTCTTATCAACTATAATTCCCTTTGGTAAACATATATACATACAGTATATTATTTCCAAGGCATAGCAAACTGGATATTAAACGACGATTGTAGCTTAATGGTTGTATATGAAACACTGTGATGTGATAAAAATTCATTCATAAAATGGCTACGTGCTTCAAACACACCAAACGGATATCACGGTGAAGGTGGGCTGATGCCGACGCTAATTACAAATACCTGAGCTCGACGGCGCGCGATTTGTACACGACAGTCGCTAGCAACTTATACCGCTTTTGTTGATATCCGAATGGGGCCGTTAAGGCATCACTGAACGTTCTAAGTTCTCGTGTTCGGTGGTTCCGGCCCGCAAGACAACGAACTTCTAATCAACGATAATCCCCATACAGTATATATAATATATATATATATAAATATATATATATATATATATATATATATATATATATATATATATATATATATATATATATATATATATATATATATATATATATATATATATATATATATATATATGTTGGACCCTGTTTCTTTCCTTCAAGGGGCCCAACACTAAGGTAACGCGTCCGCGCGTACGGCATATGGTAATTATTGTAAGTAGGAACAAGTGGCTCTTTAAAACAGTTATTAAATTGTAAATTACCGAGGTTAAAGGGAAAATGATTAATTGTTCCCGTTTCTTCTTTATTTGTGATTTTTGTCTTACAGTTCCACCTATAGTTCTTAACTGTTTCTTAATGGTTCGAGACTTTAAGATAATGGTTTCGAGACTTTGAAATAATGGTTTCGAGAGACTTAACGAATTAGATTACGGGGACTATTGTTTGAGAGAGTCTTTCTTCACTAAAACACTTCTTCTCCTTCTGTCTTTTCTGCTTCCCACACTTCGGAATAGTTCTCTCTCTCTATCTTCCCACTCTGCGGCTTTTCTCTCTGTCTCTCTCTTTTCTCTCCGCGACTTTTCTCTCTGTCTCCTTTCCTGTATGCCTGTCCTTATATCTCCCATTTTCCCTTGTGTCAACCATGACGTCATATTCTGGGCAGGTACTGCTTTTCTGAGGCACCACCTCCACTTGCTTCATTCCAACCTTTGGAGGTGTGTTTTAAGGAATTCCTGTTGATTATTGGGTAGTTACTCCTTGTAGGACGTCCCTAGGTCTCTGGCACTGATGGCATTTGATTGGCCAAAACATCTAGGCTTGACCTGTGGGCGTGGCTTATTTCTTTGGGCTATCGTTTGAAGTCAAGGGGGGGTGAGGTTTTTCCCACACTCTACTAACCATAAGGTTCCTTCGCAGGACCCTCATGGATTTCGAAGGCACGGCCAGATGCAATTTCTCTTAGCGCCTCGTTAGTGCTGGTGTGTTCTTGAAGATATGGTTGGAGACTTGTTTTGACAGGCTGGGAGATTTATTGCGTTATGGTCCTTCGTACTGACCCAAATGGAAATAGGATATTTCTACTTCGAAAAAATACATTTTTCTCTATTCTCTCGATACAGTCTCAGCCATGCTACCTAACTGGCTCCTGACAGTTTTCTAAATAAACAAAACAGTATGGACTATGAGGGCTCCTAACAATATGCACGTTCTGTATGACAAATTCCTCCTATGAATCTGGCTTTAAGTATTAAAACAACCGTAAATGATATAAAAGAGCAAAGAAACATTAGCAATTATCTATCAAGTTACATTTGGATTTACTCAGCCCTCATACCTAGCTGCCTAACAGGTGGATTTTAAATTTTAAATAATCAATCTGTACAATCATAAGTAACTCATTTCTTGGCCGTTCTTCATCTTGTTGGGCGCTGCTACAAACAATGATAATGTCCTTACTTGTATCTTGGGTGTATTCAAACATTGTGTAACTAACATGTGTAACACTTGTGTATGTGTTGCTTGACTTTATCAATGCAACTTCTTACAATTTTAATGACTAACTCAAAGTGACTGGCAACTTGGGTCAGGTACAAAGTATGAATATTTTGTGACTGGCAAAACAAATCGGTGAGCTTTCGCTAATTAAAGTATCTCTAAGAAACGAAGATCGTAAACGTGTTAGTTCTATGAGAAAATAAGTAATTACTATTTCTACTTCTAGTGTTAGTATAATTCGTGCACTCCTTTCAATGTTGACATGTTATGGGTTATGCCAAGACTTCGCCTTGATGAGGTATGCTTAACATACTCACAAATCTTACAAACTGTATTTCTCATTTCTTTACCCTTTACTTCTATGATTAGTACACTGATACAAATATTCGTGATTTGAAAACGAGATTCTCGTTGAAATCATTTAAAACCTGTCTTAAACTTCTACCTCATTCTTCTATTAGGGACAGTGGGTTGCAAATCCCTAAAGATGACTGTTAACCCTTCTGACTTTAATACGTTACATTTCAGAAATTTTACTTTACTTTCTTGCTTCCTAAGTAATTCCCCTCAGTTAAAGAAAAAGTAAATTCGAAGTTACGGCGCCTTAACCCCAAATTCTTTTGTTACAAGACCGACTAATTAAAGTAAGCATTGCAACATTATAAAAAAAATAGTTTCATTACTAAGTCAACCAATAAAAGGCAAACTCAGCAACAAAGAAATCAAATACAGGGAATAATAGGATGAATTGATGGGTTTGTTCTTATCATTATTACTGAAATGTGACTCTTCTATTTCTTAGTATTTTCTTCTGAAGTAGCTTCTTCTAATTCTTCAGTCAGTTCTGCCTCTTTAACTTCTTTTGTTCTCTTGACTTTATCTTTATTTATCCAAAATCCTTCTTCTTCTAATGATTCAGCATATGTGGAAGGTATTACTTCATTCACCTTTTTCACTTTCATCTTAGTCTCTTGCACATCTGTGACCTGGTATGGCCCTGTGAATTTAGTGGCTAACTTGTAATTAATTCCACTTCTTACTTCCTTCTTGAGGTAAACTTCATCGCCTATCTTGTAATCTACTGGCCTTAATCCTTCTTGATGCCTGTTTATCATATTCTTCTGAGCTTCCTCTAAATTCTTGTGTAATTGCTTATGAATTACCTTGAAATTCCCAATTCTTATTTTCATAATGTCTTCAGAGTAATTAGGCTGTAGTGGCTGATTTAGCCACGCATATGGTAATCTTGGTTCATATCCCATTAAAGCTTTTATGGGTGTTGCTTGAGTACTTGTATGATACTTAGCATTTAGTGATAATTGGACTAAAGTTAAATTGATGTCCCAATCAGGATCCTGTCCTACTGTATGCCTTAATCGTAACCCAACATACAAAAAAAGGGGTTTCGTCCAGAAGGCAAGCTTAAATCACTGGCATGTGTCCTTACAATAAGAATATAACATATATATTCTCCACAGGAAGAAGTTTGACAACACTGTAATCATACGTCATCTAATTTTATAGAGATGGACAAAATTTGCAAAAAAGGTGTTTTATTACTTTGAATATCAATGTACTAATTTATACCAACTCATTGCTATAGTTAATATAATAAAAACTTCTTCTGTGGAGCAAAAATAATCATATCAACGTATTTTCATAGAAACTGGGAAATACACCAAAATAAGTATTCAAGAAAAACTAGGAAATTTTATTCAAGGGGAATAAATGGCAATTTTTGACAGGTTCCATAATTTCATCCGCTACTAGCTTATCTAAGGCATCTTCAATCATTTTCTTGTAATAAAAAGGAACTGCGCATGCTTTCATAAACTTTGGGGTAGCATTACCTTTTAAATAAATCTTAGCCAAAACACCAGCAATAGGTTTACTTGAATCTACCAAGTAATTATCTAGCAGCTTTTCTGCACTCACATTAGCAACCTTTATTAATCTAGTACCTTCATCTATTCCAGCCAGATAAATACCTACTTGCTGCATTAAATCTTTACCACACAAATTTGTATTACAAGAATCAACAACATAAAATACCTGTGAAACCTTTGTGCTATTATAAAGTACAGGAGCTAACACTTTGCCCAAGACATCAATTTTCATATTATCATAACCTCTTAGCTTTTTATTGCATTGTTCCATATTTAGTTTTAACCTATGTACCCACTCTTTGTTATAGTAGACACAGCAGCGCCACTGTCAATCTCAAATGGAACTAAATTCTGATTAATACTGAAATAAAATTCATCAGAATTAAGAGCAAAATTCTTTCCTTTAACCATTAACAATCTATCATCACTGTTGTCTTCATAATCATCAATAGTTTTTACAGCCTTCTTACCTTCAGCCCTACTATTGGAAGCCTTATACCTAGGTTTAACACTACTAGGCCTATGAAGAGACAAATCTTTGTTTGCCTCTCTACACACCCTTTTTAGATGACCTTTCCGTTTACAAATGTTACAAGTCAAATCTTTAAACCAACAGTCTATACTCTCATGAGAAAAACCACAATGCTTACAAGATGACTTTTCTTTTCTCACTGAACTAACCTGTGGCTGTGATTCGTTCCTCTCACCCACAAAAGCCTTTTCCAAGTTCAAAATTCTTTCTAAAACTGCACTAGAGGTCATAGCTTGGAGATCAATATTCAAAGCAACTAAATTGGGAAAATATACTTCATTGTACACTGCCATAAACAACTGATCTCTGACTCTTGAATCGAAATGATTACCAAAATTGCAATCTTTTGCTAAAGCCTTGAGGTCAGCATACAAACTATTCACTGTCTCATCCCTCCTTTTTTTTCTTTGTTGAAAAGCTATTAGGCTACGATGATAAGAAGGTTTCACAATATAATGTGATTTCAATACAGCTACAAGGTCATCGTAAGTCTTTGTATGGGGTAAATCAGGAGCACACAAATTACCCAGTACACTAAAAACATCAGTTCCAATCGACACTAGCAAAACATTTTTCTTTTTGTTATCTTCCTCAATTCCAAGATTACTAAAATTAGCTTCTAATAAACTAAGCCAAAGATCCAGGGTTATCTGAGAAGAATTAAAAGGATCAATCTTAATCTGAGTAGTCGTCGCCATCGTGAACAAAACTGCAAGATGAAGCAAAACTGTAGGTAGCAGCCTATATGCCCGGTAAGGTAGGGTAAAAACACAATAAATCGAAGCATCAACTAGTACAGCTTGGGGAATTGAAAATCCTCACCCCTTGCATAGGCGAACTCTGCCTAACCTCCGCACCATCGCCGTCAATCAACTGGCCTTACAGAAGTGTCCTCAGAGCCGGGAGGCTATGCTGAACTCATCAAAACTCCTGGAAAATCCTTACATCCACATGAAGTTCTTGTAGACCCTATGCTCCTCTGCATGGATTCTCGTCGCCATTTGTTAGGACGAGCATAATTAAATACAGGGCCGGATACAAGGTTTATTGTGAATCCGTTACAACAACTTGCCGCCAAGGACCAGCACACCTGCCGCATGACAACACAACAAGGAACTGAGAACTCAAAAACAAAAGACGTTCACAGCAGGGAATAGAATCAGAATTAATAAAGAATTACCTTTTTTTATCTAAAACTCTACAACTTGCATTGCCACGCAAGCATTCCAATCATGTACTCATAATGTTCCACCGAATCTTCTGTGTCAAACTGTATGCATGTTTCTGTTTGTGAAGATGCCAAAGTCTCACCATTTCACATATATTATGCTACTGCATTGTATTCATTAATCTGTCTCGAATCTCATGCAATTGGCCATATGTGGAATTTCCTGGCCTTACCATTGGTATGTTTTATCACTGTACATTTATTATGTCTCTCACGATCACCATCTGTTTGTCTGTCGACAAGCATAGATGTCCAAAACATAGTCTCTGTTTTACCTTGTCTTTGTGTAGAAACTACATTGCAGCTCGCACCAGCCAGTAACAACTTCGAAGATTCAGTACATTCATTCAGTAAGGAACCAGCAATAAACTAGACAACACCCAGCCAGTATGTCACTCAATACTTTCCTTACACTGGTGACCCCGGAGTGACCCGAAGGAGCTGATGGTAGAGGTCCGACCCACGATGACGACCCACACGCCAACGAACCCTTCTCCACCTCCCCGACTCAGCTTCCCGCCATTCCCGAGCCTTCAGTAGATGTCCGACCCTCCAAGATGACCCACCCCACCACAGGAACCCTGGACGCCTCCTCCAGGCAGCCTGCCGCCGCCCCCGAACTCGTACCGGACGACCTGACCAATGAAGGACCAGCCGACGACATCTTTCAGCCTGCCGCCATCCCCCTCAAGCTGGCTAACGAGGGATCAGCCGACGTCATCCTTCAACCCGCTGCCGTCCTCCTCGAGTTCCTGCTGGCCGGCGCCGCCCTTCAGCCTCCCGCCCACCTAAAGCCCAAGCCCTTCACACCCATTCGAATTGTCAGCAAGACGATTTCTGCATTGGGGCCTTGCTCGGGGGAGCAGAGTATTGTAAGGAACCGCATGGCGGTCCTATGGGCACACGTGTGTGCGAGTCAGCCATCGGACAAAACAAGACAAAGCATCCCGCTTTCTCTCTCTCCCTCCCATGCATCAGTTGAAGGGGAGTGCTCAAAGGAACACAGCTTCTACCATACAATATTCCTGTCTATTTCTCTCTGACCATTGTTGTCTCGATTCATGTACAATCACCACTACTTGCATTGCCATGCAAGCATTCCGATCATGTACTCATAATGTTCCACCGAATCTTTTGTATCAAACTGTATGTATGTTTCTGTTTGTGAAGATGCCAAACGTCTCGCCATTTCACATATATTATGCCACTGCATTGTATTCATTAATCTGTCTCGAATCTCATGCAAATGAGCAAATGTGGAATTTCCTGGCCTTTCCACTGATATGTAAGGACGGGATTGAGTGACATACTGGCTGGGTGTTGACTGGTATATTGGTGGTTCCTTACTGAATGAATGTACAGAATCTTCAAAGTTGTTATTGGCTGGTGCAAGCTGCAAAATAGCATCTACACACAGACAGGACAAAACAGAGGTAATGTTCGGACATCTGTGTTTGTCAACAGACAAACAGATGGCGATTGTGAGAGACATAATAAACGTACAGTGATAAAACATATATCAATGGAAAGGCCAGGAAATTCCACATACGGCCGATTGCATGAGATTCGAGACAGATTAATGAATACAATGCAGTAGCATAAGAGATGTGAAATGGCGAGACATTTGGCGTCTTCACAGACAGAAACATACATACAGTTTGATACAGGAGATTTGGTGGAACATTATGAGTACATGATTAGAATGCTTGCATGGCAATGCAAGTAGTGGTGATTGTACAAAAATCAAGACAACAATGTTTAGGGAGAAACAGACGGAAATATTGTATGGTAGAAGTTGCGTTCCTTGAGAGAGAGAAAACGGGATGCTCTTGTTTTTGTCTTGTCCCCTCCGATGGATGATGAACACACACGTGTGCTTGAAAGAGGCCACGATCGGTGCGATGGGTCTCTTACAGATATATATTTTATCAGTGTACATTTATTATGTCTCTCTCCAAAACATAATCTCTGTTTTGCCCTGTCTTGTGTAGAAATTACAATGTAGCTCACACCAGCCAATAACAACTTCGAAGATTCTGTACATTCATTCAGTAAGGAACCGGTAATAAACTAGACAACACCCAGCCAGTTTGTCACTCAATACCTTCCTTACACCATCACCAAGGCGTTCAAAATCACCACCAAATGCTGGAGGCGGCGCTGGAGAGGGCAAATAAAGGAAGCAAGCCAGACCTGGGCTGACTGGGCATACCAATCCGAGCGAGCCCTCACGAAATGGCTAGAATCCCTGGGAGTCTCCTCCGCCAAGGCCATCTTCGAAAAATTCAAGCTGGAGTATTTCTTGCTTTACGTGCCTCCTGCCCTAGCCACTCACTTAGGCAAAAAGGCACCCACGACATTGGCTGAGTGCTGTCGCCTCGCCGACATGTGGGACACCCATCACGTCCACAACAGCTCCATGGGGCGGAAAATCCCCCTTCCTTTCTCGCCAGCGCCCCCCCACCGAATAATGGGCAATCGCAGAAACCTGTGGTGTACTTCAGGTTCTGTAGGAAAGTCAGGCATTCCACCGAGCAATGCCGAAACAAGCAAACAGTGCCTCTTAAATCCTCTCCCACAAACCCAAATAACTTGTCTGTGCCCTCCACAGGGGCAGTGCGAAAAGATTTTAGCCAAAGCTATTGCACGGTGTGCAAGGTGTATGGCCACTCTCCCTCATGGGTGAAATGCTCTAAAAATATTAAATCAAATACTTCCGCCATCGCCTTGGCTGTCATGAATTCCAAGTCCTTGGGCTCTCCCACCGCAGGTCCCATATTGTGGCCCCTCCCCAGGTCAGCTACCCAGCGTGCCGAGTCAAGGCATTCGATGATTCTGGTGCACAAATCTCCCTCATATGAAGGGACAGAGTTCCCTATGGAGCTGTCATTAACAGAAAAAAACTCGTCACAATTGAGGGAATAAGTCAATTTAAAATGATACTCCCTACAGTTCAATTGAGAGTCACAAGACCTCACCAATCTAAAATTTGCAATCTTGCAGTAGCAAGCTATATTCCCGGAGGCTATGACGTCCTCCTGGGACAGGACTTTCAGTCCCCACCTAAGTCACAACAATCCAGGGGTCCAAATCCCCCACATCATTCCTCAGGCGTGAGTAAGCCTCCACCGCCTTCTCCCACATCAATACCGGCACCCCCTGGGTACCACAAAGACGTAAAGTTTCTACCAGTGCCACCTGAGTACGATATACAGTGGCCCCCTCAATCAATTCCCAATCCCATTCCAGTGCCCAGCCCTGACCTAGTGCCAGTGCCAGGGCCCCAATCAGATCTCCCTCCAGGAGGTTCAAACCCAAATTCCAATTCTCTGCCAGTACCACTTGCATGCACTGGGCAGTACCAAGCTCCGCCCGTCCTGACCAACAAGCACACGAACCCACTGATAGTGCCTGACCCTGCCTTAGTGCCAGCACCAGAGTATGCCCCCGATCTCCATTCAAGGGATCCAACTCAGGACCCCCTCTCTTCTCCCTGCCTGGCCCCGCTACCAGCGTCGGTAAGAGAGGCGGTTCCTCCCGACCACAGCAGAAGTTCGCCTAAAGGTGCAGCCTCGAAACCTGTGCCTGACTTGGTCATTGCTACCTGCAAGCCTCTCACCCCACCCCACCCCCACCCCTGACCGCCTCCTCTCTGTCTCAGTCCATGACAGACACAATCGCAAGTCAGGATTCTGCCATCTCTCACTTGGCTGATGAACTCCAAGAGCTGCAATGGATCATGGTAGAACTAGCAAAGAAGATCCCTTGGTCAGCTGTCAAGGAAGCCAACGCAGGTGGCACTCACATACCACCTCCAGGCTTGGGTCCCCAGATTCCCCGACTGAGAACAACCATCGACGTAGGAGAGGTCCATGTAGGAAATACCATGGGTGTGGATAATTCCAGGTAGCTTAAAGAGAGCTTCTGAGCTCTCCTGGCATCTGTGCCAACTTGGCACAGTGCCACCCCTTCATCCTCCGAAGATCTTGGCACCTCTATCCAGAAAGAGTATGTCAAGGTACTCCATGATTCTTTTCATCCCCTTTTGCAATGCTCTTCCTTATTCTTTCCTATAACATTTCCTTTCTCCCTGCAATTACTACTTACTTTTGTTTTACACATGGGAACACCCAACACGCCCACACAAGCTCATGCTGAGAGAGCTAACAAACAACCAGTTGTGGCACTGAGGACCCCAGTTTCTTCATGTTGAAGGTCCAAATACCACAACCCTGAAAGCAAAGGTAGCCGCTTGTGATGGTGTCTTGTACCACAGGAATCGAGCATACTTGGTGTCCTGTGGATCAAGGAGGACTCGATGGAAGGCTTTAGATATGTCAGCAGTTAGTGCACAGGGATTTACTGTAAATTTTAACACAAGGTCGTACAACAACTCAACTATACTATGACCTGGATATAAGCAATCATTCAAGGAGATTCCTCCCTTCGACTTGGAGGAAGCATTAAACACGATCCTAAGGGGTGTAGTAGAACTCTCTTTCTTAACACCAAAATGAGGCATGTAGCAGCCTTCTGTTCTCGAGTTGAGGATTTCTTCTATGAACCCCGCTTCAAGATAAGTCTGAAGGACTTGCTCGTAAGTGATGCGGTAACTAGGATCTCGATCAAATCTCATTTCTAAAGCATTTAGTTGTGCAATGGCATTATGGCAATTGACACTCAGACGTTGTTCATCGCGAAAGGGGAGGCTTACTTGATAACCCTGATCGGTTCATACTACATTGTCCTTTACTTTCTTAATGGCTAGGTTCTCAGAGATGGAAAATTGCTCTTTGGGACTGATACCAATCATATCAAGTCGCCACTATTCATCGACATCATGGCTCGGTTCTACTCTTCATCAGACACATAAGGCTTTCACGGCAGTCGTGTCAACTCCCTTAAGTGCCCACTGGGGGACCTTCCCATAAGGGGATACTCCTTGATGAGTCACTAAAAGACTGACTCCATCACACTTGTCCATACTAAGGACAAAGTGATTGAAATAGTTGGCACTGATCAGTACGTTCACATTTTTCAAAACATCATTACAAACTTCTTCGTCTGCCATCTTGTACCCTTTGTTTTGCAAATGATGTTTTACATTAACTAGGCCTAAGTTGTAGATGGGCATGTTCACACTGTCGTGCACTATCAATTTTGTCCTTATTACCTATTTCCCATTTGAACTTTACAAGAAATCAAATCGTATTCGCCATCAATAACATCAGAACCAAATGGTGCAATACTCAGGGAGACTTTCTTTATTACTGGCAACTTTAATTTCTGGGCTAGCCAGCTAGAAATAAAACTATGTTGGCTCCCGGTGTCTAAAAACACTCTGGTTGGAGCCTGTTGGCCCTGGGCACACAAGATGGCCGACACGTTTGGTAACAGCGTCGATGGTAGGCCCGAGTCAGAAGCATTTACTGACTTTGCATTCAAGCAGGGGTTTTCATCACTCTTTTTCTTCCCACTTATGTTAGTACTTACATTAGAACCCTCAGGATTTCTAGGGTGAGGTTCAAGAGATGTCAGAAGTGAAAGACTGATCCTTTATTATTCTCAACAGGTGTTTATGATGCAGAAAGCGGACGGAAAGGTAGCGGCGACCTGAAGCCCCCTCCCCGCCACATCCATACGGAGGTTGTGTTTGTTAACAGGCATAAAAAGACATATATAATGCGTTACAGAACATGTAAAGGGCAGGTATATATATCGTGTAAAGGGCAGGTATATATATCGGCGGACAGGCTGAACAATGATGCATACACTGAGATACATAAAGAATCTGAAATATCAACAAGTAACATACATGAGGTGATTAATGTACGTATGAAGAGAAAAACACAAGAAAGGAGAGGCGATTTAACACCCTTACAAATACTCTCCACCAAGACAATAATTAGAGGAGCAGTTATTGGATGAAAATAACATTAATCACACAGGCGTTGAGGCAGTCGGAGTGGGGCCCTGCTTCTGGAGAACTGTGGGCGTGGGATGGAACCGACATCTGGGGTTGGCTTGATGTGTTTCCTCAGCCGCCCCGGACACCGCTTTGGTGGGGGAGCAGGTGTGTCTGCAGGTAGGTACTGAGGGGGAACTCTGGGGCACCTGCCTTCTTCCTCGCGTACTTCACTGTCCAACAGGAATGCCGGCTTCAGCATGGATGTCAAGGAGGCATGCCTTGGCGGCCTGCCTGATGACTTGGTGGGGCCCCCTGTAGGGCCTGGTTAAGGTTGGCCGACGGGCGTCCACCCTGACGAAGACGTATGCGCAAGAGTGTAAGGCAGGTGGGCTGTAGGCAGTGGTTCTGTCGGTGAAGGTTTTATGGTAGGGCGCGAATTTCTGTGCTAGTTACCTCAGCCTCAGGAGGTGGGTGTCGGCGCCATTGGCCGATGGCAGGAAGAATTCTCTGGGGACGGCCAGTGTCTCCCCATAGATTTTTTCACTAGGGGGGGCGTTGCCATTTGCCTTCGGTGCAGTGAGAAGACCCAGCAGGACCCAGAGCAGCTGTTCCTTCCACCTCTCAGCTGTGCAATGTGCCATGAGAGCTGCCTTAAGAGAGCGGTGCGCCCTCTCGACCATGCCATTCACCACAGGGTTGTAGGCCGCTGTGCTGTGTTGAGTTGTACCCATCAGGCATGCCAAGGAGACCCAGAGCTCTGACAGGAAGGCTGGACCCTTGTCCATAGTGATGCTGTCTGGCACTCCGAAATGGCTGATCCAACTGGAGAGGAGGGCCTCTGTGCATGACGCTGTTGATGCCTCCTCCATGGGGGTTGCGGGTGGAGCAGTCTATGATCATCAGGAGGTATCTGGCTCCTCCCAACTGCAGAAGGGGCCCGACAACGTCGATGTGGATGTGGCCAAATAGCCATCAAGGCTTGGGGAAATCGCCGACCCCAGACTCTGTGTGCCAGGATGTTTTGCTCACCTTACCTTACACCTTACACCTTACAGGCCTTACAGTTCGTTCTGGTTGCCCCAGGTCCCTCAGTGTGAGGCACCTTTGATGTCTACCAGAGAATTGCTAACGCATCTTCCGGTATATTTTGCATCTTCCAGTCTAGGATGGTCTGGGATGCATCTTAGATATTTGTCGAGCTTATTCTTAAGCACATCTACGCTCACTCCTGTTATGTTCCTCAGATGAGCTGGTAGCGCATTGAATAGACGCTGCATTATCGATGCTGGTGTGTGATGGATTAATGTCCTGTGTGCTTTCCTTAGTTTTCCTGGTATAGTTTTTGGCACTATTAATCTACCTCTGCTTGCTCTTTTTGATATTTTTAATTCCATGATGTTTTCGGTAATTCCTTCTATCTGTTTCCATGCTTGAATTACCATGTAGCGTTCTCTTCTCCTTTCAAGACTATATAAATCTAAGAACTGTAGTCTTTCCCAGTAGTCAAGGTCCTTAACTTCTATTCTAGCTGTAAATGACCTTTGTACACTCTCTATTTGTGTAATATCCTTTTTGTAGTGTGGGTACCATATTATATTGCAATATTCAAGTGGACTACGTGACGTACGTTTTATAAAGCATAATCATGTGTTCAGCTTTTCTTGTTTTGAAGTGCCGGAACAACATTCCCATTTTTGCTTTGCATTTTGCCAATAGAATTGCTATTTGATCATTGCATAACATATTCCTATTCAACATCACACCAAGGTCTTTAACTGCTTCCTTGTTTGTGAGTGTCTCATTATTAGGGCCTTTATATGCATATAGCATTCCTACTTTATCACCATAGTTCATTGATTCAAATTTATCAGAGTTAAATACCATCCTATTTATCTCTGCCCATTTATATATTTTGTTTAGGTCTCTTTTGTAGCGAGTTCCTATCTTCATCACAAGCAATTTCTCTACTTATTCTTGTGTCATCTGCGAAACTTCTTACTACTGAGTCCTTAACATTACTGTCTATGTCTGCAATCATAATCACAAACAGCAATGCAGCTAACACCGCCGTACCTTGTGGTACACCGGATATTACCGTAGCTTCATCCGATTTCTCATCGTTTGCAATCACTATCTGTTTTCTGTTTTGCAAAAATTCTTTTATCCATCTTCCTACTTTGTCAACAATGTTATGTTTTCTAATTTTTTTCGCTAATATATTATGATCTACCTTGTGCAAAAGCTTTTGCAAAGTCTAGGTAAACCACATCTGTATCTTTATCATTTATCATATTTTTATATATGCTTTCATGGTGGACTAACAGTTGGGTTTGTGTACTTTTTCCGGTACAAAACCATGTTGTCCTATATTGAACAATCTATTTTTCATTAAATGTTTCATTATATTTTTTTCATTACCCTTTCATATACTTTCATAATATGAGACGTCAGACTCACAGGCCTATAATTACTTGCCTCTAGTCTTGAACCACTTTTGAAAGTAGGAGTAATATATGCTAATTTATGCTCATCATAAATCTTGCCTGTATCTATACTTTGTCTTAATAATATTGCTAGCGGCTTTGCGATTGAATGAACCACTTTCTTTAACAATATGGCAGGTACTCCATCTGGTCCTGCTGCTGATCCATTTTTAATTTCATTAATAGCCTGCACAATATCGGCTTCTGTAATATCTATATCTGATAAGTATTCAGTATTTTCATCTCTTATTTCTGTATCATTATCTTCATTGTCAATTCTAGGTGTAAATTCACTCTTATATCTTTCTGCTAATATGTTACATATTTCCTTTTTCATTCGTTAATCGCCCTTCAATTCTTAGAGGGCCTATTTCTACTCTTATTTTATTCATCTTTTTTGCATATGAATAAAAAAATTTTGGGTTTTGCTTGATATTTTGTAGTCTCTTTTCTTCTAGGTTCCATTTTTCATTTTCTTTTGATTGTATAATCTTTTGTTCTGCATTTTCTATCTTACTTTTTAGTTCCATCACTTTCCATGCATTCTTTTCTTTTGCAAGAGCTTTTATCCACTTTCTGATTTTCTGGAACAAGATCCTTCTGTCTCTTGGAATTCGTGACTGATGTTTACTTTTTTTCTTCGGTATATATTTTTCCACTATTTCCTCTAATATTTTATATAATATATCGGTATTTACCTGTATATCATCACTTACAAATATGTTTTCCCATTCTTTGTTTAATTCTTCATTTATTTTTGACCAATTTATATTCTTACTATAGAAATTGTATTTTCCATATCCTTCCCATTTTTTCGTCTCTTGCTTTTCTCTGTTTTCATGTGTTCTGGAACGGACTGTTAGTTCTATGACATTATGGTCCGAAATACTCGTCTTATATACTATTATTTCTTTAACATAGTTCACCTCATTCACAAATACTAGGTCTAAAATATTATCCTTTCTTGTTGGTAGGTGATTTATTTGCTGAATGTTATGTTCTAGTAGCATATCTAATAGCTTTTCAAATTGCCTCTTATCTTCTGCACTACTATTGCTCTCTTTTTTATATGTATAAATACAACCACAGTCTCCTATTCGTTCTTTCCATTCTACAAAAGGAAAGTTAAAGTCTCCGGATAGGAGTATAGTCCAGTCCTTGTGATTTCTACATATTTCATCCAATTTCTCAATTATTATGTCAAACTTTTTAGTATTAGGTGGTCTATATATTACAATGTTCACTAATTTTTCAGATTCAAATTCTACCGCTATTAATTCACATTCTGTGTTACTATATTTCTCACAGATCTTTCCTTGATTGGCATCTCTCCCATACATCGCGGTTCCCCTTGATTTCTATTTTTCTATCTGATCTATAAGTTTGGAAACCCTTTATCTGGTCATCATTACCAGTCTCTTGGGAATACCAGGTTTCACTTATATTCAATATTTCTATTTTTTTCATTTTGGGTTAGTTCTTCTAAGAACTCTATCTTTCTTTTGAGTTACTTGAAACTAAACCCTCATGCGTTCATCACTATGATGGTTTGCGTATTATCTCCATTATCTAATATGGGTAATAATAAGGATTTTCCCATGTCTCTTTCCTGTTCTGATATGTTGATCTTTTTTTCATTTCAGAAATTCGTACATTAAAAATCCAGCTTTTCCATTATATTTGATCTTCCATCTTCATCTTGATTCATATTGATTTGCATGTTCCTTGCTATATCTTATCTGCTGACATTTCATAATGAGTTGTTGGCTTGCTTTTTGCCTTCATCACATGATCTTTGTTCCTTTCTTTATTTGTTTCACTTTTACCTTGATTTTTATATGTATTTGGTTTTGATTTTGGTTTTCATGGCTACAGGATGCATGTACCTACATTTCTTATTAAACCTACATCCATTTCCTTCTTTCCAGTTTCTACATATTTTTGGATGTAGATCGCTGCATTCCTCTTCATAGCCATCTAGATATGCACATTTGCCATAGATCTCATAATTGTGACATATCTTGGGATGTTTGTAATAACATCTTTCACCAAACCTGCAATGCCCTCTTTTCAAAAGGGTGCATACTGTGTCTTTCTATTCTTTTTTTTTCTTGTTCTTTCGCATCGGTATTAAGATCCGGGTACAACCTCTTTGGGATTTTATTTTGATTTATCATGTCATAATTTATTTCTTCATATGTATGTTGCTGTATTGCCTCATATGTAGAATCTATGAGTTTCTCTGCATCCATACTCTTATCCTGTTCTTTGTTTTCATTACTCTTTTCTCTCTCTTCAGTCTTATTTTCTTCTTTTCTATTTTCCTCTTCTTCCTCTTCTTCCTCTTCTTCATCTTCTTCATCTTCTTCATCCTCCACAATCTGTACATTAAGTCTTGATTTAATGACCTTGTCTATCCATACTAGACATGTTGAGCAAAATATTTGTGTCCTTATTTTTATTTTGCACTACTTCAGCACATGAAGGATGCGTAGGTACGTGGCAAGCATAGCATTTCCTAATCAGGTTTTGTGGATTTACAATGCTCTACCACACTATACATAGTTTACATGCTTTAGGCATCCATTTGCCTATTGCATCAATCAATATATTCACTAATTTCACCATGCTTATTTTCTTTGATGGAATGTATTGATTTTTGTTGATTTTCTTTATAAGTCTTTTGATAACTTGAACTTTCATTGGTATCCCTTCCATTATTTTCATTATATTCTCTACAGATTTGCTCCAGTTTGAAGGATCGTATCCTTTCAATATGTCTGTGAATGCTTTCGCATCTTTTTGCATGGGATGCAGCTCCTTGCCCACTGGCGAACATCCTTGTTGATGCCATGCCAGACGAACTTGTTAGTCATGAGGCGTCCTGATGGATGGGAGAGACTGTGGACTATGTCGAACATGTGCTTTCTCCTCGAAGCGGGCACCAGGGGGCGTGGCAGCCTGTGCTGGTGTCGCAGAGGAGAGTTGTGTTCGAGCTTGCTAAGGGCACGTCTTCCCACGTAAGAGATGTCACTGCCATCCTGTAGTCTGCCGCCTCCAGGTCCACCGCCTGTTCTCTTGCCAGGTCTTCATAGTCAATGCTGAGGCAAAGGGAATTGATTTCTACCCTTGACAGGGCATCAGCCACCGGGTTTTTCCTGCCAGGGACATAGTTGATGGTGCATCCGAATTCGAAGATGGCGGTCAGGTGCCGCTGTTGCCTTGCAGACCACGCATCTCCCGGCTCTGCAAATGTGTACACCAAGGGTTTGTGATCTGTTAAGAATGTGAATTCGGTCCCCTCCAGCAGGTGCTTGAAGTGTCTCACGGCCTGGTAGATAGCCAGCAGCCCTCTGTCGAAGGTACTGTAGCTGGTCTCTGCTGGCGAAAACTTGTGGCTGAAGAAGGCCAAGGGCTGGGGGGTGCCGTTCACTAGCTGCTCGAGTACTGCGCCGCAGGTGATGTTGCTGGCATCCGTTGTCAACCTGAGGGCAGCAGTGAGGTTGTGGTGAGTTAAGGTAATGGCACTGGTGAGGGCTCTCTTTGTTTCAATGAATGCCTGCTGCTGCAGAGCCTCCCATGTCAGTGTTTTTGGTTTGCCCTTCAGGATTGACGTCAAGGGGTACATAGTGCGGGCGACGTCTGGGATGAAACATCGGTAGTAGTTTGTCATCCCGAGAAACTCCTGAAGGGCCTGGATGGTTTGTGGTTTCAGGAAGTTTTCTATAGCTTTTACTTTAGAGGCCGTGGGGCACACTCCTGCTGGGGAAATCTTGTGGCCGAGGAGGTCTACTTTTTCTTTCCCAAAAATGCACTTGTCAAACCTGACGACTAGTCTGCTGTCCTGCAGACATATCAGGGCAGCACGGATGTGGCAAAGGTGTTCCTCTGGGGACCTGGAGAAGATGAGAATGTCGTCGACGTAGCAGATGCAGAAAGGCAGATCCCCCAAGATGGTGTCCATCAGGCGCTGGAATGTGGCACCTGCATTTCTGAGACCAAAAGTGGAATAGGAAAATGTGTAGCTCCCAAAGGACGTGATGATGGTGGTCTTTGGGACGTCGTCGGGATGCACAAGGACTTGGAAGTATGACTTCAGCAGGTCCATCTTGGAGAAAATCTTCGCCCCATGGAGGGCGCCCGTCAGGTCTTGCATGTTAGGGAGGGGTTAGTGGTCTGGTGTTGTTAGTAAATTCAAACACCGATATTCCCCGCAGGGCCTCCATGAACCATCGGATTTCTTTACCATGTGGAGGGGAGAAGCCCACGGGCTTGATGCTTTTTCACAGATGCCCATCCGTCCCATCTCTGCGAAGGCCCATTTGGTGTCTTGTAACTTCTGGGGGGACAGTTGTCGGTACTTGGCATGGGTTGGTGGGCCCGTCATGGTGGTGTGATGGAAGATGCTGTGCTTTGCTGAAGCCCCAGGTGACTGGCATACCCTGGTTTAAATACGTCCAGGAACTCCTGTAGGAGGGACAGGTAGCCGTTGGGGGCTGTGGAGCAGATGGTGGGCATTCCAGGTCCGGTGGAGAGCTGATGGGAGTGGCAGGTTCCTGTGTCGAGGAGGCGTTGTCTGGTGAAGTCGACTAGAAGTCCGTGGTGTCCTAGGAAGTCTGCACCCAGCAGGGGGAACTTTACATCCACGATGACGAAAGGCCAGTGGTATCTGCTTCCCAGAATTGAGATAGTCCAGGTCGTCGCACCATACGTGCAGATGAGAGTTCTGTTTGCTGCTATGAGGGTGGGTGTCGAGTCAGGTAGTTTTTCTAAACCTTCCCTGGATGGCGGGAAGACCGACTGCATTGCCCCTGTACTGAAACAAATATACCTGAAAAATCACGTGTTCACTAAACACAATGTAAATATGAAATAATCTAATGAAACCTTCAAACAAATCAGCTATATTATTCAAGAATACTAATGAGGAATTGAAATCTCAAACAGATGTCTGAATTACAAATATGATTCCTACAGCTAATATGGTCTTGGAGACAGAACATGACTATATTTTCGCAAAAACATAGTCTTACGGAATCGGAAGACTTGTCTGTAGCTGTTCCAGACGCCCTCTCAGCTCTCCTGCGGGAAAAACAAGGACGTTAGAAACTACTCATGGTAAATAAGTCACAGCTAAACACCAAACTAAATGTTACAAAATTATATTGTCCCTTCATAAATTCAAATTAGCTTTACAAAATTACTACTTTCACTCATGATAAATGAAGAATTACAATTTTGGTTTCATGACTGATGACGACGAAGTTATCTTAAATGCAAACCTAAGTGCAAAAGTACAATTTCATAATAAATCTTACGCTCAAATAAAACATTTTTCATACAAACTTAGGTTCCCAGCACTTCTATACAGCTTAAAGTTTACTTTCGGATTATTCATTGAAATTTGTCAAAACAAACAAAACAAGGCCCCAATTACAGAAATCGTGCACGGATTCACAAAAATAGGAAATTGTGTGTGGTTTCTCAAATCACTGCAGGCAGATCCTCCGAAAGATAATTAACACCCTTTGCACGGTCAATGGATATTGTATGTAAATCTCCAATTAGATATTTTGTGCTCGACGACGACGATGAGAAACAGGAAAAAAAAGCAACAGACAACAAAATATACAACCCATCAGTCCTTTACATTAGGAATTATTTATGGCGAAGCTGGACACGGCCATTAAACTCTTGAACTGACCATTTATCCTCTGGCCATCCCAAAGCTGAAGCCACTTTTTCAAGGTGATCAAAAAATCATCTGGAGCTTCTTATGTAAACTTTGGAATTAACTTCTGCACTCTTACCACATCAAATACGGGGCCTGAATGGGTAGGGTTATGCGGTGTTACAGGTAATGTGGATCGAGCTTTTATTAACTCCATCTCCTTTTCATGTCTTGCTTTTTCTCTTTCGTCTTCTACTTCTCTCTCTTTCCTCTCTTACCATTTCTCTTTCTTCTTCTGCTTCTCTTTCTCTTATCTCCCTTTCCTCTCTTGCTCTTTCTCTTTCTTCATCTGCTGCTCTTTCTTCTTCCCTTTCTTTTCTTTCTCTTTTCTCAGTCTTCTCTTTCTCTTTCTGCCTGCATTTTCTTTCTTTCAGCCTGCATCTTCAGCTTAATCAAACTCTCTTCTGCTTCTATGCATCTAAGATCTGCCTCTGCATCACTTTTCTCTTTCTTTTTTTATCTCAGACTCAATGTTAGCTTTCAATTCCTCTTGCCTATTTATAAACTCTGCCTCAGCTACATTCAACAACTCTTGTGCTAATTCTAACTTATCTTCATCAGTTATTTTACCAGAGTCCATCAATGCTTGGATTGCAATACATTTGATTTGTGCCTTAGTCATACCACTAGACACATTACCCCCACATCCCTCTGCTAAAGCAGTCCACTGTGCCTTAGTCAGGTTGGATTCAGATAACTCTTGGATGGATGGAGCTGCTAAAAACCCCTGCACATTGAACAGATCCATTTCCTCTAATTTACTCAACTAAATAATTCACAAGACAATACAAAAAAAAATATGTTGTCACTCTCCTATCAAAATATATCCCTAACACCACCGGTATAAACCATAAACCAGAGTGATATTTTTTTTTTGTTACCAGGTCTGAGCACCAAATCCTATTGTCACAAAGTGTTCGAAGTATCTGGTTATTACACAGCTAATCACTTAATTCAAAATTTTACCTCACTTCAGCAAGATAACTGAACTCTCATAACAATAAAATTACGACTGAGTACTCTAAAGGCAACAGTGATCCCTTAAAAAACTTATTAATCATGTGAAAAATCAAACTAAGTTTATCAAAACAAGTGTGAGGTCTCAACATTGAACAGAGCCATTTTCTCTAATTTACTCAACTGAACAATTCACAAGACAATACAAAAAAATTGTGTGGTCACTCTCCTGTCAAAATATATCCCTAACACCACCAGTATAAACCATAAACCAGAGTGATATGTGAGGTCTCAACATTGAACAGTCATTTTCTCTAATTTACTCAACTAAACAATTCTGGGCACCAAATTCTATTGTCATAAAGTGGTCTAAGTATCTGGTTATTACACAACTAATCACAGAATTCAAAATTTTACCTCACTTCAGCAAGATACCTGAACTCTCATGACAATAAAATTATGACTGAGTACTCTAAAGGCAACAGTGATCCCTTAAAAAACTTATTAATCACGTGAAAAATCAGACTAAGCTTATCAAAACAAGTGTGAGGTCTCAACAATTAAACAAGAAATATACTAAGGTAAAAGGGCATCACTCCATCAAACAACTTTAACTATTTCCCTGGTCTTAATTCACTTCAGCAAAACTAAAGAAACAAAACATGTTTATCACTCTGCCTTATGCACACAATTAATCCTATTCACTCGTGGTCAATAAATGAAACACTTTTTTTATTTTACATACAAACATTTATTTTTAAATTCAAAATTATAATTAGAGTTCACAATCTGAAAAAATTTACTATCACTTGAAAACAACACAAAATTTAATTAATTCTTGAGTTAAATTGCAAAGGTTAATTTATCAAGAAATTGAATTAATCAAGAAAAATTTAAACTATTCAGAAATGCTTCAGATTTGAAAAGAAATTCTAAGTAAATGAAAATTAAATCAAGTATGCAATGTTAAATTATCAAGAAATGTTTAAAATGCTAAGTAAATAAATGTTAAATTACCACTATATAAAATATGAAAAATTAAGAGATTGCAAAGACAAGAACACACCAAAATACACAAAAGATTTACCAAAAAACAATTTCACTAAGGCAAAAATCCCTTAATATGCCTTACTATACCATGGTAATAATAAGTAAAATTCACTTTACCTTACACGAGCTTTTGAAAACTTTCACAAAGTTTACTCCAAATGCAGCTGCTTGAGATTCAGAAAACACACTTTTGATAGGCGCCGTTACGAATATATACACATTTTACTAAGTTGCCAGATCTCAAAAGCTAATACTAATATCAATGACCACACAAATATTTTACATTAACACTTCTCTCTTTTGAAGAAAGAGAGAGAGGGAACCACATGAACGGTCTCTGAAATCAGAATGAGCAAACTTTTACGATTTCCAGCAAGAAGCAAAACCCCCATAGAACTACGTCATTACATTTTGGGAACGAGATACAAGGGAAACTTCTAGGAAAGAAAGATGACATCACTTCTTGAGCAAAACATCTTGGGGCTGCAAATTTACAAAACATGACGTAATCGATCGAGACATGCTTTTACTTTCAAAAAGGCGTACGTGACTTGAACAGAAAATCGTATGGGACGCAATCAGAACAATACATGTAACATTGCAAAATCATTCATCTTTTTCCCGTATGAGAAAAAAATCTTACACGACTCGACTGTTATCCGATCTGTCAATGCATAACTCAAAACAAAGCTCCCGCTTATCTTAACTGATGACAGAGGGAACATCTGGTCTAAAACTCTCTCTTTTCTACTATATTATTGTTAAAAACGTATTGTTAATTCAAAACTATGCTGTTAAGTGATGTAAATCACTAACTCTTTTGAGATCTGACATTACACTGCAAACAATATTTCAACAATTATTATTATTATATACTGAATACATGACAATTAGAACAGTAAATATATCAGAATCATGGAATGATATACATATTACAGACAATATCATGAGGTTATATATATATATATATATATATATATATATATATATATATATATATATATATATATATATATATATATATATATATATATATATATATATATATATATATATATATATATATATATATATATATATATATATATATATATATATATATATATATATATATATATATATATATATATATAGGTGAGTGTGGCTTTATACATTATATATTAGGTGAGTAGCTAGTGAGAGAGTGATCACCCTCTACCCACACAGATCAATGCCCCTGGGAGCAGGGGGGTGTTTGCTTCTCAGGCAGATAAACTTCTTGACAGTGAAATGGCTGGGGAACATGCCAGCATGCGATTGGCCTCAGCATAGCTGAATCTTTCGGGTGTGGGCATGCAGGCAAGTTAGCTGTCTACTGCAACTGCAACACTGTGGCAAAGTGTTCATGTAGTTAGCCAAAGAAACCTTGATGGACTCTGATAGAAGAGGAATGGCCCCCAGTCCCATGCAGCCCTAAAATGGGCAGGGGGTGCTAAGAATCTCAAAGTCTCCTCATTCTTTTATTTGTGCTAAAAATACTATCAAAATTGGCAATTGGAAGTGAGAACGCTAAATCAGGACAGCAAAATCGAAGATAGTGGCAGTTTTTCAAAGTTATGAATTAGACATTTGTGCTGTAACAGAGACAAGATTAACCTGGGTCAATAAATTGGATTTGGGGAATAATTTATGCCTGTTGACTTCTGGCCGATGGAATGGAATGCATTATCAGGGAGTAGGATTGCTGTTGGGATGCAAGGCAAAGAAGGCTCTGCGTGAATGGGATCCTATGGATGAGCAATTGTTGTACGCACGGTTCAAGTCAAATCATGGTAACATCAGTCTGTTTGTGTGTTATGCACCCACTAATTATGCACCTGATGAAAGGAAAGACACATTTTACAGAAAGCTGCAGGAAGGAATAGGAAGAGTTGCTAGACATGATGTTTTGATTTGTATTGGAGACTTCAATGCAATAATGGGCTGCTCGAATGAGAGATTTGAGGCTTGTATGGGTAAGATGGGTGTCAGGGGTAGGATGAGTAAATATGGAGTAAGGTTTGGGAGTTTCTGTCTAGCAAATGACATAGTCATTGGGCACACACTTTTTCAGCATCACAATGTACACAAGACGACATGGGTGTCACCGTGAGGAAAATGTAAAAATTAGATTGATCATATTGCTGTTAGTAAAAGGAATAGAAGCTCTTTGCTAGATGTTCGTGTTAATTGGGGAGCAGATACTGGTAGTAATCATCATCTCAGCATTGCAAAATAAGACTTAAGCTAAAAAGTCAGAAGAAGGGGAAACCTGTTGTTGATAGGTAGGCTATGATATTGATATGCTTGGAAGGGAAGGAGAGGAAAAGGAGGAATTTACAATAGAATGCAGAAACAGATTTTTGGTGATGGAAACATTGGAGGAGGGAGGGATGTGAATAAAGCTTTACATGGGGTCGTACGATCAGAAGGAGACTCAGATTGAGGAAAAAGTTATGGAAGTATGAGGAAACAGGGTATAATCAAAGAGAGAGGTGAGGCAAAATTGAGGGGTGAGATGCATTTTGTTAGTGATGAAGATTTTGAATTAGCAAGAACAAGTACTTGAGTTTGGATTCAGAAGTTAAAAGACTAACCAAGAGAGATAAAAGATCTGTTAATGAAATTCATTAACAAAAATGATGGTCAGAGTCAAAGGATAGCATATAAAGCAATTGGAGAGCTGATTGGTAGTGCTGGTAAGAACAGGGATATATCAGTCAGGAATACGGAAGGTAATTTATTGATAAAAAATGCTGAACTCAGAAATAGATGGAAAGAGCACTTTGAGACATTTCTTAATAGACCAGTACCCCCAAGAAGAGGATATACTGCCTACTCAGGAAGATTTAAGTATTGATGAAGGTGAGGTCAGGCTAGAAGAAGTAAAGGCAATAAAACAGTTAAAGAATTATAAGGTACCAGGAGAGGATGGTTTATTCCCGGAAATGTTTAAAGTGGAGGAGGACAGATTAGTATTTGTCTTGAAGATATTATTCAATAAGATATGGGTGACGGGGATAGCACCATTAGGTTAGAAGAATGGTGTGATCATTAAAGTTCCAAAGAAAGGAGATCTGAGTAGGTGTGGTAATTGGAGGGGAATCACTTTGTCACCTGTAGCCTTGAAAATTTTCTATAGGGTAATGTTGAATGGGTTGGAGTCAGTGGTTGATGGTATTCTGAGGGATGAACAGGCCGGTTTTAGAAAGGGGCGGGACTGCATTGATCAGGTCTTCATAGTTAGGCATTTAATGCAGCAAGCAAATGAAATCAAAACTCCGTTAAGTCTTTGTTTTGTTGATTTTGAAAAAGCCTTTAGTAGTATTTCGAGAAGGACTATGGGAAAAATCATGAGGCATTATGGAATACTGGAAAAGTTTGTGACAGTTATCATGAACATGCATGAGGGCACATCTTGTAAATTATGGTTGATGGGTGTTTGAGTGATCCATTTGCAGTCAAGTCGGGTGTGATTCAGGGTGACATTCTGTCTCCTCTGTTGTTTGTATTGGTCATAGATTACGGTATGAGAAGGGTTAAAAGAGAAACTGATGCAGGCATAATCTGGGGAGAAAATGTGAAACTTCTTGACTTGGATTACGCTGATGACATGGCAGTTCTTTGTTGGGCGAGCGGGTTCCATTCTCAGCTACCACTCTGTTGGCCGCGAGTTTGAATCTCCAACTGGCCAATGAAGAATAAGAGGAATTTATTTCTGGTGATAGAAATTCATTTCTCGCTATAATGTGGTTCGGATTCCACAATAAGCTGTAGGTCCCGTTGCTAGGTAACCAATTGGTTCTTAGCCACGTAAAATAAAATCTAATCCGTCGGGCCAGCCCTAGGAGAGCTGTTAATCAGCTCAGTGGTCTGGTTAAACTAAGATATACTTAACTTTTGATGACATGGCTTTGGTCTGCGAGGGACCAGAAAAGATGCAGAGTGTATTGGATTGTCTAGTGAATGGAGGTCGAAATGTTGCTTTGTTTATTAACAGTGGAAAAACAGAAATCATAAATATGAATATTGAAAATGCACAGGATTGTCTAATTGAAGGCTTGGTTGTAAAGCAAGTGTATAAGTTTAAATATTTAGGTACTTATTTAGATAAGGATGGTTCTCTGAGCACGGAATTTATGGAAAGATTAAAAAAGGCTCATCAGGCAATGGGAATGCTTAAAGATATTTGGAATGATAGCAATTTTTCTGTGCATACAAAAATCAAAATTTATAAGGTAATGGTTAGGAGTATTTTGATTTATGGGTATGAGTCATGGTACAGTACAGTGACTTCGGATAATAAATTCTTAGCGTTTGAAAATAAGGTGCTCAGAAGAATATTAGGAATTATAGTCTCCTCGCACTAACCTGGCGGAGAAGCCCCGCCCACCATTGCAACTGAATAGTTTGCAGGATTCGTCAGTATTGTATCTATTTCGAATTTAATCATTAACAAGCATACAAAATATAGCATATCATCACAAAAATCTTGATGTAATATATAAATTTCTATTCTTTCTGCATAGTTGTTGTCACAAATACTTGTCATTGTATAAAAACACACGAAAAAAAAAAAAGTGCAACTGTACGCAAAGAAAGGGGAGGCGTGCTGGTTAACGGAACAGCCATTGTTTTGGCGACAACACACATAATTATTTTTACTGATTAACTAATTTTTAATTTGTATTTGAATTTGTTTGGGTTTAATCGTAAGAGCAATACTCTTTTGTTTAAGGTGATCTAAAATTAATTTGCTATAGGACTACGTAAATTTTATGCTATTTTCGAGCTAATTGAAGGGGAAATATGAAAGCTATATAGTTTTTAATGTTTTTATTGAGTAATAATAATACTGAATCGGGAAATATACGTCGAAAAATCATATGTATGTATCTTTTCTATAAGCCAAGGAACATGTATTAAAATGACATAACGTTAAAGTTATAATTTAAAAGTGAATGTTAGCAAACGAAGGCAATTGACCACATATAGGCCTATAGCCTACAGCTTCATTTACAATACGAATGCATAAATTCATAAACAAACCTCATAATATAATTGCTTAAATGTATAGATGCATAAAACAAAGGGTAAATAAAGAATTTTAGTAAATAGCCTAACCGATCTGTGAACCGCAACTATCTCCAAGTATTCTAAATTCTGGAGATGATAACTTTCTGAGTTTGACTACTTATGGAAAAAGCACTCTAGTAACTCTAGTTCAGCTCTGTGATAAAATCCTATACTGGTACTCAATATTGCCCTTGGATAAACAAAAAAAAATAAGATAAAAATAAAATACAAAATATAAATAAAACAAAATGGATGGAAGAAAATGCCTCGTTTTAGACCAGTTTTTTTTTTTATTATTTGTTAGGGGATATCTAACACTTTTCTGAAAGTTTACCCATCTTTGTTGAACTGGATCAAACCTTCCATTCCTAACCAACCATCTACGGACACATGTGGCCCTTAACAACTGGATTGGAACTGGAGAGCTGGGGAAAATTATTAATAGACCTACTATGGGTAATGCTTACCTTGCCTTCCTCCACCGATCGCTTATTATGAATATAAATATAAAAAGACACATTTACTTTGTGTTAGATTACGCAGGAAATTAAATAGGTAAATATATGAAGCTATGTAAGTATTTACCTTCAAATGGGGTGAAAAATATCAGAAATTTGTTGACCTCAATGAAATCAGCTGTTTCATTAACCAGCACGCCTCCCCTTTCTTTGCATACAGTTGCACTCGTTTTTTTTTTTCGTTTTTTTATACAATGACAACTGTTTCAGTGACAGTAACTATGCAGAAAGAATAGAAATTTATATATTACATCAAGATTTTGTAATGATGTGCTATATTTTGTATGTTTGTTATTAATTAAATTCGAAATAGATACAATACTGACGAACCCTGCAATCCATGCAGTTACAGTGGTGGGCGGGGCTTCTCCGCCAGGTTAGTGCGAGGCTTTTTTTATAGCAATGGCATTTGCCTTTATTCATGTGTGTGTGTGTGTGTGTGTGTGTGTGTGTGTGTGTGTAGTGACAAAAGCATAATGTACACAGCTTCAGAAGTAATTTTCATGATAAAATTGAATTTATGAAATAAATTACAATTATTGCCAATTTTAGCAACTTTAGAGTAAATAAAATAGAATGAAGTGCACCTGGACTTCAGTCACATGCACTGAACATATTGTAAAATAATCAAACAGTCAAGTGAGTACATTTTCCTATTTCAATCAGAATAATTGTCAATAAACTACAATTACCTATCGTTTTTCATTTGAGCTAGAGCTACAAAAGTAAAACGGAGGATAAAAGTATCACATGACCAGTACTAAGTTAGATTAGATAGGAATATAGCCCTTCTACTCCCTGCGTCTTCGAAAATCCAAAATTCTATGTGTGAGAGCGTACCAGCCAGGCTGCGTCTCAGCCTGCGTGGCATCTTGCTATGGTAGCAATGTAGCAATGCTTGGCGAATTCCCGCTTTAGTTATGGAAAATTAAGATAAAAGGGGGTTTGGGAGGAAGTGTTTTTGTTTGGATACGGTCAACAAGACTTTATGGGACCTAGAGAAAACATGTTGTAGAGGATTAACCTTCGAAGGAAGGCAGGAAAAATTGATTGTATATATACATTTTAAGTGCCACGGTCAGAACATCTGCTCTCCACAAAGAGCGCGTGCGCGTGACGTCACACGCACTGTGCGCCCCCATCTTGGTAGACAACAAAGTAAATCCGGTCGAGCATAAAATCATCGACAAGCGACGAAAATACTGTGTAAAGTGAAACAACATTATACAATAAACAATGTCTGCATTTTGTGCAGTGTATGGGTGTTTGAACAGGTATGACAGGGAGAAAGGTCGTTTTATCGTCTGCCTAAAGTAATTATTCATCAAGGGGAAACGACGAAAGAACTCTCACAGGCACGAAGAGAAAAATGGCTAGCCAACATCGGATGATCTAACCTGACACCGGCAAGTTATGACAACATTCGCGTGTGCTTGGATCATGTTATTGGTAAGCTTATATCTGTTTAACAATGGTTTTATTCAATATTTTTCACACTTTCATTAGCAAATAAAACGTTCATCCGACTATACACTTGTCAACTGACTTGTTCAGCAAATTGAAGTTTAAATATTATGTAAGACTGCAATCTGTGCCTTAACTTACATCTGCAATATACAAATAAGATTTATTTACTATATATTATAAGTGGAATATTTATCTGTAGTTAAAGTTAAGTATTTTGTATTAAATGCTTCATTTGTGCACATTTTTAGATTTGATTTTTTATTACGCGACTAATAATGAGACATTATTACATATTTTCCAGACAAACCGGCCCTTTTTATGACCAGCTCAACCCGGACTGGGCACCCACTGTGAATATGGGCCATGTACTGGTACTACAAACCCCTTCTCCAACTAAGTCCAGATATGAGATTGAAAGTTCACTCTGAAAAGGAGAAAGGCACAGCTGCTGCCACAGCGCTGCTAGACCTTTGGTGTTCAACACCATCCACAGAGATCAGTTCATCACTAGAACAGGAGACAGGTACATCTTCACAGACTGAGGTTGACATGGATTTGTAGGCCTACATTGCAATGGAGAGCGAAATGCAAAGGCTTGTGCGTGAAAGTACTGCTCTGAAAACTATTGTAGAAGCACAAAAGTTTGACATGCCATTTTTTAAAGATATGACACAAATATAAAATACTACACAGGACTTACAAATGTTGAGGTTTTGAAAGCCTCACATGACTATGTTGAACTTGGCATTACAGAAATACATAAAAATGTCTTGAACAAATTCCAACAACTGATCATGACCCTAATGAAGTTAAGGCTTGACGCTTCTAACCACGATTTTGAGCTTCGCTTTGGGGCCTCCGATTCAACGATATCTCGAACCTTCCTTAATGTGGTGGAAACATTGTGTGACACTGAAACTGCAATATACTAGCCATCACGTGAAGAATCGCGGAAAAAATGCCAATGAGCTTCCGATCACACTTCGGATCAAAGGTGGCAGTCATAATTGATTGTTTTGAAATCAGCTGTGAAAAACCTTCAAACTTGGTAACTCGTGATGAAGCCTGGTCGAACTACAAAAATGCTGACACTGCAAAATGTCTGACTGGGATTACACCACAAGGTGTAATATAATTTATTTCGCGTGCTTTTGGAGGGGGAGCCAGTGACAAACTTGTTACAGAAACGTGGAATATTGTGTTGTGTTGGCTGACCGTGGCTGACCGTGGCTTTGATATACAGGACATAGGGACAATGAGCGCCAAAGTTTGCATTCCCTCATTTAAGAAAGGGAAATCACAGCTGGGTGCTTTAGATGTTGAAAAAACCAGAAGAATTGCCAACAGCAGGATCCACGTTGAATGGGTTATAGGTCTTGTGAAACAAAAATACTCGGTGTTATATATGATCAAGAATTCCCCATGATTTTTTCCAGTCTAGTCAGGATGGAAATACTGCTTTGAATACATTTGTCTGTGTATGCTGTGGACTTACTAGTTTGTGTGATTCTGTTGTTCCATTTAATTAATAAGTATTTCGTGAAAAAAAAAAATTGGATCCGTTTTTTCTTGACAATCCTTCACAATATTAAGGATAAGCGAGGGCGAGTGGTAAGCAGGCGGCAGAGTTCGTGGTTCTCATTTTTCTGTAAATGTGTTCGAGTGTTATTTGTGTCTGGCGAATTGCCTGTATTAGCTGTATCATGAATATCGGAGGGGCTCTCTTTCAAATGATTCGAATACATTCTTTGATAAAATAACCTATGTAGAAATTCTGAAAGGGAACTGAGGTGACGACGAGATATGCAAAGGGGCGTTATGCGTCTTTCTGGAGGGCATGTCGTAGAGGTAAGCTCAGCACTCTCCATGTCGTCACTTCCCCAGCCAAGTTGTTCATTTGGTAGTCAAGAGCCGGTTCATATAGTTTACTAATTTAATCCCTTTACATTTTTGTCATCCGACCCTTGATATAGTTGATATTCGGTTAAAGTATAGTCTGATTATTTAGAAATAAATTTTATATAAAATTGTAACTTTCAGAAGCCTATTTTTTGAGTTTTATGAGTTTTGTATAACTTTTTCAGTTGTGTCTTGTATCCGACCGCGTGGTCCTTAAGGCTGTGTGTTAGTTCAATGTAGCCTATGTTAAATTTAAATAGTCTATTTTTTTAATAAAATTGTAAAACCCTGCCTGATCTTGATGGACCTTCGCTTCGATGTTTGCTGATAGTGCCCATTAGGCCTGATCATCCCAATCCATACCATTCAGGAATTAGAACCCTCCCAGTCATGGGGAAAATTCGCGACAAAGTATGTCTGAATCTTTTAGTGAATAAGCCTATTGTGAAAATGAAAATCTTTATGAGCAATAAAGTCTGTTTAATTTCTATTCATTGCCATATTTATATTCAAATCAATATTTTTTGTTGCTTTTATTGTCAATTAAACATGGAATTTCTTGTGTATAAATTAATGTATATTTTGTTATTGATTACACTATTGTTTTGTAATAAGAATTAACATCATTTCGGAGTACCTACCTGTATAATACATCCAGGGTGTGGTTTCAAAAAGACTTCAGAGAGTGTGAGGACAAGAAAGGTCAACTGGGTATTAAATTACTTATTGCCTGAGTGCAGGTATACATGGCAGAGTGTGGAACGGAACGTGGTGCCCGACCTGCGGTCGCCGTGACCCGCACTCTGAGCAATTTGTGTTTGTTGACAGACAAACAAATGGCAATTTTGAGAGACATAATAAATGTACAATGATGAAATACATATCGGCGGGAAGGCCAGAAATTTCTACACATGAATACTTACATGAGAGTCTTGACATGTTAAGAAATGCAATGCATGACATGATTGTTGCGAAAACGAAGAGACGTCTGACGCCTTTACAAGTACTCCCCCCGCAAGACAATAATTACAAAAGTAATGATTGGAAGATATCTGAAAAAATCAATCACGGAATCACTATGGGAGCAGGAGCCGACTCCAAGTTCTTGATACCTGTGGACGTGGGGCAGCTTCGACTGCTGAACCGCCCGGCGGTTTAGTCGAGCGGATTACTTCCTTAGTGTGGCCCTTGGGACGTCCTCGACCCCGTTTCAGATAGCAACGGGATCATCTGCAGCCACATTTTGTGGAGGAATTCTGGGGCGCCTGCCAGTTTCCTCCTGAGTTTCGCTGTATAACAGGAAAGCTGGTATCATCCGGTCGACAGAAACCCAGTCTTCACGCCCATGGATGTTGATGAGATAAGCCTTGGATGATCTGCTGATGACATGGTATGGGCCCCCTGTACAGTCTGGTCAAGGGTGGGCTTCGATCCTGATGAAGGCGTGGGTTCAGGTGGGTCCTGTCTGTGAAAGTCTTTCAGCAGGGCCGAACTTCTGTGCCACTTCCCTCAGCCTTGGAAAGGAGGTATCTGCGTTGTCTGGCACCATGGGGAAGAACTCTTCTGGAATGGCTAGTGTTTCGCCGTAGACTTTCTCTGCTGGAGATATGTTACCATCTGCCCTCCATGCACTGCGAAGACCCAGCAGGACCTAGGGGAGCTGGGCCTTCCAATTGTCGTCGATACAGCGTGCCACCAGAGCTGCCTTCAACGAACAGTGGGCCCTTTCCATCATGCCGTTGGCTGCAGGGTTATATGCCTTCGCACTGTGGAGAGTTGTCCCCATCAGGCGTGCCAGGGCAACCCAGAGCTCCGACAAGAATGTTGGGCCCCTGTCTGTGGTTATGCTGTCAGGCACACCAAAATGGCTTCCAGCCACCATGTGGAAATGTCTATGACTGTCAGGAGGTATCTGGCTCCCCTGATTGCGGCAGAGGACCTACAACGTCTATATGGATGTGACCGAAGCGCCGACATGGTTGAGGGAATTCTCCGATGCCTGGTTCCGTGTGCCGGGTGCTATTAAGTTACTATTAAGTTTAACCAGACCACTGAGTTGATTAAAAGCTCTCCTAGGGCTGGCCCGAAGAATTAGACTTATTTTACGTGGCTCAGAACCAATTGGTTACCTAGCAATGGGACCTACAGCTTATTGTGGAATCCAAACCACATTACACTGAGAAATGAATTTATATCACCAGAAATAAATTCCTCTAATTCTTCATCGGCCAGCCGGGGAGTCGAACACAGGCCCAGCAGAGTGCTAGCCGAGTATGATATCGACCCATCCAACGAGGAACTGACTTTACTTGTTTGGCACAGTATGCAGTTCTTCACCCACTGCCGAACGTCCTTCCTGATACCGTACCACACGAACTTCTCTGTCATCAGGCGTGCTGTTGTTCAGCCTGCCTGATGGATGGAACAGGCCGTGGATGACCTCGAACATCTGCTTTCTCCTGGAAGCGGGTATCAGGGGGCGTGGGCGGCCCATGCTGGTGTCGCAGAGAAGTGTTGAACTGGATCCTCCTATCGGCATGCCTTCCCATTTCAGTGTGCTGAGTGCCATGCGGTAGGCTGCTGTTTCTGGCCTGCAGCCTGTTCTTTCGCCAGGTCCTCGTAGTCTATGCCAAGGTGGACAGAATTTATCTCGACCCTTGATAGGGCATCAGCTACTGGGTTCTTCCTGCCGGGGACATAGCTAATGGTGCAGCCGAACTTGGAGATAGTGGCCAAGTGTCGCTGCTGCCTCGCAGATGATGTGTCTCCCTCCTTCATGAACATATGTATTAAAGGCTTGTGCTCCA
This sequence comes from Macrobrachium rosenbergii, assembly GCF_040412425.1. Classification (NCBI taxonomy): domain Eukaryota; kingdom Metazoa; phylum Arthropoda; class Malacostraca; order Decapoda; family Palaemonidae; genus Macrobrachium; species Macrobrachium rosenbergii. The sequence goes on from NC_089781.1 coordinate 45,903,875, forward strand.
TGAGGATGGTAAAAGGGGTGCCATCCAAGAGGTCCTTGAAGTGCCGCACAGCTTGGTAGATTGCCAGCAGCTCCCTGTCAAATGTGCTGTAGCGGGTCTCTGGCGGTGTTAACTTGCGACTGAAGAAGGCCAGTGGGCGTGGGGAGCCATCTAGCACCTGCTCCAGAACTGCCCCGCAAGCGATGTTGCTGGCATCGGTGGTGAGTCTCAGGGAGGTGGTGGGGTCGCGATGTGTTAATGTGGTGGCTTTGGCGAGGGCTGCCTTCATCTGTTCAAACGCCAGTTGTTGTGGAGCTGCCCATGCCAGTGCTTTCAGCTTCCCCTTCAGGACTGCAGTCAGGAGATACATGATGCGGGCGACGTCTGGTATGAAGCAACGGTAGCAGTTGGCCATGCCGTGGAACTCCGGAAACACCAATTGCATAGCCCCAGTGTCTACCAGCATCCATCGTTTCGATATGGCGTCGTGGATGAAGAATCCTACTTGTTGGGAGTCTTTAGGGTTTGCGGCCACTGCTGTAACTTGTGGCCGCTTTTCTCGTTTTTTGTGAAGGAACAGAGGGCTCTGCAATTTCTGGCGGCACTTCCGAACCTCCAATGGAAGTAATACCAGGCTGGATTTGTCCATATTCTCTGCTGCTGTGGGGGAGCCCTCCTTCTGTCCTCTGCTTCGTCTTCTTCTGTTACCAGGTTACAGGCTGCGGGTGTTGAGCGTGTTTGGAGGCCTTGGCAGCCTCGTGGAGTTTGTATGCAACGTTCACCAATTCGTCCATTGAAAGGGCGTCAACATCCGTCATTTGCCCCCTCACCTCCTGCTGAAGGCACCGCAGGAATATTTCTCGTGACAAGCTGATCTCCTTCCTCCGACCATCCACGTCGACCCCTGGCAGCATCAGGAGACCTTGTAATTCGTCCCTGGATGATGCGTCCCCCAGGGGCTGCATCATCAGGTCAAGGCTGCGTTGGGCTCTCCCTGGGACGGGCATGGAGTATGTTTCGATGAACTTGTCTCGCAGGTCCCTGTACTTGACTTTGCCTAGCTGTGAGTCCAACCATGGGGTGATTTTGTTGAAGACCTCCGCCGGTAGTGTTGTCATGGTTACGTCCACTTTGGTCTCCTCGTCTGTAATTTTCGCCACTCAGAAATGGACATCTGCCCGCAGAACCAGGATGCAGTGTTTTGTCGCGAGAACGGAGGGAGTTTTATCGCCTGGCTCATTGCTACCTTCGAAGGCGAGAGGGGGATGCAGAGGATCTGTGCGTCCTCGGAATGACTTTCTACCTCAGTGTCTGACATTTTTTTCCTCACACCACAACACGAAATATGCACCATATTTGGTCCGTTAATGGTGTTTGGGGCTCATCAGAAGTCAAAACTATATGCTGTGTGGTTCCGTTAATGACTTCTGAGTATGGTCGACATGAATCGTAAATGGTGGGCCAAACCGTTCGAGCACGCCAGAACGTACCTTGAGGGGTACACCATGATTAGTCCATTAGTGTCATGGGTGTTCTCCAAGGAAGGAGCTTTCAGAGGGCTAGACTTTTGTTGCCGTGTGGTTCCATTAAAGGCTCTCTGAAGGTAAAGCTGCTTTAGTGAGTTTGTTAATGGCGAAGCCAAAACCGCTGTGTATACCGTCACTCCTCAGGTCACCAGTTGTGAGGACAAGAAAGGTCAATTGGGTATTAAATTGTTTATTACCTGAGCACAGGTATATTGTAACACACTTGTTGAATTTAAAAAAATTAATTTAATAAATAAGGGTTAAACATATCAAAGAGTAATTACATAACAGACAAATGAATTTAATTACTCAAATGAACCAATTTACAAAAGTTGAGTTAAGAAGCTGTACGTTCCGTCCTGCGACCTGCATTTGGGCTTTACTGGGGAAAAGAGAAGTTATACAATTACCACAAATACAGACCTTACTTACAAAGTTTACATTAAGAAAAAAAAACTTTAAGATAATTCTCAAGTTCGTTATCAAAAATAAATTCCAAATATAAAACTGCGCAATTTCAACATATTGGTTAAATATAGTGAATGTGTAAGGACTGGAGATTGAGTGACATACTGGCTGAGTGTTTACTGGTTTATTGGTTGTTCCTTACTGAGATTAATGTACAGAATCTTCGATGTTACTGATGCGTGTGAGCGGTAAGGTGGAGTCTACACACAGACAGGTAAAAACAGAGGTACAGACTCGGGCATATGTGTTTGTCGGCAGACAAACAGATGGCGATATTGAGAGGCATGATAAACATACAGTGATGAAACATATATCAATGGAAAGGCCAGGAAATTCTACATATGGCCAATTGCATGAGATTCGAGACAGATTAATGAATACAATGCAGTAGCATAACATATGTGAAATGGAGAGACATTTGGCGTCTTCACAAACAGAAACACATACAGTTTGATACAGAAGATTCGTTGGAACATTATGAGTACATGATTAGAATGCTTGCATGGCAATGCAAGTAGTGGTGATTGTACATACATCAAGACAACAATGCTTAGGGAGAAACAGGCGGAAATATTGTATGGTTGAAATCGTGTTCCTGTAGGGAAAGAAAACGAGACGCTCCTGTTTTATCCTGTCCACTCCGATGGATGACAAACACACGAACACACACGTGTTTGGAAGAGACAGCGTCGGTCTCTTACAAATTTATTGGTGGTATGTGACAATATCATTTTGGGCGACGTCACGCCCATACAGTGCACGCACATACGCATACACGCCTATAGAGGTGCATGCAGGGGGGAGAACAACTACCCTTCTTTTCCCTTCCTGATATCTTGACCTCGATTAATGGCTTCTCTGGCGAGAGATACAAACAAGAAGACTTTTAGAAATTTTATATGATTGTGTTGAGGTAGATAACCTTATGGGTTATCTGAAAGAATTTGGTTATTTTAATGAGATATGATCTTAGTATATTTAATAAAGATTTTAGTCATGTTTATTGTATATACTAAATGCATATTTTGAATATAAAAGTTTAATATATACTTATTTTTTGCTGGTTCTATCCAATATCATTCTTCATTTTTTACGTTCATATTTTAACGCTGAATTTTACTAGTATGTCATCATTCACCCATTCATTATCAATCATATCATTAACTTATATATTTCACCTTCGTTATGACGCTGAATAATCCTGATGGGTTCCGGCGCTTGGTCTTCAAGACCTAAATTTCATAATCAGTCAGTCTAAGAACACCTTCAACTATTACCACACGTGATATATAAGTGCAATACATTCACCAAGAGCAATTCTATATAAATAAGTATAAATCAGTTATCATAACTAAAACAGTACTTAGACTTCGTCACTAACATCAGTAAAAATCAGACAAAATAACGTAAGAGTGTCCTTCCCGAATTAGATGAGGTTCTTTCACCCTTATTATAACATGCAACAGAGACGTACATATTTCTCCAGAATACATAATAGTCTGGCAGCAGTGGGTGACAACCTTGCAAAAATACCCCCAAGCAGGTTTTGATTGACTTTGGTAGAAAAAGTTCCATAGAATCAGATACTGAATGATGCCCAGCTGGCATCTTTGGGCATTTTGAGAAATTCAACATGGCGTCCAAGATGGCTGCCGCATAAATCCAAAAGCTATAAACGTCTCTCATTTCTTTATTTTTTGGCCTATTTTATAATATGATACAACAATTCTAGGGTTTTCGAGGTCAAGAAAGCCAATTTTAATGAAAAATAAAGTGTAAACCCAAAACTTACTGAGTTGTTCATATTCAGTATAAAAGTAGTTCCAAGATTATCCGTTCTACTGGAAACTAGTTGGTTGTTTTTTATCTCACAACCTTACAAATTAGGTAGTTAACATTTCCGTTATTTCTGCTTGTTTTTAGGTATACTTAATTACGCTTTGTTCACACAGGGCAGTGGTGGTAAATGCTCTTTAATATGACTTCTCTTTTTGCAGGGAAAGATGGTGATGTCAGTGCAATTTCTTCTCTTCATCCTCAGCTTTGTTTACTGTAGCTTTGTCTTATATACGAGTATAACCAAAATGGTGGTGGTGCTTATGTAGCTCTTTCATCTCTTTTCAGGTAGAAATGGCTGAGTGCTACTCCAAACTGATGGGACGGTGCAGCGAGGCCAAAAACCAAGTTTTGACCAATGCAGGAAGAGACAGAATCCAGTCAGTCATCAACGCAAGCAAACAGTGTGGCGATACATTGCCAACAGACTTAGAATTGTCTATCAGAGACAATAAGGACTGTACTGTTCAATGTCATCGATCATGTGTATTATCATACACATCAAAGCACAAAATCACAAGACTCTTGAAGAAGCAGTAAAGATGTCCGACTGAACAGCCACCACCAAAACGAACTAGGTTGTCTCGAACTCATTCAGAGTTCAACTTTAAAGACCACTGATTATTTTTTTTGTGGTGAGGAATGTACAGAACAGAAGGAAGCCAAACACCTGGAAGATGGAGACCTGTAAGCCATTATCGTACCATAGATTCAGGGTCAAAGGACAAGAGCTTCAAAGAAGCCATTCTTCAGGGGTGTGCCATGATCGAAATGACCAGTGGGGTAAGGATGTTGAACTTCGTGTTCTTGGTGCAGTGAGTGATCTGCATGCAGCTGATGCACGTTATCATCGAGACTGCAGACCTTCATTCATGGGTTCGAAATCATTAAAAGCTGCAGCGATCGAAAGTAAACTCCACAAGGATCCAGCACTTTCCATGCTCATCGAAGAAATGGAATCTGATACGAGCAAACTTTGTCTTCGACTGACGTTCACAAGCAATACACGCAAAGCAGTGGCACACAACTTCAGAGATGGAGCTTGGTTGATGCACTGGAGAAGCATTTTGGTGATTGCTTGTTGCTGTTGTCTTGCAAAGGATTAGCATCATTGTTGGTGTTCAGGTCACGTGCGTCTGAGCTTGTGAACTTGGTCGACGAATCTGACGATGAAGACATGCAATTAAGTCAGTTGCAAGTCAGATAGTTGAGGAAGCAAAGTCAATTGATACTGACAGCAAAAGTTGCTGTTCACGAATGAACGAAAATATTGCTCTGGCTGGTTCTAGTAGTACATTGATGTCCTTGCTGTCCGGAATCAGTCCAAAACTATCTGCTTCACTCCCTGTCAAAAATTGCCATTTATTCCCCTTGAATAAAATTTCCTAGATTTTCTTGAATACTTATTTTGGTGTATTTCCCAGTTTCTATGAAAATACGTTGATATGATTATTTTTGCCCACAGAAGAAGTTTTCATTATATTAACTATAGCAATGAGTTGGTATAAATTAATACATTGATATTCAAAGTAATAAAACACCTTTTTTGCAAATTTTGTCCATCTCTATAAAATTAGATGACGTATGATTACAGTGTTGTCAAACTTCTTCCTATGGAGAATATATATGTTATTTTCTTATTGTAAGGGCACATGCCAGTGATTTAAGCTTGCCTTCTGGACGAAACCCCTTTTTTTTGTATGTTGGGTTACGATTAAAGCACTTAACGTTTGTTTTTAAATTGATGTTTTGTTACGTAACCCTGTAATTTTGTAGATGTGACAACTGTGTTAAGCAATATACTCTTCCCGAGTTTTCTTCTAGGGTGTAAAGGCGAAGCTCTGCCTGTTTAGCAGCAAACTCCAGGAAGGCAAGTAAAGGAAGAAGTTCTTGTAGAATCCAGCCCCATCACCTCGTGAACTGTCGTCGCCATTGCAGCAACTTCTTCATAAGGATATTCTGAAATCCCTTTTTGGCCATTTATGTTTTCCTCTATCGAAGTAACGTAACATTTTGTTAATTTTTGCAGTAATGTGTTAATGTTTTCTTGCTTCTTAAGTAACTTTGATGATTGTTGTGTTCTTTAAATATTAATTATATGTGTTAAACTTTTAAATGCGCATTTGTGAACCCGTGTGGCATCACCCAAAAAGAATTGGTGCAGGAAATATAGTTGATTGTTTCTTAACTGCACTTTTGTTGGATAAAAATGCAATGTTTCTTGACCTCATGGTATATTCAAGTAAGTTAGTAAACTCCTCAGCACTGTAACTTGGTCTCATTCAAAGCTAGTGCAGGAGGGCTTAAGGTTGAATGAAATCGTACCGAATGTGGCCCTAAAATTTTTAAAGTTTCACCACATTCTTTGCTAGTTATAGTAGTAATTTGCTTTGGTCCTTCGAACGAACCAGATGCCATAACGATTCACAAAGGATTTTTTGGATGTTAAAGATAATTTGCGATAAAGTTCACGTTGGTGATGGATGGCTTTAAAGTCATTATAGTATAGCTGGCACATGTCCAAAGTTATTTGGTGAGCAGGGTAAGGTATTGAATTACTTGGAGTGTTTGCCAAGTAATCTATTGTTTATGGAACATTATTGTTCGTATTTAGTGATTACTCTGTGAAGAAATTATTGTTGAATTTCGTAGCCATTTTGAACTTAGGTTTTCGTGACCAGATGTATTTTGTGAAGTGATGAAGAGCACGTGTGTTAGGACGAGCATAATTAAAAACAGGGCCGGATACAAGGTTTATTGTGAATCCGTTACAACAACTTGCCGCCAAGGACCAGCACACCGGCCGCATGACAACACAACAAGGAACCGAGAACTCAAAAACAAAAGACGTTCACAGTAGGGAATAGAATCAGAATTGACAAAGGATTACCTTTTTTTTTTATCTAAAACTCTACAACGTGGTCAAATTATCTATCATTCAGTGAATGTTATTCGTCCTATGAATAAGATTAGTTATATTTTCAATCAGGTTTAGATAATTTGCCATACATTTTTGATATTTGAGCAAGTTTGTTATTGATCCATTAACAAGAAAATGGATTCCAAGATTAGGGTAGTTATTGAAAGGGAAATTATTTCCTTACAAGATTTGCTTGATGAGACAGGTAACTGCATTGGTGATACTGATACACCAAAATCGACCCTTGTAATGTATGGACGTTGTCTTATTGAGGGTCTACGACGTTTTGAAGATAGTTGGTCACAGAATGTGACGATTATTTCACAGGATAGTGAATATGATAGTTTATGTAGAAGTTATAGAGCAATAACTAGATGAGTAAGGAAAGCTATTGCTACTGCACAGAAAACTATGAGCGAGATTGACACAGGAGATATAAATCAACGGCCCGCTTTGCCTCCTCCTTCGGCTCCCATTAACCCTCTCCCTCCCCCTAAACTCCCAGCAATTAAGATACCTGAATTTAGCGGTGGGGAAGAACAATGGCTTGCATTTTGGGATATATTTAACAGTTTAGTTCACGATCGTAGGGATATTTCCAATGTGATTAAGTTTTCTACACTCAGAGCTAGTTTAAAGGATAACGCCTTTAAAGCCATAGAAGGTTTGCCCGTCACTAATGCCAATTATTCAGTAGCTATTCAGACCCTTAAGGAGAAGTATGATAATAAGGAAAAATTGAAACGTAGACTTATGTCCAAATTAACGCATTTAGTCCCTCCCAGTCATACAATAGAGGATTTGAACACGTTCAAATTGGAATATGAGAAGATTATTTTACAAATGAACACATTGAATTTAGATGTAGAGGCCATGAACCCCATTTTCTCTAGTAAAATATGCGAGAAATTATCACCTGAAACACGTAAGGCTATAGCTAATAAACATAATGGTATGTCTCTTGATTTAAAGCAAATTTCCTCAGGTTTGAAATATGTTTGTGAATTAATGGAATTTTGTTACGAAGGCGAGAATTCTAATAAGAGAAAACGGGATCAGGGTAACTATTCTAAAGTGATTCCCTCAAATGTGCAAAACGTGCAGAGAGCACAACCAAGTATAACAGTAAACCTAGTAATAGTAGTCCTTACAATAATTGTGTGTTTTGCTCATCGAACCATGCCTCTCGCGATTGTAAGACTTTCAAAACCATTGATAGTAGAAGGGACAGAGTTAAATATTTAAGATTGTGCTTTGCTTGCCTCAAAGGAGGTCATTTATTCTCTGAATGTAGAAACAAACCGAAATGTAATATATGTGATGGGCCTCATTACCCGATGATTTGTAAGAAAACAGAAAACCCTGTTAATCCTGCTCCACCAAAGTTGAGTGTAAATAGTAATAATGTTAGTAAATCAAATGTTAATTCTGGGAAATCTCATAATGATTCTAAAGGTGCTGTAAGTAAAGGTGATTCCCCAGTAGTTATGACTGCTTCTTTGGGTATTGATCATTCTCAGACTAATAAGATTTCTGTTTCGACTGCTCTTCCTACTGCTAATGTAATTGTGTCAGGGAATGGACATCGTTCCTTTGAGAGAGCACTCTTTGATTCTGGTGCACAAAGAACGTTTATTGCAACGGAATTAGCTCATAAGCTTAGTCTACCGTCCATAGCAACAGTAGCCTTAAAGGTAAAACCATTTGGCAGTGATGCCATGGAAGTTAATTGTAATATAGTAAGAGTTGTGGTGAGACTAGGTAAGATTCGTACTGTCATTAATGCCATTGCATTCGATAGAGTTAATTCCAGAATTTATTCTCCAGGTTTAAGTAAGTCAGCTGCGTTCTTGACGAGTAAAGGCATAAAATTAGCAGATAATGATTTAAATTCAAATGAAGTAAATGGTATAGAATTAGTCATTGGAGCTCATTACTATGGAAAATTCATTCAGAACAGTCAAATTTGCTCTGGAATACAGATATTGAATAGTTCTGGTGGTGCACTAGTTTTTGGACCTCTTCCTAGTTGGTCTTATGACGATGTAGAATCTAATGAGATTACTACATCAAATGTATGTTGTTCAAGAATAGAAGTAGAGGAAATCCTATTAATTCTTGTTGTGAAGTTAGAAAATTATGGGATTTAGAAAGTGTTGGTATTCGTCAATCTGAAATTAGTCCTGAAGAAAGAGAATCAGTTAAGTGTTTTAAGGATAAAGTAAAAAGGTTTGACAATAAGTATGAAGTGTCCTTACCATTTAAAGATGAAAGTAGACCACCTGTTAACTATAGAATAGCCACTGGTCAATTAAATTCCTCGTTACATAGATTCGAATCTGACCCCTCCTTGTATGCTCATTATGATAAGATTATCAAAGATTACGTTCAGTCTGGGTTTATAGAATTAATTCCCTCAGGCTCCCCTATTATAGGGCATTATTTACCCCACCATGCTGTATTGAAGGATTCAGAAACAACTCCCATTCGAATAGTTTTTAATGCTTCCTCAAAGGCTAAAGGAGAACTTTCCTTAAATGATTGTTTATTAACTGGTCCCTCATTAATTACTAAACTTTCTGATGCCCTGTTGAGTTTCCGCACAAACCCAGTAGCTGTGATTTCAGATATCAGTAAAGCCTTTTTAAGGATAGGCATTTCACCTGACTGTCGTGATTATTACAGATTTCTATGGATAACTGATCCCTCCGATTTGAAGTCTACTGTAACTTACCGGTTTTGTGTAGTTTGTTTTGGAGCTACATGCTCCCCCTTTCTCTTGCAGCAAACCCTCTTGCATCATTTATCTTTACATGATAATCCCCTTGCATCATCTCTGATGAAGAATTTCTATGTGGATAATTTTAGTAAAACTTACAAGGATGTCTCAGTCTTGATGGATGAGTATCCAGTAATAAATGCTATTCTTGAAGATGCTAATATGCCTCTACAAGAATGGGTCAGTAATGATTCAGAGTTTAACAGAACCATAGATGTTATCAAAGAAAGAGTAAACGTTTTGGGTTTAGAGTGGTATCTAGCACAAGATGAGATGTCACTGAAGGAAGTAAATTGTGAGTATAAAGGACCTTTAACCAAACGAAAGGTTTTATCAGTAGTAGCTCGAATGTTTGATCCTCTAGGATTATTGTCACCAATACAGGTGAGAGGTAAATATTTTCTTAAATGTTTGTGGAGTAACTACGGGTGGGATGACCCTTTGCCAGAATCATTATGTTCAAGGTTTGATGAAATTTGCAAGTGTTTTAGAAATGTAGAAAGTTTAAAGTCTCCTAGGTTTGTTGTACATCCTGAATGTTCCCACTTACATGTATTTTGTGATGCCTCTAACAAGGCATATGGAGATGGAGCTGCTGCCTATGTGATTGATTTCAGGAGAAGTGTAAGCAATTTACTGGTCAGTAAGTGTAAAGTTGCACCAAACCCTAAACAGACTATTCCGCGTTTGGAATTGACAGCCTTGTCCTTGGGTGCGAAACTTGCTGGAAGATTAATGCAGAATGATGATTTAAGATTGAGTTCTTGCACTCTCTGGAGTGACTCCATGGTTTCTATTTGTTGGGTGAAGAACAATAATAGTAAAATTCCCTATGTACGAAACAGTCACTGAAATTAATGAATTCAAGTTTCCTCTACGGTACACCCCCTCTAAGGATAATCCAGCTGATATTCTATCCAGAGGTAGTAATAGTAAAGATTAAGCGCAAAATTTCTTAGGTGGAATGGCCCTAAATGGCTTTTAACTGGTGATTATCCCCAATCTTTAGCTACAGAAACTGTGTATGTTAATGAAATTCTTTCAGAACCTAAGTTTGTTAACCCTCCAACCCCATTAATTGACATCCCACGTTACAGTAATTTAAGTAAGCTTAAACGTATCATGAGGTCAATATTGCTTTTTCTTAATAAGTGCAGTAAAGGTTCTAAGTTTGTTGTTTACGAAATGAAAGCACTTGTCCTCCTTGAACAGAAGCAACATTTTTCTACTACCAGAATGTACCTCTGTGAGAAGAATTCACATGGAGTGTCCATGGATATTAAGAATTTGTGTAATCAGTTGAACTTATTTGTTGATGATGAAAATCTAATTAGGTCTCAGGGTCGCATGAAAAACACTTCCATGTCTTATGATACTCAGTGCCCAATGTTACTGCCTTCCAGAAGTTATTTAACAGTGTTGATAGTTGAACATTTGCATAGACATCATCACCATTGTGGTGTCAATTCTGTACTGGTATTGTTGAGAGAAACTTTTTGGGTACCTAAAGCACGACAAGTTATCAAATCAATTCTATCAAAGTGTGTTTTGTGTCAGAAGTTAACCAAGAAACGGTTGTTTGCCTCCTCCTCCACCATTACCCACAGAAAGAGTGAGATATGATAGATCTTTCCAATCAGTAGGAGTTGATTATACTGGTGCTATTAATGTTTTTGATCATGAGACTGGCTTGGAGGAGAAGGTCTTTGTATGTCTATTTACCTGTACTACGAGCAGGGCGGTTCATTTTGAATTGACTCATTCCATGACTGCTTCCGATTTCCTACTGGCTTTTCGACGCTTTGTAGCATATCATTCTCTGCCGAGTCTGATTATATCTGACAATGGTAGGAATTTTGTTGGATTTAATAATTTCCTGAAGGAAATTATGGATGAACCAGAGGTAAAGTCATACCTTGAAGGAAATGGTGTTAATTGGAAGTTCATTACACCGCGAGCCCCCTGGTCTGGAGGCTTTTATGAACGCCTTGTTGGTGTTCTAAAGGGATGTTTGTCCAAAGCCTTATATCACAAACGTGTATCCTTTGAAGAGTTGAGAACTCTACTTGTTGAGTTTCAAGCTGTGATAAATTCTCGACCACTGACTTATCTCTCCTCTGATCGAGATTGTGAGGCTTTGACTCCTCCATGTTACTTTATGGGCGAAATGTTTGTATTTCCCCCTCCTCTTAACAATTCAGCAACTGATGACCCAGATTTCATGAGTTCAAGTGATCTTAGAGAACAATATTTTATGTTATCATCAGTGCTAAGAAAATTTGAGAACTCTTGGAAAAGAGACTATTTAGTGTCCTTGAGAGAGAGACATAATAATTCTAGTAATAATCTCTCTGCAAATGTGAAAGTTGGGGACATAGTGATGGTAGACTTAGAAGATCATCTGGGGAAAGGCTATAGATACCTCCTCTCATTGGGTAAGGTTACCCAGCTGTTTCCGTCGTCTGATGGTGTGATTAGGTCTGTAGAAGTGAGAGTGAATAATAAACTATACATGAGATCAATCACAAAGCTCGTACTTCTGGAATTACCTGAGAGGGAATTTGATAGTGTTGTAACTCAGGAGCCAGATAGTGTGCCTCTGACTGGTACTAGACCTCAGCGTGCAGCAGCAATCCGCTGTGATCAAGAGAGAAAGGATTTAATTTCTATGGATGTACTCTAAATGTATATTTGATTTAAATTTTGATGTATTAGAATGGTCCCAGCTGCACATAGCGTTATTCAATTGAATTTGCTCCTGGGTGCAGTTGTGATTACTTCTAATTATAATTCTTCTTGGGGGAGAATGTCAAAAATTGCCATTTATTCCCCTTGAATAAAATTTCCTAGTTTTTCTTGAATACTTATTTTGATGTATTTCCCAGTTTCTATGAAAATACGTTGATATGATTATTTTTGCTCCACAGAAGAAGTTTTTATTATATTAACTTAGCAATGAGTTGGTATAAATTAATACATTGATATTCAAAGTAATAAAATACCTTTTTCTGCAAATTTTGTCCATCTCTATAAAATTAGATGACGTATGATTACAGTGTTGTCAAACTTCTTCCTGTGGAGAATATATATGTTATTTTCTTATTGTAAGGGCACATGCCAGTGATTTAAGCTTGCCTTCTGGACGAAACCCCTTTTTTTTGTATGTTGGGTTACGATTAAAGCACTTAATGTTTGTTTTTAAATTGATGTTTTGTTACTAACCCTGCAATTTTGTAGATGTGACAACTGTGTTAAAGCAATATAATCTTCCCATTTAACTAGTTTTCTTCTAGGGTGTAAAGGTGAAGCTCTGCCTGTGTAGCAGCAAACTCCAGGAAGGCAAGTAAAGGAAGAAGTTCTTGTAGAATCCAGCCCCGTCACCTCGTGAACTGTCGTCGCCATTGCAGCAACTTCCTCATAAGGATATTCTGAAATCCCTTTTTGGCCATTTATGTTTTCCTCTATCGAAGTAACATAACGTTTTGTTAATTTTTGCAGTAATGTGTTAATGTTTTCTTGCTTCTTAACGTAACTTTGATGATTGTTGTTGTAGAGTTTTAGATAAAAAAAAAGATAATCCTCTGTTAATTCTGATTCTATTCTTCTGCTGTGAACTTCTTTTTTTTTTGAGTTCTCATTCCTTGTTGTGTTGTCATGCAAGCCAAAAGATTCTCTGGTCCTTGGCGGGTGCAAGTTGTTGTAACGGATTCACAATAAACCTGTATCCGGCCAAATAGGATCTGTATTTAATTATGCTCGTCCTAACAAATGGCGACGAGAATCCATGCAGAGGAGCATAGGGTCTACAAGAACTTCATGTGGATGTAAGGATTTTCCAGATTTTTGATGAGTTCAAATAGCCTCCCGGCTCTGATGGGGACGTCTTTTGTTTTGAGTTCTCGCCGGTTCCGTGGATGTGTTGTCATGGGCCAATTGATTGACTGCGATGGTTGTAACGGAGGTTATTTTGCAGAGTTCTAAATGCAGAAGGAACAAGGATGAGGATTTTCAATTCCCCCTGCTGTACTAGTTGATGCTTGGTGCGATTTATTGTGTTTTTACCCTACCTTACCGGGATGCTTTTTATGGATAGGCTGCTACCTAATGCAGTTTTGCTTCATCTTGCAGTTTTGTTCACGATGGCGACGACTACTCAGATTAAGATTGATCCTTTTAATTCTTCTCAGATAACCCTGGATCTTTGGCTTAGTTTATTAGAAGCTAATTTTAGTAATCTTGGAATTGAGGAAGATAACAAAAGAAAAATGTTTTGCTAGTGTCGATTGGAACTGATGTTTTTAGTGTACTGGGTAATTTGTGTGCTCCTGATTTACCCCATACAAAGACTTATGATGACCTTGTAGCTGTATTGAAATCACATTATATTGTGAAACCTTTACTTATCATCGTAGCCTAATAGCTTTTCAACAAAGAAAAAAAAGGAGGGATGAGACAGTGAATAGTTTGTATGCTGACCTCAGGCTTTAGCAAAAGATTGCAATTTTGGTAATCATTTCGATTCAAGAGTCAGAGATCAGTTGTTTATGGCAGTGTACAATGAAGTATATTTTCCCAATTGTTGCTTTGAATATTGATCTCAAGCTATGACCTCTAGTGCAGTTTAGAAAGAATTTTGAACTTGAAAAAAAGCTTTTGTGGGTGAGAGGAACGAATCACAGCTCACAGGTTAGCTCAGTGAGAAAAGAAAGTCATCTTGTAAGCATTGTGGTTTTTCTCATGAGAGTATAGACTGTTGGTTTAAAGATCTGACTTGTAACATTTGTAAAAGGAAAGGTCATCTAAAAAGGGTGTTGTAGAGAGGCAAACAAAGATTTGTCTCTTCATAGGCCTAGTAGTGTTAAACCTAGGTATAAGGCTTCCAATAGTAGGGCTGAAGGTAAGAAGGCTGTAAAAAATATTGATGATTATGAAGACAACAGTGATGATAGATTGTTAGTGGTTAAAGGAAAGATTTTTGCTCTTAATTCTGATGAATTTTATTTCAGTATTAATCAGAATTTAGTTCCATTTGAGATTGACAGTGGCGCTGCTGTGTTTACTATAACCAAAGAGTGGGTACATAGGTTAAAACTAAATATGGAACAATGCAATAAAAAGCTAAGAAGTTATGATAATATGAAAATTGATGTCTTGGGCAAAGTGGTAGCTCCTGTACTTTATAATAGCACAAAGGTTTCACAGGTATTTTATGTTGTTGATTCTTGTAATACAAATTTGTGTGGTAAAGATTTAATGCAGCAAGTAGGTATTTATCTGGCTGGAATAGATGAAGGTACTAGAGTAATAAAGGTTGCTAATGTGAGTGCAGAAAAGCTGCTAGATAATTACTTGGTAGATTCAAGTAAACCTATTGCTGGTGTTTTGGCTAAGATTTATTTAAAAGGTAATGCTACCCCAAAGATTATGAAAGCACGCACAGTTCCTTTTTATTACCAGAAAATGATTGAAGATGCCTTAGATAAGCTAGTAGCGGATGAAATGATGGAACCCATATCACATAGTGAATGGGCAGTTCCTATTGTAACTGTATTGAAAGAAAATAAGGTTGAAATGAGGATTTGTGGAGATTTTAAAATTTTGAATAAACAAATTCATTGTGACAGGTACCCGTTACCAAAGATAGAGGAATTGTTATCTGTTGTTGGTAAGGAAAGGTTTTTTCCAAAATTGATTTAAAGAATGCTTATCTTCAAATACCTGTTGATGAGAAAAGTCAAGAGTACTTCGTAATTAATACTCATAAGGATTGTTTAAATATAAGCGTTTACCTTTTGGCTTGTCCTCATCTCCTGGTATTTTCCAAAGGTTTATTTCTCAACTGTTGGCAAATGTGGAGGGTGTAGCTGCTTATTTAGATGATATTGTTGTAATGGTGCTGCAAAAGGGAGCATGATCACCGATTAAGAAAGGTTTTGGAACTTTTGCAAGCACATAATGTACAAATAAATAAGACTGAGACTGTTTTGAAGGCTGAATCTATTGAATATTTAGGATACCATCTCAGGTGAAGGAGTCAAACCATCTTCAAAGGGACTGAAAGCTATTTTAGATTGCCCATGTCCTACTTCTGTTGAAGAAGTTCAATCTATTTTAGGTATGATTACTTACTATTGCAAGATTGTAAAGAATTTTTCTTCTAAGCTAGCTCCCTTGTATGATTTGTTGAAGAAAAATGTAAAATTTAGATGGACTTCAGTACAGCAAGAGGCGTTTGAAGGCACTAAAAGAGATTTTTCCGAGTCCAAAGTTCTGACTAGTTTTGATGGGGATAGTCCTTTAATCATTGAAGTGGATGCGTCTCCTGTAGGTGTAGGGTGTGTTTTGTTACAAAAAGGTTGGTGACCAAGAAAAACAATTTATTTTGCAAGTAAAAACTATCTAAAGCAGAAAGGAACTACTCTCTTCAGTTAGATAAAGAAGGATTAGCTCTTATTTTTGCTGTGAAACGTTTTAGATATTTTTTGCTTGGCAGGAATTTTGTTGCTAGAACTGATCATAAACCATTACTGGGACTTTTTGGAAGAGGGAAACAGATTCCATGTAATGCTAATTCTAGAATACAAAGATGGGCTTTGTTGTTATCTCAGTATGATTATGAATTAGTTCACAAACCTGGGAAGGAAAATGTAATTGCTGATGCCTTAAGCAGATTGCCACTTGATGATGATTTTCATTCTGGTACACCAGCTGAGTATGTTAAATTGGTTGAATTACTTGATTTTGATGACATCTCTTTTCAGGCAGTTAAACATTTCACCAATAAGGATGCTGTATTGTCTCAATTGAAAAATTGTTTGAAGCTGGGATGGTCAAAGGAACATAATATGTCACTTCTGGAATATGCCTCTGTAAAAGATGATTTATCTCTCCATAATGATGTAATATTGTATAGAAATAGGGTTTTGATTCCTGTTGAGTTAAGATGTAAGGTTTTGAACCATTTGCATTGTGGGCATAATGGTATAAATGCTATGAAAGCTGAGGCAAGGAATTGGGTATGGTGCCCTGCCAAAGATAGACCAGGACATAGGAGAAGTCACAAAGAATTGTAGCATTTGTTTTAAGAATTTTACAAATCCTCGAGCTCCTACATTGTCTTGGCCTATTGTTGGTAAATCATGGTCTCGACTGCACATAGATTATGCAGGACCGATGGATGGTAAATATTTTTTGATAATTGTAGATTCTCATAGTAAATTTTTGGATATTCATTTTCTAGTTCCACTACAAAGTCCAGCTGTTACCATTGGTCATTTGAGGAAGACATTCTGTAATATTGGTATACCTGATATCATTGTATCAGATAATGCTCCAAATTTTGTTTCTCAAGAGATGGAGGAGTTCTTGTGTAAAAATAGTATTAAGCATGTAACACCAGCTCCTTATCATCCATCCTCCAATGGTCTGGCTGAAAGGGTGGTGAGAACATTCAAGGAGGGCCTGGGAAAATTTAAGAAGGGAGATATTCAGACCAGAATTTGTAGATTTTTGTATAACTATAGGAGGACTGTGAATTCTTCCACGGGTAAGGCCCCAGCAGAAATAATGTTTTCTTCAGTAATTAATTTCAAAACGTACTGTTGAATCAGTTAAACTGAAAGACAAGTCTTTAAGGAAAATGAGGGATGAAATTTTCCAGGAGGAAGGTAAATTGTATAAAGTCAATGATGCTGTGTTTGTTCGTAATTTTTT
This sequence comes from Macrobrachium rosenbergii, assembly GCF_040412425.1. NCBI lineage: Eukaryota > Metazoa > Arthropoda > Malacostraca > Decapoda > Palaemonidae > Macrobrachium > Macrobrachium rosenbergii. The sequence goes on from NC_089781.1 coordinate 45,921,096, forward strand.
ATTGGGAAAGGTTCACCATGGGTGGAAGGAAAGATTGTGGAAGTACTTGGGTTGAGAAATTATAAGGTGGAAGTACAGAGTTTTGGTAATATTATTTGGACAAGACATGCAGATCAGATTATGCATAGATATATGGGTGACTTTAACCAATCCAATAAAGAAGTGTTATCAATAATTCTAAGTCATCTGTAAATTTGAGTGATTCTAGTGCTTTCATTTCAGACACTAATATACCATGTGATAATAGTGGGGCTGAAGAACCCATAGAAGTAACTGTAAATAATGATAGTGAATGTTCAGTACAACAGCCAATGTTAAGGCGATCCAGTCGAATAAGTAAACCTCCAGATCGACTTGATTTATAAATATATACAAATATGCTGTATTTATCATGTTGCTTTGTTTTCATATGTGTAACATATTTTGAAAGAAGTATTGATTTATTTAATTGTCTGATGTTTAAATTGGAATATATTATTGCTTTTCTAAGGATAAGGGATGTAGAGTTTTAGATAAAAAAAAAAAGGTAATCCTTTGTTAATTCTGATTCTATTCCTTGCTGTGAACGTCTTTTGTTTTTGAGTTCTCGGTTCCGTGTTGTGTTGTCATGCGGCCGGTGTGCTGGTCCTTGGCGGCAAGTTGTTGTAACGGATTCACAATAAACCTGTATCCGGCCCTGTATTTAATTATATGCTCGACCTAACAGTTGTGTTCTTTAAATATTAATTATAGTGTTAGACTTTTAAATGCGTATTTGTGAACCCGTGTGGCATCACCCAAAAAGAATTGGTGCAGGAAATATAGTTGATTGTTTCTTAACTGCACTTTTGTTGGATAAAAATGCAATGTTTCTTGACCTCATGGTATATTCAAGTAAGTTAGTAAACTCCTCAGCACTGTAACTTGGTCTCATTCAAAGCTAGTGCAGGAGGGCTTAAGGTTGAATGAAATCGTACCGAATGTGGCCCTAAAATTTTTAAAGTTTCACCACACTCCCTGCATTTCTCATTGGAAACATGGTGACCGGTGCAGTAACGCACAAACCTACCTCGTTACAAGTCGCTCTTGGCGTTTGTGCAAGGGAAAAACACTTGATAAGTATGCTGCGTGACTTTTCAGTGACATTTTCATATGATGAGGTGTTGCGGTTCAAATCATCTGCGGCGCAAAATACCACTGACCTCGGGGAAATACAGGGATTATTCAAAGCTAAGATGGCTTGATTCAAACAGTCATTGACAACTATGACGCCAATATTTCATCTCTGAATGGAAAGCAGCATTGCAATCTGATCCTCCAGCTTTGGCCACCTCGGACTACGGGTGGAAACCAAACCACGACAGTCAAATTCTTCTTCCAGTAGCACTTCCACCTGAAACATGGGCTGCTCCTGAGAGGTGCTGAACCTGCTCTGCTGCAACTGCCAATGGTCAACAGATGGATGTTCCACAAGGAGGTGTTCGTGTCGCAAAAATTATATTGCATGCAACACCTTTTGCAAGTGCAATATCGACTCCAGTCTCAACTGTTACAATCCTCTCAATGCAGCTTTCCAGGATTCTGAAGATGAAGCAGCTGACACTGACAACGAAAGTGATAACGGTACTGAAGACTCTCTCACTTGAAATCATTTATATAAATGTTCTGTGGCATCATTTTCTGATATAAGTTTCTGATAAAGTGACCAAACATTCAGCATGTGTTTGTGTTCTTTCTTTATCACGATTTATTTTTTGTTTTGCAACCAATGTAACATTTGAGTTTTATACTGAATATGAACAACTCAATAAGTTTTGGGTTTACACTTTCTTCTTCTTCGTCTTTAACGTGCATTTTTCCCATTATTATATGGGGTTTACACTTTATTTCCCATTAAAATTGGCTTCCTTGACCTCGAAAACCCAAGAACTGATGTATCATATTATAAAATAGGCCAAAACAATAAAGAAATGAGAGACGTTCATAGCTTTTGGATTTAGCGGCAGCCATCTTGGACGCCATGTTGAATTTCTCAAAATGCCCAAAGATGCCAGCCGGGCATCATTCAGTTTCTGATTCTATGGAACTTTTTCTAACCAACATCAATCAAAACCTACTTGGGGGTATTTTTGCAAAGTCTACATGAAAATCAGGGTTTGGCTGCTAGACTATAAGCATGCGAATATATACAGTGACATAGTTCTTGTCTGTCTATCACCTAACGGCAGTTCACGACGAAAAATCACATCAATAATTTCTTATGACAGACTATACTAATAACTCTACAATACGAATACACAAAAACATCCGAAAATATTGTTGTGAGAGGAGTTTCTCACATAAATGACCAGTTCTCTATGTAAAGAATTCAGGCTTGTATGTTAGGAAAATTTCAAATTACTATAAAGATTGGGTATGTTATTTTCCAGAATACAACAATAATAGGAATAGCTATAGATTCGTGCAGCAGCGATATCAGGAAGATAAAGGGGAACTCACAGCCAACAACTTGCTGTTCATAGATTTGTATACATGGGAAACTGAAAATAGGAAAGAATTGACGAAAAGCGTGAGGTATCACCGAGAGATATATACTGTACAGTACTTGAAGAAACAAAACCAAAGGAGAACTCGAGCAAGCGAGGGAGCCGTTTCATAGGAAAACTAACAGTTACTACTACTGTTACAACTCTTCGTAAGTTGTGTAAACTTGTATAATCCTTTAAAATTAATCCACATGAATTGGTAGATATAATTACGATATATTGTTTTCTTGTAAAAAACTTGAACCATATTTCTTTTTAAAAACTTTCCTTGTGTTTTATTGCTAATTTAGTGTAACATAGTGCAAACCGCTGGTGAATATGGTTTCCCCGTTTTAATGTGCTTTGAACATTTTAGACGTCCAATTTGGTAGCAATTTAGTACTTTTAGAAAGATTGGCCATCCTCCGTAATTACATCTTATAATTAGCTATGGGAGACCCGAGGGGAAACTGGGTTATGCTATTCTGGGTGGAAGAGCTCACGAAATGCGGCAAATCAAAATATTTATTTGTTAAAGTAGCCTAGCCTAGCCTGGCCTAGATATATGTAATTACAATATGTTGTAGAGGGGCCGGACGGCGGGCACAGGTTCTGCCCACGAAAACCTGACCTTTCCTAGAATGCCATGTCCTGACCTAATTAGGCTAGACCTTACTTTCCCAACCTGAATTAGGTTGCTGTGCTTCGACCTTCGTTGGGGGGACCCTTGCTCCCCTAACCCCATCAAGTAACACTGAACAGTGGAAACAAGGGTAATTCTAAGTATTAGCTCCGTGCCTGGTTTTACTTTGGAAACTGGTTTTTTCTACACTTTTAGGGCTTCTGATACTGGCAGTGCATTTGTTTGTTGTTGGCCAAATGCAGTGTCCCTTGGCCGTATTTAGCACTGGCCTGGCAGGGACGCGGTACCCGTACATTAATAAGTTATTGCACTTGCCGGACGGGATATAAACCGTTCGAAACAGACATATATACCCGTGCTCTGTGTTGTGAAGATTGTGTATGGAAACTCCTTGTTGGATGAACTTGAGGAGTTAATTACATTCGTGCAACAAAAATTGAATTAATCCATAATTAGTAACCAAAAAACTGTAGAAAAAGTCAAGTTAGAAGGAAATGGCCGCTGCGGAGCTACTACTTAGATCTGCTGAAACATGGACTAAGCTCTTACTGTTCTCAAAACTGCTGCTAGTGTAAATTACTTGTTGGTATGCACTCCACTTTGCTTCTGGCCGCTGTCGTGTACAGATGTCTCTGCAGACTTTCTGCTAACGAGCCATTTGCTTTCTTTTTGGGTTTTTTGCTTTGAATTTGATTATATTGTATATGATTGCCAAGTTTCTTTTATTATGCCGCAAATCCCTCAGTTACTTAGGCCTCGGAGAGGAAACCTCAGGTTTTCAGGCATTGTCCCAGGAAGGACAGGCCTTTTAATAGGTTCCTCTCCTATGTCTAGTTAGTTCCTCATACCCTCTGCACCTCTTGCAAGAGGCATGATTGCAATCAAAATAGCCCATGTTTGGAGTGCTGGGTCTGGCCATCTTAATAGTGGGTGAAGTTTGCCAGAAGAAGACAAGAGAGAATGTCTCCAAGGTGCATTGGATTGCAATACTTTGCCGTTAACACCTACTGTAAAATCCTGTTTGGTACTTTCCATTCATCCATAGACAAGAGAATAGGCTTTGCACAAGAGGACGCAGTCTGCTCTCTTTCTCTTGGTTTCCTTGCAAAGAACGAGGACCCTTCTAAACCTTGGCCTAGGTCCTTCGTCATCAAGAACCTTATGGCTATCTTAGGACCTGAGGGAGAAGAAAGACTCCTCTGCCCAGTGAGGTCCCTCAGGTACTATCTTCAGAGGATGGAAAAGATTAGAGGACCTTTGAGCAACCTCTGGTGCTCTGTTAAAAACCCAGTTTGCCCGCTCTCCAAAAATGCCATATCCTTTTTTCTGAGGGAATTAATATTAGAAGCCCACTCTCAGATCCAGGAAGAAGTCTTTCCTCTACTTAAGGTGAAGGCTCACGAAATTAGGGCAGTCACAACTTCCCTCGCTTTTAAACACAACTTGTCTCTTTCTTCAATCCTACAGTCGACGTTCTGGAGATGCAAGTCCATATTTGCCTCACACTACCGCAAGGACATAGAAACTATTTGAAAATTGTAGCACGTTAGGACCTTTTCCGTGGCTGGCATGGTGCTGGGAGAGGACATGAGGAATCTACAGTATCAGTTCCTTTGCTATTCACTCGCCTTGATTTAAGGTTTTGAGTTGTTGTGAAGCCTGGGGGTACACTGTACCTGGATTACCCACCAGTTCGTGCTTTGTCTTTGATAATGGTTGGGTTGTTTGGTTTTATTCTGTGGTGTAGGTGACAGTGTTTTCATTTTGTATCCTGGTCTTCGCCCAGGGCAAGGGCATCTTTTAAAAACTTTGTCAGCATACGGTGTACTTCCTCTGCTGCAAAGTTTCCCACTAATGTAGTGGCGACCCTTGGCTATACTGCCACGTCCACTACAAGTTGAGAGAAGCGCTGACAAGAGGCAGTACTGTACCTCCCTACAGCAGCTCTCTCAACAGGTAAGGAAACAATGAACGTTTATTTAATGTTAGCAACCTTTCTAGTTCAAATTCATTATTTACTTAATGCTTTGGAGTAGGATATGTCCATGCTCTTTCCCACCTCCTTACAATGTGGAATCAGCTGTGTAATTACTTGGTAAGTTACTTATATGACATTTGTTCCGACACAATATACAAACCCTCGGTCCTTTACATTAGGGATTACTTTCAGGCGTAGGCTGGAAACGGCCGTTGAACTTCAAACAAGGTGGTTAGGCAGTTAACTACTGTCCGGGAGGCCTGCCCGGATGTATACATTCCAATTTGCTTTCGGCCGTCGTAGCGCTCGGACGTTGTTCTTCGTCGCTCTCTGCCTGACAGCTATACTTCTTCTTTTTGGTGGGAAATTCTTTCTTTGCTTTCATTATCATGGAGAAACCAGCTAACCCTCCTATCCCCCAGCGTGTGTGTCCCGGGTTAGGGGGTAAGAAATGCAATTCATTTAGATCTCGAGTCGACGTGGACCCACATGCCCTCTGTACATCTTGCAGGGGACGTGTGTGTTCATGCGATGATCCCTGTAGTGAGTGTTGTTCGTGGTCCTCCAAGCAATGGGGCAAGTTCAAAGGGAGGAGACGTTACCGTCGTAAGCCTACCAAGGAGTTGTCCGAGGGAAATACACCCCCGATGACTCCATTGGTGGCGAATGTGTCGGGCTCGTTTCTCCCTCCCGGCGAACTTCCCCTGCTTGCTCCCTCTCCCTCGGGTGAGGACTCCCCTCCCCTTCCTCTTACGTCTCATCGTTTGTGGAAGGGCGCAGGGGAGAGTTGGACCGCGACATCCTCTCTGAAGTCTCTTCCCGTTCCGGAGGGGAGTTTTTTCCTCCGGAGCGAGTAGAGGCTTCGTGTACTGACCCGACTTTTGCTTCAGGTCCCGGACTGGATAGCCAGACACCGATTCCAAGCTCATCCTGGCTACACCTGGGCCTACCTGGCTCGTCACTGGAGGGATTGGCTCCCCTGCCCCCCGCTCCAGTCACGACCCACTCGGCAACGACAGTCACCACTACATCCGTCACCATTTCGAGGTTTGCCCAGATGCCGGTGTCAGTTGCATCGCATCTGGACACCCAAGTGTCGGCGTCACCTGCGGTGCATCATGCTGTTCTGCTGCCTCCTGGCTTCCTGGCTCCATTCACGTGTGTTGGCCCCGCCTACATGGTTGCTGACCCTGGCCTGTCTTCGAATGCTGTTCCTCGTCTGACTTTCCAGCCCGGCCCTTCATCTGCTTCCGTCCCCATTCCATCGACCCTGGCGCGGCCTGACTTGAATCTTCACGCGGGAGGGACGGCGCCTGCATTCCCGGCCCCGCCCACTTTTGTTCCTGGCCGACGCGCGGCTCTCTCTGCCCAGGCAAATGCTGGCTCGAGCTCCGCGGTCGTTGCCCAGGATGTGCCTTCTGCTGCAGCCCCTCCTGCTGTTCCTGAGTCGGCGGCCTCACTTTCCTGGCTTGGGGACTTGACGGCTTTCCTGAAGCAGATGGTGAAGAAGAAGAAGAAGAAGAGGTGTAGGAAGGTGTCATCGTCTTCATCTTCATCTTCGTCATCATCGTCATCTTCGTCTGCTGCTTATTCTGCTTCTCCTTCCGAGGCTTCGCAGCCGAAGAAGAAGAAGTCTGCCTCTCCCCCCCCTAAGAAATCTCGTACCGAGACTTCTAAGGGTCTGCCTCCTTCCACAGGGAAGGCAGTGGGATCTCTCGTCGGCTCCTCCCGATCCTCAGATCAGGGAACCGCTGCCCCAGCCTCCAGGCCAGGGTTACCGGGAGCCAAGGGCATGCAGACCAAGGTCGGCACTACCCCCGCTGCGCCTAAGAAACTTCTTGCATCTAAGGCCAGCGAGTCCGCGTCGGACACTCGTTCACGAGTTGCTCCGAGTACCCGGGTCCCCAAGGAGACCCAGGTACCCCAGTCTGATACGGGAGAAACTTCTTGCCATACAGACCAGGGCGTGGGGCGAGAGAAAGAGCCGGGGCATGCAGGTGCTCCGTCTCTTCCTGCTGGCACTCCTTAGGTGCCAAGTCAGGTTCCCGTGACAGTGCTTCAGCCTGCGGGGCCGAACGCAGGGAGAGGTAGAGAAGAAGTCCCCTACTCAGTCTTCCCGAGGGCTCTGGCCTCGAAGAAGACTGGGGCGCGTCCAGAGGACAGCACAAGCTCGCGCCAGCCAGCCGCGCGTTCGACTCCTCCCAGTCCCCGGCCATGTCCGCGCGGCCAGCCTGGCTCGGCTCTCGCCAGCCGCTCCGCTCTCCTCGGGAGATCGCTTCACCTGGGCTGAAGCAGTCTCCTCGACCCGGGGCCTCGTCATCACCGCGGGTTGGTGACTGCTCCTGGCCTACTGCCTCTGCTGGTGCTGCCAGTAAAGCCAGTGGGAGCGCCCGATCTTCCTCGCCTGTCCCTTCCACCCCTTCGGTTTCTTCCAGGGAGCGCGAGTCGGAAAGGAGGACCTCTGGGGAGTGTTCTCCTCAGAGTTCTACTGCTTGGGGGTACGCACCTGGCTTGGTTCTTGGCTCAACCAGGTCCTACGCCCGCGTAGTTCAGGAAGATCCATGGGGGTCTGCCGAGGTTTTCCCTCCTGCCGGGAGAGTAGTTCGGGAGGACCGCACTCTGGAAGAACTTGAGGGTCCTCTGCCCTAGGATGCAGACACCCCCGAAATACAGAGGACTTTTGCGGAGGTTATCGCGCTGATTCGTCAGCGCACTGACCTCGGGGAAGGGACCACGGCCTCGTCTGTGGATCATCCGTCGCGCCTCGAATCCTTCTGGGGACCCAAGAAGGAACCCAAGGCTTCGGTGGGGCTGCCGTGGTCCACGCATGCCGAGCGGGTATTCGACCAGGTGAACAGTCTTGTGTCTGGGCAAGACAGTTCGCTTCGTTCAAGCCGCTCGGACAAGCTTCTTCCTCCTCCTCTGCCTCGTCAGAAGCGTTTCTACGCTCCAGTGGTAGGGGCGTTGCTGACCAAACAGGTTGACCCGGACTTGACTCGTTTGGATCTGGGTCTGTTGTTGCAGCAATTGACTGCAGAGATCATATCCCTCTCTCAGCAAGAAGCTGCAACCCTGGAAGCCACCGCCATGGCGGCTTTCCAAGCAGTCTCCTGGCTCGATCTGTGGTCATTCACAGTATCGAAGGTAGCTGCTTCCTCAGGCGCTATCGTACCTGGGGAGGACTCTGCCTTTGGGAGACTGTGCCAGTCTGGGGGTAGGGCTATTTCCTACCTCGCCCACCAGACTGCAAACCTGTGGGCAAACCTTGTGCTAAAGCAAAGGGATGCTGTTCTCTCTCACTTTGCTAGGTCCGTAGGTCCCGAGTCAGCTATCGCCCTTCGGAATGGACCGTTGCTGGGTTCCTCCTCTCTCTTCCCTAGAGAGTTGGTGGATGCCGCGGTGGACAAGCGCCATGCCGATGACAGCTTGTTCACCAGGCAGTGGCCAAGACCTCTGGGTCTTCGCATCCCACTGCGGCCAGGTCTTTGGGCCAGGCTGGCACTTCCTCGACCCCTAAGAAGTCCCAGTCTTCGAAGGGGTCCCGAGGAAACACCCAGCCTTCTTCCTCGAGAAGGGGGGGTCCCTCCCACCCTTTTCAGCCCTCTTTCCAAGCCGGTAAAGGGGGCAAGGGTAAGAAGAAGAAGGGGAAACACTAGGGGCGGTGTTCCCCCGAAAAGCTGCCGAAGGTTGGGGGGTGCCTGTCGAGCCATTGGGCAACATGGCAGCGACACGGAGCCGAGACCTGGATAGTGGATGTCCTTCGGGAGGGATATCTACTACCCTTCAAGTCTCGGCCTCCCCATCACCTACTCTCGGTCCATCTCCAAACATATCTTCCAGGTTCTCTGAAGGACATCGCACTAAGCAAGAAGTGCAAGCCATGCTGAGCAAGGGTGCTGTAGAAAGTCGTGTCGGACCAGTCTCCAGGCTTTTACAGCCGTGTCTTTCTCAGAGAAAGCCACGGGGATGGAGACCCGGTCATAGACCTCTCTCCCTTGAACTGTTTCGTTCACCAGACTCGGTTCACGATGGAACAGCGCAAACCGTGCTGGCCTCCATCAGGGAGAACGACTTCATGCTTACGGTGGACTTGAAGGATGTGTATTTTTTATTTTCAAATACCCATCCATCCGTCCTCTCTCAAGTACCTCCACTTTGTCCTCGGGAGAGTGGTCTTCCAATTCAGGGCACTTTGTTTCGGGCTCTTGACCGCTCCCCAGGTGTTCACGAGAGTATTCTCTCATGTGTCAGCTTGGGCCCACTCGCACAGGATACGTCTGCTGAGGTATCTCGACGACTGGCTAGTCCTGGCGAGCTCTCGCTCGCAGTTGCTACAGGACAGGGATCATCTCCTCGAGTTTTGCCGGGATCTAGGGATCATGGTAAATCTGGAGAAGTCAGATCTCACCCCCAAGCAGAGGACAAAGTACCTGGGCATGCTGATAGATACGGTGGCAGCGAAAGTCTTTCCCTCGGACTCTTGTATCAGCAAGTTCAGGCAGGCAGCACAGCTGTTCCTGTCACGGCAGGAGCAACCAGCTCGGCAATGGCAAGTCGTCATCGGTCACCTGTCGTCTTTGGAGAAACTAGTACCTCACAGGCGTCTTCACCTGCGGTCTCTCCAGTGGAGACTAAAGGAGTATTGGTCCCAGTCCCAAGACCCCCAGTCCTTCCTCATTCCTCTTTTCAAGGAGGTGAGAAAGGATCTTCACTGGTGGTTGGACGACAGGAACCTCTTGATAGGAGTATCCCTGCATACTCCTCCTCCGGACATGCTTCTGTTCTCGGACGCATTGACCGAGGGATGGGGCGCACACCTGGAGGAGTTGCTGACTTCGGGAGTGTGGCACCAAGATGATGAGCACCTTCACATCAACATCCTGGAACTCAAGGCAGCCTTCCTGGCCCTCCAAGAGTTCCGGGATCGAGTGATGGGACACTCCGTGGTACTGATGAGCGACAATACTGTGGTAGTGGCATACGTCAACTAGCAGGGGCGACTGGTGTCCCACCAGCTTCATCAGTTGACGATGCAGGTGCACGAGTGGGCCATGGCTCACTTGGTAGAGCTGTCAGCCAGGTACATTCCAGGCAAGAGGAATGTCGTGGCAGACAAGCTCAGCTGCCAGAATTAGGTGGTAGGGACCCTTTACCTGGAAGTGGTCCCTCCCATCATCGATTTGTTCACCACCCGGCACAACAGAAAACGGTCTTCTGCTCAGTCAGCATCCATGGGCTGAAGGATGCCTTCCAACATCCGTGGGGCAATCTCTACATCTACGCTCTCCTCCATTCTGTCTGATTTGCTGAGTGATCAGCCAAGTGATGATCACCCGAATCTCAGAATGATTCTGGTGGCACCCAAATGGCCCCAGGCCGTTTGGTATCCCAACCTGCTAGCTCTTCTCTCCATGGTGTCAAGAGAGATTTTCCCCTGGCCCAACCTGCTGTGTCAACCCCACGTCGAGCGGTTCCACCTGGCAATGCATTCCCTGTGTCTTCATGGCTGGAGGTTATCCACCATCTCTTGTGAGCAAGAGGCTTTTTGCGCTGTGCAGCAACAGAGATGGCAGGATACCTCAGACGATCCTCCGCAGTGGTATACCAGGGAAAGTGGTCCGTCTTCTGTGGTTGGTGTCATGGAAGGGGTATCTCTCTGATCGGAGCCTCTGTTCAGCAGGTTCTTCCTTCAGAGGATTTCTTCTCTTTCCTTATGGCAGTAAAAGGTCTACCGTCCCTAAGGTGAAATCTTGCAAAGAAAAGGGCCTTGAAATCCCAGAAAGTCCGCTCTACTGATGAGAAGCCTTCGAGACGTCTTGCCCCTGGCCCCAGGGACCTCAGGCCCTACTTCTGGGAAGGGAGGGGTGTGACTCACGGTCAAAGCATAGTAAGGAGACTCCGCCCCGTACTTCCTTTGACAAGAGTCATCAGACAGGTTTAACCCTCAAGACCATCTTCTTGAAGCCCTGTTTGACAAGAGGGTTGACGAAAGCTGTCAGATTTTCGAATCAGCTGTTCTTCAACGCTTCGATGCTCTCCTTATCAGAGGAGATGAAGTCACAGAGGACTTTGATCTCCAGGGTTTATGAGTGGCGGAGCGAAGACAACAAACCCTTCTCCCTCCCAGATCGTCCAACCTGCCCCCTTTCAATAAACTTTGGGTAACCCTCGCCTGGATACTTTTTGCTCCCCAGCATGAAGTGGTGCCCTCACTATTGAGGGCTTAGGCCTGAGTGTTGAAGAACTGGAATTCTTCCTCCAAACCTGAAATCTCCAAGAACACCATCTCTTTCTGGTTATGCCAGGCTTAAGGAGGCTTGGATCCTGCCGATGGTCCCAAAGATGACACCATCTTCCCTGAGAGCTCCAGGCCCAATCAGCTCTATTCGGACATTGTGTTGGCAGGCCCCACAGTTTTGAAAGCTCACTCCGGCAAAAGACCACATTCACCATGTTCTCTCTGGGGAAGCCCTCCCCACTCCATGCACCTCTAAAGTCACTTTTTCCTCACCAACCAAGGCTGTTCAACAAGTGGAGGGCAAACCAGTTCCTCATCTCCGGAGATAGATCCCACATTGCTAGTCTTACCCGGTGGATTCCCAGAATGAATGGGAGTGACTGGATACCTTTCTTACCTCTCTTCTGGACCTGACTTCCCTCTAACCTCTTTAGTGAGCAACTCCCCAGAATCCCAGAGTGGCTCCTGAAGGCCGAAGCAGAGGCTAAGGACAGACTTAGTAGGTCCTTAAACTCTACTTTGGCAGAGGCATAGTCAGTGGTATACTCCTTCCTCTCTTTTCCAGGTGTTGACGAAATCTCTCCTGGGAAGTTTCCAACAGGACCTCTATGATTTGCCTTAAGGTCCCGATTGAACTGCCTTCTTAGCATCTTTTCGGCAGACATTTCCTCATTCATGCAAAGCCTAACAGGCTCATAAAAGCTCCATCTGGGGAGCTAACCTGTTTTTCAGGAAGAGGTTTCCCTTCCTAGCAGAGGCAACCAGGGCCAACCAGAGTCTCCGCTCCCGTTGAGGTTTGTCCTCCAAGAGGAAGCAATCAGATTCCTCCTCCAACCAGTGAACTCACCTAAACAGGGTTTGAAGTTCAAACAAATTCAAGCGGCTTTCAGACAGTAAATTGTAGGCTTTCCAGGTCCCCGGCCCTGACATCCCTCAACCTCCCAACCTCAACCTCAACCTCAATATGTGCTGGTTCAAACCAAATCAACCTATGGGCTGCTCCTTCTTCACGCCTCCTCCCAGCTTATAATGCCCATCTTGTTCGAAAGCCAGGAACATTTCGTTCAATCCAAAATGCAAAAGGAACGATTCTAATGTAAAGGACCTCTTTGCAGAGGTAGAAAATTCATCCCGCTACTTTCCTCCAAAGGAAGAGGAGGCAGGGGATCTAAGACCTGGTAGGCCCTCTCCCCTGAGATGTCAGGTAGGCGGGAGGTTGTACCATTTTCGGACCAGTGGAGCTTCAGTCCCTGGGCCCAGAGCATAGTCTCCAAAGGATTGGGGTGGAGTTGGAGCAAAAGTCCTCCCCCCCGATCAGGTTCCATCAATCACCCTCCAAGGCTCTGAAGGACTTTTGTGAAAGATCTTTAATAAAGAGGGCAATAAAGCGAGGCATCTGAAATTTCAGGCAGACTATTCAGCGTTCCAAAGAAAGGTTCCAGTCAACGAAGAGTAATTCTAGACTTGTCCGTCTAAATTCCTACATTCAATCGATAAGTTTCAATGCTTACAATCTTTGCCCCTTGGACCCTAACTTCCCTGTGGATCCTTCCACCTCTATGGAGTCTTTCAGACCCCTATTATCACATCCCGACCCAACACTTAAGGTTCTCTCCTTATCTGGGGTTCAGACTAGGAAATCAAGCATACTCATTCAGGGTCATGCCATTCGGTCTCAATATAGCTCCCAGAATCTTCACCAAACTGGCGGATCGGTGTTCAACAACTCCGGTCTCAGGGGATCATGCTGGCCGCATACCTAGCGATTGGATCGTTTGGGCTCCAACGTCCCGAATGCCGGGGACAGCCATAGTAATCGGCTTTCTAGAATCACTGGGCTTTCAGATAAACAGGGAGAAATCCCGCCTAGTGCTGGAGAGTCGCTTTCAATGGTTAGGAATCCAGTGGGACCTGGGTACACCACAGAAATCCCTTCCGTTGTCAAACGGAGAGAAATAGCGAAAGCAACCAGACAATTTCTCAAGAACAAGAAAGCTTCCTGTCATACCCAAGAAAGAGTCTTAGGTTCTCTTCAATTTGCGTCAGTGATGGATCTTCTTTTGAAATCCAAACTGAAAGATGTAAACAGGGTATGGCGGAGCCCTTCTAGCCAATGTCAGATTCAGAGAGACAAAGTATCTCTGATTCCACCGATTCTGAAGAAAAGACTCCAGCCTTGGGCGTCCGTCAAGAGTTTATCACGAGTGCCCCTCAGTTCCCTCCTCCTCCATCCCTAGTGATTCACACTGACTGCCTCACCACATTCCATTCTTGAGAAGGGTGGGGAGGATTCCCAACACAAGAAGGTGCAAGGGACTTGGTCTACCATGTTCCAGCCAGTTTCATATCAATGTTCTGGAAGCCATGGCAGTCTTTCTAACCCTGAAGAAACTGCAGACGTCAATCGGATTCATATAAGATTGTTTCTCACGATGTTCAAGACGTGCACTGTTTGAACAGAGGGAGGTTCTAGTCGAGTCGGATCAATCAAGGCATGATAGCAATATTTTCTCTAGCAAACAAACACCAGTGGCATCTGTCTGCTACCCACCTTGCAGGGGTCCGGAATGTCATTGCAGATTCCCTGTCAGGACAACTCCGCTGGAGCCAAGACGGAATGGTCCCTGGACAAAACTTCCTTCAGGTGGATTTGCACCAAGTTCGTCAAGTCTCCAAGAGACCTCTTTGCAACAGAATGCAACCACAAACTACCTTGCTATGTAGCTCCCAACCTGGACCCTCTAGCTCACTCCACAGATGCAATGTCCATAGATTGGAACAAGTGGAAAAGAATCTACCTCTTCCCCAGTAAACCTGTTATTGAAAGTCCTTCACAAACTCAGGACATTCAAGGGCCAAGTAGCCTTAGTAGCTCCAAATTGGCTGAAGAGCAACTGGTTTCCAAACTTCTAGAGCTGAAGCTTGGTGTTTGAAAATTCCCAACCCAAACTTTCTTTTGGACGAAATAGTACAAAAAGAGACTGAAGAGTCAGCTTCCTCAAGAATTCAGAATGCCCTAGCTTTGTGGATTTCATGAGTTTGCTGCTCAAAGGGATGCTAATATCGATCCTATTAACACTTTGTTCCTAGAATCAGATAAAGAAGGCATTCCACTCTTAGATGATTACGACTCAGCAGTTAAGAAATTGGACTCTTTTAAAATTGAATCTGAAGCTATCAAGGCCGAATGACCACTAATCTTCAGCCAGACATTTTTAGGTCATTGTTTGAAAAAGGTCTGGCCCCTAGTACTATTAGTTCCAGCAAAATCAGCCTTGAAAAGATATTTTTGCACGGGTTTAAGATTAACTTAACAGACTCTTATTTTTCGTCTATCCCTAAAGCCTGTGTGTGAGGCGCCTTGAGACCAGTAACCCGCCCACAGTCGGTTTTTGGTTCTTAAATGATGTCTTGGCTGGTCTGGGATAATCATAACTGTTCTTTCACTAACTTTAAACACAGGAAGACCTTGTTTTGTTAGTTTAGATGAGCTGGTAGCGAATTGAACTGGCTGCCTTATCGATCTGGAGAACCCAATCATCTTGATTTCCTTCCATCAGGTGAAGTGTTACTAGCTTTTGGCACTATTAATCTTCCTAGCTAAAAATGAAGATCCTCAAGATAGGTGGTCCCCTTTCAAATGAAGATCATCCTATCTGTTTCCCACAGGACCTGTCTTTATGCCCAGTCTTTACCCTGAAAGACTTTTTAGACAGGACCTCACACAAACTTGTAGTCTTTTTATTTGTAAGGTCCTTAACTTCTTCTACCATTTCTTTGAAAGACCATTAGACAACAGATCCTATATTTCATTAAACATGGGTACCAGATTCAGTCCCAAAATTGCATGACATCAGGACTAGTGGCCACCTCCATAACTATTTTCATTATATGAATTTTGAGGATCTGTCAAAATTCACATTTTTGTGGAAATCCCTGTAGTTTTTAAATTGCCACTACCTGAAATCACTAGAAGCTCTCAAATTCTCAACAGTGGCACCAGGGAACATTTAACTTCCCCTTGTTTGATTCTTTCTGTACTCAGTCACTCTCCTCCCTGCATACCTGCCTCATTTATTCCCCATTGTTCATCTCCAGGTCAGGCATTTATCAGAGCCTTCTCCTGACCATGACATGAATTTATCTCTGCTCATTGTTTATTTTATTTACATGTATTGTTTTATATTGTTTTGTTCAACACAGTTTCTCTACTTATTCTAGTTTTAAGTATATGTTTAGTACTTAAGTTTGTAATTTTAAGTACTCTTATCCAATCATAATCACAAACAGTATTCATATATAATTTTGTTATTTAAAACTAAGTATATTATGATGTCATCATTATGTCTTAATGCCATTCTTACTATTAGTTTATCAAAACTTTGCAGATATTTAGTTTATCCATCTACTACTTTACAAATCTACTTTTGTTTTCAGAATTTTTTCGCTTTTGATATCTCTTGTCAAAATTTTGCAAAGTCTAGGTAAACCACATCTGAATCTTTTTCATTTATCATATTTTGACAGAGGAAAAATCTTTTCATGGGGAGAACAGTTGGTTTTGTGTACTTTTCCGGGTACAAAACCATGTTGTCCTTTTTGAAACAATCTAACTTTCATTAAATGTTTCATTATATTTTTTTTTATTACCCTTTCATATACTTTCAGAATATGAAAACTCAGACTCACAGGCCTATAATTACTCAGGTGGTCCACCTTGAACCACTTTTGAAAGTAGGTAACTGGAACCATTCTGCTATTCTTAAATCTTGCCTGTATCTAACTTTGTCTTAATTTCTTTTGCAGCCTGTGTTTTTTCAATGAACCACTTTCTTTAACAATATGACAGGTACTCCATCTGGTCCTGCTGCTGATCCATTTTTAATTTCATTATTCCTGACCTTTTAGATACTGAATTGGTTTGAACCTAAGTATTGTTTTTTCATCTCTTTTGATTTCTGTAACATGTATCTGACTTTCAATTCTAGTGTAAAATTCACTGAGGGGATCTGCTAATACTTCCTAAAGCCTCATTGGATCCCCTTCAAATATGTTAAAATGTAGAGCCTAAGAGTTGTACTTGGACTTATTTTATTCATCTTTTTGGTCTGTCTGAATAAAAATGGTTAGAGTTTTGCAATATTTTGTAGTGAAAACTTGAAAGTTCCCGGCTTCATTTTCTTTTGATTGCCAATCTTTTGTTCTGCATTTTCTATCTTACAGTTTAGTTCCATCATTTTCCATTGCATTCATTCTTTTGCAACCCAATTTTCCCTTCAGGTTTTCTGGAACAAGATCCTTCTGTCTCTTGGAATTCAGGTAACTGATGATTAACTTTTTTCTTCGGATATATTTTCCACTATTTCAATATTTTATATAATATATCGGGTATTTCCCTTGCAGATCATCACTTAAAAATTATTTCCCTTTTCTTTGTTTAAAAAAGTCATTTTATTTTTGACCAATTTATATTCTTACTATAGAAATTGTTTTTCCATAGTCCTGGACCATTTTTCAAGCTCACTTTTCCCTGTTTTCATATGTTCTGGAACGGACTGTTAGTTCTATGACATTATGGTCCGAAAATACTCGTCCCCTATATACTATTATTTCTTTAACATAGTTCACCCTCGTTCATAAATACTAGATCTAAAATATTATCCTTTCTTGTTGGTAGGTGATTTATTTGCTGAATGTTATGTTCTTAAATCAGATATCTAATACCTTTGAAAAAAACCTCTTATCTTGAAGGGCGTACTATTGAGATCTTTTTATATGTATAAATGTAACCACTGGAGTCAGTCCGATTCGTTTTCTTTCCAACTCCAAAAGGAAAGCTCACCCGCCAAGAATAGTCCAGTAAACTGGCAGGTTTCTAACGACGCCCAATTTTTCAATTATTATGGACAAACTCTTTAGTATTGTACTATGCCCCAATGTTCCCTAATTTTCATATTCAAATTCTAACACTCTTAAATCCATTCTGGTTACTAAATTTCTCAGAGAAAGTTGTGTCTTGATTGGTCTCTCCCCATATATCCAGGGACCTCCACATTTCAATTTTTAAAGACATGCTATAGAAACTCTGAAACCTTTATCTCAAGTCTTACAGCCTGCTTGGAATACCAGGATTCTGTTCTTCCAATATTTGCTTTTGGCCATTTTGGGTTAGTTCTTCTAAGAACTCTATCTTTCTTTTGAGTTCTCAAGTGACTTAAAGGATCGGCAGTTCATCACTATGATGGTTTCCTGCTCAAAAATTAATATGGGTAATAACCTGAGGAAGCTTTTGACAGATGTCTCTCTTTCCTGTTCTCATATGTTGACCTCAAGGTTTCCAGAAAGTGAACGTACATTAAAAAAATCCAACTTTTCCATTATACTTGTTCTTCAAGCTTCATATTTATTCATTTTGCTGCATAAACCTGTTGATCTTCAGGAAGACATAGTCAGGACTCCAGGCGCCAGGACACCAGGCGTACATTGCTTGTTCGCCAGGATATCTAGCGTCATGAAACTGGACGCCAAGTGCTTAATTTCTTAATGTGTTGTTGACTTGTTTTTTGCCTGGTCACATGATCTTTGTTCTTTTTGGACTTTAGGACGTTTCGTTTTTAGACTGAATTTTTATATGTATTTGAAGGTGATTTTGGTTTTTCATGGCGTCAAGGATGCATGTACATGACGCCAAACCTACAAGAATTTGGGCTTCTTTCCATTTTCGTCATGATACTGTTTTTGGATGTTAATCTTTGGATTCCTCTAACCCTAGAAGACATCAGGCCTCAAGAAACTGTAATTCAATATATCTAACAGGATGTTTGGAATAACATCGTTCAAGATGGCAAACCTGAAACTCCCTCTTTTCAAAAGGGTTATACTGTGTCTTTCTTTTCTTTTTTTTTTCTTGTTCAGAACAACAGTTGGATGACGTGGAAGACGATCTTCCTCACTTGGGATTTTATTTTGGATGATCATGTCATAATTTATTTCTTCAAGACCAATGTTGCTGTATTGGACTTAAAGAAATTAATGAATCTATGAACTTTTCTCTGCATAACTTCATTCCATCCTGTTCTTTGGTTCTCCTCCATCTTTTCCCTTTCTTCAGTCTTCAACGAACTTCTTTATTTTCCTGGTTATGTCTCTTTCATCCAAACTTCATCTTTAAAATTGATGGAAGAGTGGATGAATACTAAGTCTTGCCGGAATGTATTCTCCTTTCCCCAGCCAAGCTAGACATGTTGAGCAAAATATTTTTGTGTCCTTATTTCTCTTGGCTCAGGAGTTCCCTCTTCTTCCCATGAAGGGTGTGTCGAGACTAGTAGAGGCTTAGCATTAGCCATGATGAAGGCAAAGGTGTTTTGGTCCCATCAGAAATGGACCATCTTCTCAAAGGCATCTTTAGGGCTTTTGAGGTTTTTAACTTCCTTGACTGGACCCTGGGGCCTTGGGTAAGAAGATGGAAGTCTTGAAGAATGCAGGCACAGAGGACCTATTCATCTCATGGTTTGTATGGATAAGGCAATCAGAGATGGTGCCAACGAACTAGAGGCTCTTTTTCAGCAGGCATCTTAAAGAAAAGAGCCCATCTTTGTTCTTTTCTGTCTAATGGGGTCACCACTATTCAAAAATCAGAACTCCTTTATGCTCCTCGTTCTCTCATCTGTTTCCTCAAGAGCTAGTAAAAGACATTACTTCGGCCTTATCACAAAAGGCTACACAAGACTTGATTACGAAATCAGCTAAAAAAGTAATGCCAACGAGCTTCGTCACGCAGAAACATAGGGGAGAAGCTCTTGTCTCTCAGCCCTTTCGTTTCAAATCCAACAGTAGAGGAACTCAAGATCTGCTGGGAAAGATCAACAAAAGAGGTTACAGACAAGGAAGACACAGAATCTGATGGGAAGTCACCTTCAGACAGCAGTAGGAGCCAGACTGAACAATTTCTGGCAAGTGTGGGAGAAGGAGAGGATCGGATCCTTGGTCCATCCAGTTGACTCAAAGAGGGTACAGGATCCCTTTCCTCAGAAACCCCCTCTGGCAGCAAGACCAATAGACCTTTCAGCCAAATACAAGACAGAACCAAGGCAGAGGCTCTGCAACAACAAATGTCTCTTCTGTTGCAAAAGAAAGCCATAGAAAGAGTTCAAGATCTGGAGTCCCCAGGATTTTACAATTGGTTATTCCTGGTTCCCAAAACTTGGGGGATGGAGACTGGTGCTGGACGTGAGTGCACTCAACGTTTTTATTCAGAAAACAAAGTTCACAATGGAAACGACAAAAGTCTGTTCTAGCAGCGGTCAGACAGAACGACTGGATGGTATCACTGGATCTGCAGGATGCTTATTTCCACATCCCCATACACCCAAGCTCCAAGAAATATCTGAGATTCGTCCACAGGAAGAAGGTTTTCCAGTTTCGAGCTCTTTGTTTCGGACGCTAAGCACCGCTCCACAAGATTTTCACAAGATTGATGAACAATGTAGCAGGTTTTCTTCACACGAGGCATCAGAATCTCCTTGTACTTAGAACTGGCTTCTCAGAGCTCCTTCCAGCACCCGCTGCCTGGAGGATCTTCAGACCACAGTCCAGTTATCGGAAGAACTAGGTCTGCTGCTAAACAGAGAAAAATCTCAGCTGATCCCATCCCAAGAGATTCTATACCTTGGGATGAAGATTCAGAGTCAGGATTTTCGGGCTTTTCCGTCTGTTGCAAGAATGGAACAAGCCTTAGAAAAATTCAGGACTTTCTAAAGAGACAGACATGCTCGGTAAGGAGGAATGGATGAGTCTGCTGGGACCCTTTCCTCTCTAGAACAGTTTGTCTCCTTGGGGAGACTGAATCTTCGCCCGTTACAGTTCCATCTCAATCAGAACTGGGACAAGGAAATAGAACTGGAGACCAAGTGCATCCCCATCTCGAACCAATAAGGATGTGTTTAAAATGGTGGAACGACCCCATCAAGCTCCAGGAAGGCCTTTCCTAAAACAGAGGAACCCAGACCTAGTGTTGTTCTCCGATGCGTCGGACTCAGGATGGGGAGCAACACTAGGGAAGGAAGAAGTCTCAGGCTCTTGGACCAGAGAACAGGAGAAGTCTTGGCACATCAATCAGAAGGAACTAACTGCAATCCTTCTAGCTCTCAAAGAGTTCGAACACTTAGTGGAGAACAAAGTGTGCAGGTCAACTCCGACAACACAACAGCGTTAGCCTACATCAGCAAACAAGGGGGCACTCACTCCAAATCTCTATACGAGACAACAAGAAATTTCTTCTCTGGGCAAAGGAGAAGAATGTCAAACTAGTAACCCGCTTTATCCAAGGGGAGAAAAATGTGAGAGCAGACATTCTGAGCAGAAAGAATCAAGTCCTCTCAACAGAATGGATGCTACATCAGGACATCTGCAGAAGCATGTGGCTGACTTTGGGGACGACCGTGCATAGATCTTTTTGCCACAGCATGGACGAAAAGGCTGGAAACTTACTGTTCCCCGTTCCAGATCCAGAGGCTGCTTACATAGACGCGTTTCTGATGGACTGGTCAAACTTGGACGTGTATGCATTTCCCCCTTTCAAATAATTCACAAAGTAATGCAAAAATTTGTGTCACACGAGGGTACCAGAATGACTCTAGTGGCCCCTTACTGGCCAACAAGAGATTGGTTCACAGAGGTACTGGAATGGATGGTGGACATCCCGAGAAGCCTACCTCAAGAGTAGATCTACTCAAACAACCCCATTTGGAAAGATATCACCAAAACCTCCAAGCGCTACAAGTAACTGCCTTCAGACTATCGAAAAACTCACAAGAGCTAGAGGTTTTCAAGGAGGCAGCTGGCGCTATCGCAAGAGCAAGGAGGTCATCCACCATTAGGTATACCAATCCAAGTGGGAGGTATTTAGAGGATGGTGCAAAACAACTCATGTGTCCTCTTCCAGTACCTCTGTAACTCAAATAGCGGACTTCCTTCTTCATCTTAGGAATAACCTTAAATTTTCAACTTCAACCATTAAAGGTTATAGAAGCATGTTGGAAGCAGTTTTTAGACACAGAAACTTGACCTTTCTAACAATAAGGATCTCCAGGACCTACTCAGATCCTTCGATACATCTAAGGAGAGGGTAGAGAACTCACCCAGCATGGAACCTAGACATGGTCCTGAGGTTCCTCATGGGGATTAGGTTCGAACCTTTAAAAGGCATCTTTAAAGATCTCACTATGAAAACTCTTTTCTTGGTCAGTTTAGCTACAGCAAAAAGAGTTAGTGAAATTCATGCCTTTAAGCAAGAATATAGGTTTTAGACAAGGCAAGGCAATTTTCTCACTGCAACTAGATTTCTTGGCAAAAAAATGAACGCCCATCTCAACCTTGGCCCAGAGTGTTCGAGATTCCTAATCTAACGGACATCACAGGGGAGAGAAGAGAAAGTCTCTGTGTCCAGTAAGAGCTCTAAAATATTATCTAGAAAAGACAAAAGATTTAAGAGGGATTCAGAAGGGCTTTGGTGCTCTGTCAAAAACCCTCTGTACAAATGTCTAAGAATGCTCTGTCCTTTTTATCAGACAGTTGATAAAAGATGCACATATGGGATGTAGGGAATCAGAACACAAGATTCTAAAAGTTAAAGACACGAGGTCAGGCAGTAGCAACCTCTGTGGCATTTAAACAGAACAGGTCCCTCCAGAGTATAATTGGATGTCCTGCTGGACAACAAAGCAACTTTATCAAGCAGGCTAATCCTGACTCAGTCCCAAGAGTTCATTTATTAGAGCTGTACACCTCCATTAACTACTTAAACAAGTTCAGACTGGTTATGAAGTCACCCTTGGTTTTCAAACGTCTTTATTTGAAATCTGGGCTCTTAAATTCTCAGCAGTCGCGGCAGGGAACGCCCTCCCTCTGGTTCAGTCAATTCTTCCTCCAAAAATCCCCTTAGCTACCCGTGCCTTGACTTTCTCACAGTTATCCATAACCCAATTTACCCTTTTCAATTTTTTTTTGTTCCCTGTCATGTTAATTTTAACTAATTTGTACATTATTGTTGTTTTGTTTTGGTTTTCCCTTACATTTTGTTATCTCTGCAGTTTAAGAATGATATTTATTTCTCCGCAATCATTCCAGAAAAGGGATTTTGACAAAGGTTTTTAAATAATATCATTTACTTGTCAGTTCTCTTAGTAAACATCATTCTGGTGGTGATGCTTTCATGTCATTTGTTCCTGGTGCATGGGTTTGTAACGGCACCTCTCTGTGGGACTTTTGACTATTAAATCTCTATAGGATAAGGTCTCCGTGTTTTTATAGTTCACCCTTTTACTCCATCTAATGGACAGCCCCTCTGGAGTATTTTTTCATTTAGGGTTTCTCTGGATCTCTTAAGGAATGCAGACATAAAGGCAGGAAAACAATGGAGTTTTCAGCTTCCTGAACAGTCCCTCTCCAGAAAAAGGTTTTGACAAAGTTTTAATTATTTTCCAACGACCTGTTGGCTGTCTCTGACCCTCCACCAAAGGTTTCAATATCAGAGAAAAGCTATATAACTAGTTACAGGTCAGTTAGAGTGTTTGAAAATGTTATTTTCATAATAAAAGGCCTCCGCCCCGTAAATTTTTCCCAATGTCAAAAGTCCCACCTGGTGAGGTGCCGTTATATACCCGCACCACTAATGTAAACAAGTCCTCCCTTCCTTAGCCCCTCTAATGGTATTTGACCAGGGGCAAAAGGAAGATCTGAGGAATAGGTCTCTCCCAGAAATAGATTTTCCAGTTAAAATCCTGGGTTTCTCGACCTGTGTCAGCCGGTGAAATAATAACAGAGAAATCAAAATACCATTCTGAAACAAAAGGAGATTGTAGAGGAAAGTAATAAAACTAAACATCTGCAAGAGTTTTAATAACTTAGTAGTAAGAATGGCATTAAGACATAATGATGACACCATAATATACTTTTTTATAAATAACATAATTATACATGAATACAAGATCCTGAATGGGAAGAGTACTTAAAATTACAGACTTAAGTACTAAACATATACTAAAACTAATACAAGGAAACTGTGTTCCAAAAACAATACAAAACAATTATTAAATGAAAACAATAAACAGGATAAATTCCCTGGTCAGGAGAAGGTGTGATTGCCTGACCTGGAGATGACCAAAGGAGAATAAATGAGGCAGGTAGGAGGGAGGAGAGTGACTGAGTACAGAAAGAATCATACTGGTGGGGAACTATGTTTACTGTCCACTGTAGAAAATTTTAGAGCTTCTAGTGATTTCAGGTAGTGGCGTTTAAAGACTACAGGGGATTTCCACCTGTGTACTTTGACAGATCCTCAAAATTCATATAATGAAAATAGTTAGTGGAGGTGGCCACTGCCCTGATGTCATGCACTTTTGGGACTGAATCTGTTTGCATGTTTAATGAAATATAGGATCTGTTGTCTAATGGCTTTCAAAAGAAATGGTTCCTCCCCCTTCCCTTATAAATAAAGGCCCTGAAGATATGTGAGAGGTTCTGTCTAAGAATGCTTTCAGGGGAAAGACTGGGCATAAAGACAGGTCTTGTGGGAGGGGATGATCTTCCATGAGGACCACCTATCTCTGAGGATCTTCATTTTTAGCTAGGAACTTAGGGTGAGGAGCTAGTAACACTTCACCTGATGGAAGGAAATCCAGATGATTGGGTTATTTCAGACAAGGCAGCCAGTTCAGAAATCTCACCTGAAGCCAAACTAATTAAAAATAAGGTTTTTAATAAGTTAGTGAAAATCCAGTTTTTATCTATTTCTGAGGCTAACTTGGACATCATTTAAGAACCAGGAAACCGACTGTGGGCGGGTAATGGTCTCAAGACGAGCACAGGCTTTAGGGATCAAATAAAAGACCTAAAAATCTTAAACCCGAAAAAATATCTTTTTAAGGCTGATTTTGCTGTAGTAATAGTACTAGGGGCCAGACCTTTTTCAAACAATGACCTAAAAAATGAAATTGGCTAAATTAGTGGTCATTACTGATTCTTTTAGAAAGAGTGCTAATTTCTTAACTGCTGAGTCATACTGTCTGAGAGTGGATTCCCTTTTGTGATTCTAGGAACAAAGTGTTAATAGGATCAATATTAGCATCCCTTTGAGCAGCAAACTTCATGAAATCCACAAAGCTAGGGCATTCTGAATTCTTGAGGAAGCTGACACAGTCTGAGTTTGTACTATTTGCGTCAGTTTTGGGTTGGGAATTTGTAAGCACCGAAGCTTCAGCTCTAGAAGAAGTGGAAACCAGCTGCTCTTCGGCCAATTGGGAGCCACCAGAGCTACTTGGCCCTTGAATGTCCTGAGTTTGTGAAGGACTCTCAATAACAGGTTTACTGGGGAAAGAGATAGATCCTCTTCCACTTGTTCCAATCTATGGACATTGCATCTGTGGAGTGTGCTAGAGGGTCCAGGTTGGGAGCCACATAACAGGTAAGTTTGTGGTTGCATTCTGTTGCAAAGAGATCTACTTGAGACCCGGAACTTGACTTGCAAATCCACCTGAATGAAGTTTTGTCCAGGGACCATTCCGACTCCAGCGGAGTTGTCCTGGACAGGGAATCTGCAATGACATTCGAACTCCTGCAAGGTGGGTAGCAGACAGATGCCACTGGTGTTTGTTTGCTAGAGAAAATATTGCTATCATAACCTGGTTGATCCGGCTCAACTTGGAACTCCTCTGTTTATACAATGCACCACCACTGCACTGTCCAAGACCAGTCTTATATGGATCAGACTGTTTGGATGTAGTTTCTTCAGGGTTAGAAAGACTGCCATGGCTTCCAGGACATTGATATGGAACTGGCGGAACATGTGGACCAAGTCCCTGCACCTTCTTGTGTTGAGAATATCCTCCCCACCCGCTTAGAGGAAGCGTCGGTGTGAATCACTAGTGATGGAGGAGGGAAACTGAAGGGGTACTGACTTCGATAAGCTCTTGACTGTTGTCCAAGGCCGAGTCTCTTTTTCAACATTGGCAGAATTAGAGATACCTTGTCTCTGAACCTGACATTGGCTCGACTCCGCCATACCCTGTTTATATCCTTCAGTTTGGATTTCAAAAGAAGATCCGTTACTGAAGCAAACTGAAGAGAACCTAAGACTCTTTCTTGGGTGCGACGGGAAGCTTTCTTGTTCTTGAGGAACTGTCTGGTTGCCTTGGCTATTTCTCTCCGCTTTGGCCGGCGGAAGAGATAGTCTGTGTGAACCCAGGTCCCACTGGATTCCTAACCACTGAAAGCGACTCTCCGGTACTAGGCGGGATTTCTCCTGTTTATCTGAAAGCCCAGAGATTCCAGAAAGCCGATTACTATGGCTGTTGCTTTCCGGCATTCGTTGGCGTTGGATGCCCAAATGATCCAATCGTCCAGGTATGCAGCCAGCATGATCCCTTGAGACCGTAGTTGTTGAACTACCGTGTCCGCCAGTTTGGTGAAGATTCTGGGGGCTATGTTGAGACCGAATGGCATGACTCTGAATGAGTATGCTTGATTTCCCAGTCTGAACCCCAGATGAGAGAACCTTCTCGCAATCGGGACGTGATAATAAGCGTCTGAAAGATCTATAGAGGTGGTTACGGCTCCACGGGGCAGTAGGGTCCGAACCTGCGAGATTGTAAGCATTCAAAACTTGTCGCATTGAATGTAAGAATTTAGATGGGACAAGTCTAGAATTACTCTTTGTTGACTGGAACCTTTCTTTGGAACACTGAACAGTCTGCCTTGGAGTTTCAAGATGTCTCGCTTTCTTTATTGCCCTCTTTTTAACAGATCTTTCACAAAGTCCTTCAGAGCCTTGGATGGTGATTGATGGAACCTGACTGGGGGAGGACTTCTGATCCAACTCCACCCCAATCCTGTGGAGACTATGCTCTGGGCCCAGGGACTGAAGCTCCACTGGTCCCGAAAATGATACAACCTCCCGCCTACCTGAGATATCTCACTGGGCGGGGAGATGGCCTGCCTCCTCTGGATCCTCTGCCTCCCCTTCCTTTGGAAGGAGGAGCGATGAACTCCCCTGCCTCTGTAGTATCCTCTGGCCCTAGTTCCCCTTGCATTCTGGATTGACCGTAAATGCCCCCTGGCTTTCATAAGAAGCATTATAAGCAGGGAGGAAACGTAAGAGGGGGCAGCGAGAGACTGATGGAGCTGGCTGAACCAGCACATACTGAGGCTGAGGCTGAGGTTGGGAGGTTGAAGGATGGCCAGGGCCGGGACCTGGACAGCCTGCAAGACAGTCTGAGCAGGGAGCCGCTTAAATTTTTGAACTTCTTCCCGGTTTAGGATGAGGTCCGGCGGGCTCAGATTGTTTCCTCTTGGAGGACAAACCCCAACGGGAGCGGAGACTCTGATTGGCCCTAGTTGCTTCAGCTAGGACTGCATCAACCTCTTCCTGAGGGGAAGAGGTTAGCTCCCCAGATGGAGCTTTTCATAAGCCTGTTAGGCTCATGACGGATGGAAGCTGCCGAAAAGATGTGCTTCCGGCAGTTCAATCCGGGCCGTGACAAAATCATAGAGGTCCTGTTGAAAACTTCCCAAGAGAGATTTCGTCAACACCTGGAAACAAAGGATCTTCACTGTATACCACTGACGTTGCCTCCGCCAAAGTCAATGAGTTTAAGGACCTACTAAGTCTGTCCTTAGTCTCAGCTTCAGCCTTCAGGAGCGAATCCGGGATCTTAGGGAGTTGCTCGCTGAACAAATTAGAGGCGCAGTCAGGGTCCAGCCGGGTCACTGTGAAAACTCCTTCCCAATACTGGGAATCTCCGGGAAGACAAGTGATGTGGGATCTGTCTCCTGGAGATGAGGAACTGGTTTACCCTCCATGGACGCTTGGTTGGTGAGGGAAGCCACTTTTGAAGTGCATGGGTGGGGAGAATTTCTCCCAAAGAGAACATTGTAAATGCACCTTTGGCCGGAGTGAGTTTGGTGTTCTCTGCCTGCCACTCCGACAATGTCCGTAGAGACTGATTGGGCCTGGTCCCTCGGGAAGATGACTGTCTCCTTTGGGACCTTATCGGAACGGATCCATGCCTCCTCTGTAAGCCTGGCAAATCCTGGATAAGGGGATTTCAGGTTTGGAGGGAAGAATTCCAGTTCTTCCAACCTGCGAGTGCCTAAGCCCTCAATTGTCAGGGTACCTTCATGCTGGGGAGCAAAGAGGTCAGGCGCCAGGGTTCCCCTTATCGAAGGGGGAAGGCTGGAGGTGTCTGGGACGGAGAAGGGTTTGTTGGCCGCTCTGCCACTCATGAACCCGAGATTAAGTTCCTTGGGACTTAACCTCCTCTGACAGGGAAAGCATAGGAAGCATTGGATGAAGAAAGCTGAGAGGAGAGTTGCGACAGCTTGTCGTCAACTCTCTTGTCAAACTGTTTCATAAGAAGCTCAGCAAATGTTTCTGCATCAAAGGAAGGAGGGTGGAACCTCCTTGCTTTGTTTTGTCCGTGAACCCTTCCCAGAAGTAGAGGCCTTGCTTGTGGACGGGACAGGACTAGGAGCCCGTGACATCTTCGAGGGAACCTCGGAGCGGACTTTCTGGGTTTTAAGGTCTTTTTCTTGATAGATTTGACCTTAGGGATGGTAGACCTTGCACCGTCCATAAGGCAAGAGGATTTCATGAATCCTCTGAAAGAGGAAGCAGAAGAAGAAGGAGAACTAAAGAGATAGTCACCTGCCTCACTTACCCCCTACCTGGGAGATCCAGGTCCACGTTCATGGGCTCCAAGTTCAAATTGAGGGCCGCAACATCTTCGATGACCTCTCCGCATGCGACTTCTTCCTGGGAGGGTTGAGTCATTTCCCGAATCCCAGCGATCAAAGGGGGCGGCTACCTCATCCGCAACTGACGCTGAGATCCAGGCGCCGGGAAGAGAACGCTGCAGATGTCTTTGGAAAGAACGTAGGGTTTCCCTGCCCCGACGTTCTTCCCGGCCGCTGACCCAGGACTTAAGGGTCAAAAAGCGAAGAATCACGAGCTGCGGTCAATCTGAAAGAAGGAGAATGATCAACTAACCAAATCTCCTAGAAGACTAATATCTTCCAATTATCCATAAGAGACAAAAACTCAAAATAGTGTATGAATCGGAAAAGGAAAATCTAACTTACCGATTCATCCAGAACCCGCTCGTAAAGAGCGTAGCACACTTCACAGCCATCAGGGTGCCAGACGACCAGGTCCCCACGTGGACAGCGCACCCGGAGTGGGACCTGCAGACCTCATGTCCGCTGGCCTGGTTCAGGACTGCCGTGCACCCCTGCTCCTGACAACGAACCATCTGCAGATGGACAAGTAAATGAGTATGCTGATAAGGCCACGGAGTAGGGTGCTTAGAATAGCAGCGTCTTAGGATAATAAATTAACTGGGCATGTAAAAACATGATTAACCAGATAGACCCCACCGAACATACCGAATGATAAGAGGTCTACTAAACCATAAATGATCAATAAAATAATACAAAACATAGGGACCGCGGATAGGAGTTAATCCGGAGAAACAGGGAGGTCCCTATCGTTAAAAACATGCGTCAACAAAATTAAAAAATAACAATACATATACAAAATGGTTAACTTATGATTAATAGGGTAAAAAAGTTTTCCCTTGGGCCGGAGAAGTCACGTTACCTGATATAGTGACGGCGGAGGAGGTGTGGTGAGCACCGACCGACCATACACCATACCCACTGGAGTGGTATAAGAAATGAGAAACATCCCGACTACTAGCGGAAAAAATGCAAAATTAGACTAGTCAACGAAAGATAGATACTTGGGAAAGGGACAAGTTCTAAATGAATAGAACAGAGGATAACGTCAGTGACATGTGAAAATGAGGCAGAAGACAGTCAGGTGGAAAACTTTAACTGGCTACATGCACAAAAATTTTTTCCCAGCGAGCGACGGTCTATGAGAACGACACCCTGGCTGGGGGAAAAACAACACACTGACGCTAGGGAAGGGAGGGGGACAGGCCAAGGGAGGGGGACCAGTAGAGACGGCCAGGGGGTGAGTGAGCACTCCCTGGACGTCATGAGTCCCACCCCTTCTCTCTCCCGAGAGGTCGAACATGTACGAACGACTAACCGAGAGAAGAGAGGATAGGGGACCCTCAAAGGCCAAAGTGCGCAAGGAAAGGTAAAAATGGATGGTGGCCAGGAGTGGGGAGGCACCCCCGGACACCACACAAGTTCTCGACAGGATGCCGACCGGGTAAGGTCAGAAATCCTGTGTAGAGAGAACAGGGGGGAACCAATCAATGCGGAGGAAGGGGTGTAGGCTATTAACGTAAGGATCAGGGCAAAAGCTCTCAAACCTTGGTAAGTTAACAAAATATGTGAAAACGAACCAAGGGGAAAAGAGCAGGGAGGCAGGGGAAGGTGGTAGGAGAGGGGGATACACATGAAGCTGGAAACTGTCCCGAAGGTGCGGTCTGGACAAGGGTAGGCTACGTAAGAGACCCTCACTATTCCAGCTTAACCTTACTAGGACTCAGTAGTCCAAACGGAAAGGCCGAAATAGTGAGAGGGAGGAAACGCAGGCCAAACACCTCCAACCGAACAACAACCAAAGAGAAGCGCCAACCATGAGGCCCTCCTGCACACCTAACCTTCTCTTCCAAGGAAGGGAACAGATCGCTAATAGCCTAACCCTAGGCTAACCTAACACAGCTGCCCAGCAGTCAGGGAGGTAGCTCAGGAGGGAAACGGTATCTAACAGACTAGCCTAAATAGTTAACCTCACTAAGGTGTAAAAGAAATAAATCAAATAATAAAAGACACATGTAGAAGGGAGAACCAAACCCAACGCGATATGAACGCGGAGGGAAAATGGCCGACCTTCACTAAAAATAAACAATGAACATAATCTGTAAATATCTAAAGCATCCGTGCGCAAGGCATAAAATAAACCTAATAAACATAACTGTACCATCTCAAATAATAAACCCATGAGCTGGAGGAGGTGAGGGTCCAAAATAAAACACATATAAAACTGGTTAAAGAGCGGATAGGCCTGAGGGGGAAACTCGTAGCCTAAGCGACAAGGACCCGCACATCCCCAGGGAAGGGTAACAGAATTAAATAATGAATTAAGCCACTATGAATATGCTGGATAAACATAAGGCACAAAAAACATAAATAAAAGGCAGGGAGCCAAGCCCGTTAAAAACCCCATATATAGACTGAAGGTCACATGAGGCCGGGAGGAAGGCGTCGAGGCGGGCGTTATAAATCCCCTAATTACAAAAGTAGAGGGAAATAAGGAGCCTCAACCGCCTAAAATAAAATAAAGAGATGGTACTCAACTTAGGTGATGACAGCCATCCTGGGATGAAGCCATGATATCAGAAAATAAGGCACAAAAAAGGCGCACAAAGCAAAAAGCTACCAAAAGCAATGCGTGCTAAAAATGGAATGTAGGTGGCGCTGGTGTGTTGTCGGTCCGCGAGTGGTGTGGGCGTTGTATCGGCACCTCACTCGATGGGACTTTTGACATCGGGAATGTCTACAGGGTGGAGACCTGTGATTGTGACAATCTCACCCTTTCACATACACGACTCCATTTCATGGAGCTCGCACTGGGGGTAGTAATTCCAGCTTGACATTTAGCTTTTCTCTGGTATATTTAGCAATAGATTTACCTAGAAATAAGTGCTGAATGGTTATTTCATCGGGTGACACAGGTCAGGAAACCCAGAAATACCATTTTCATTCTGATCAACCATCAGTGAACCTCCATGGTTGCAGAATACCCACTAGTAGTAGGAACGATCCTGGCCATTACTGCCACGTTCCCTACAAGTGATGAAAGAGCCGACCAGAGGCAGTATTCTCCTGCAGCTGCTCTCTCACGAGGTAAGGTACTACAACATTCTTGCAATGTGAGTTTTTTCTTATTTGCATTAAAAGTCCATATGCCCACCAGCCGGGTAATGTGGATTCAGCTATGTAATTGTTCGGTAAGTTTCATGTGTGAAAATGGTATTTTTATAATAAAATAAGGTTTCACACATACTTACCGAACAATTACGTGATTAAAGCCCTCCCTCCTCCCCACAGTTGGACGGAGCGGCTCAACGAATTGTCAAGCAAAGCTCAGTAGTACCTGGGATCCCCGAAAGTGGGCGGGGTTGTATCACCTACACGTCAGCAGCGCCGCTAGCACCGAGAAATTTGGGATTTCGCTTGCTGTAAGGTTAAGAAGCGTATAGCTATGTAATTGTTCGGTAAGTATGTGTGAAACCTTATTTTATTATAAAAATACCATCTTTGTTTGGAACGCTGATATAATTGGCGGGAGACCCAAACCCACCTGATGCCGGTGGGGATGGCGTGGAAGGCGACATACCCAGTAACCGAGGTCAGTTTCAATCTCGGGCGTATTGTGAACGCATCTCGCGTGGCCGTTCATCTCAAACTGTTTGGTTTCCTTCATCTCGTTTCGCTTCTTTCTGGTGTCTCTCTTTGGTGAAGTACTCAATATCCTGTTTGTTAATCTAGCTAGCGTAGCTCTGTGAATTTGGTAGCTATGTCGGATTCCAGTTTCTCTGGATCTAGAGTTTGAGCAGGGAATTTGTGCTCTTCCAAACTGGTTAAACTTAAGTACGACCGCCATTCTTTGTGTACGGCATGTAGGGGTCAGGAGTGTTCCCAGGAGAACACATGCATTGAGTGTATGGAATGGAGTCAGGAGTTTTGGCAAACGTAGAGTTCCCATCAGGTAAAGCTGGTTAAGGATAGGGATAAGAAAGCTTTTTAGCATAAGGAAGCTAGGCTATGTTCTTCGTGGGTGGCATCGGCGTCATCTCCTTTACCGGCTGTTCCTTCCTCCTCTCCTACCCCCTCCTCTTCCGCTGCTCTTTCCCCTCCTCATATTCCCCCCCTCTTCTTCACCAGCTTCCCAGTATGTTTTCCCTAAAGCCAAGCCCAGCCTCAAGGCTGATAAATCAGAATTCGTGCTTTTCAGAACTCAAATGGAAGCACAAATGAACGTTTTCATGGAGTCGGTCTTAAGTTTAGTGCGTTCGCACCATAGTCCGGGCGTTAGCGTTGGTGATGACGTCAGTGTTGGTGATAACAATGTGGTTGTTCGTGATGGTGTTTCAGGCGAGTCTGCTCGTTTTTCTGACTCTTTTGAGCAAAGGCAGCTGTCCCGCTCGCCTTCTTAGGCTAGAAGACAGTCCGGCGCTGGCGAAAAGGTCAGAAATTCTTGCCCACGAGCAGGCTCGTCCTCTAAGGCACAGGAAAGCCTTAGTCCTGGTGGGGAAAGTAGTAAGCTTGACTCGTCGTCGAAGCGTCGAAAAGCTTCGGGGAGTCGCAAATGTGAATCTTGCAAGGCCCTGGAGAGTTGTGGACGCGCAAGTTCGCGTAGTGTTTCTCCATCGACGCGTCGATCTTCTCGCCATCGCCGACATTGCAGGATCGTGTCCCCAGAATCTTCGTCAAGACGGTCGTCGTCAAAGCATCACTACCTAAGGTTAAGTTCTTCAGGTGAGAGTAGCAGCAGTTCATCTTCAGTCTCTTCATCTTCCAGCTCTTCAGATCCTCCCCCTCCTTGTCATCGCAAGTGGGATCATGCCTCTTGACCCTTAAAGAGGCAATCTTCTGATAATTCCTGCCCTAGGGTTCCTAAACTCTTTAAGAAAAGGACAGCTAGCCCTATACCTGGTTACTCAGCGTGGGGTTCCGATCAAGAAGATACATTTCAGACGCGCCCTCCCAGGTCATCTAGGGCAGTCAAGATGCCTAGCCCTCTCCAGAAAGGTCTGCCTCAAGTGCCCGGGCCTCTTCCTCCTCCTCCTACACAGGAAGTGTCTGCTCCTTTGGCTTCATCCTCACCTTCCCAGGATTCTAGTCTGCTGGAAGAGAAGCTAGAAAAGGTAGTCCGCAAAGTCCTTGGTATTCCTGGGGGTCAAGAAGTTGTTCCTCCTCAACTCCTGGACGATCTTGGCACAGAACCGATTCTTTCTGGTGAAGAGGAAGGTCCCGTTGACTCAGTGCCTTCTTCTCATTATGCTTCTCTACTCAACTTTCGGCTGCAGTCGTACCCTCAACATTTTCAGCCGACAGCCCCCTCTTCCCTGACTTCCACGTTGCGTCTGGGAAAACAATGTCCTGACACTTCCCTTCCCAAATTAGTACTCTCCACCGCCTCCAAGAAAGCATTAAAGGAGGTAGAGGCTTGGTTGGAAGCTAAGAGATCCTTGGGTAAATCGTCGTTTGCGTACCCTCCTTCAAAGCTGTCAAAAAGGGGCAAAATTATTACAGCACAGGAACTTCTCCTTCACTGGGCTCTGCAATATCAGCACAAGGGGACTTTGGCTCCCTTGTGGACCCTTCAAGATGCATTTCCTTTGAGGCGGCCAAGACCTTTTCTGCCCTGGATGTAGAGCATTTTTCCAAGAACCTCTACAAGCTCCTAGAGATTGTCAGCTTTCTCGATTGGTCAATGGGAGCTATTTTTAAACAGGTTGAGCAGGCTAATGTCACAGAAGACGTCTTGGAGAGAATCACGGGATTCCTTTCCTGCACCGACATTGCTATCCATGATGCGGCAGGCGAACTTTCCTTCCTCTTCGCCATGGCCACTCTGAAGAAGAGGGAGACTTGGTGCTCTTTCTTATCTAAGGCTGTGACTTCTTCGCAGAAGACAGCGTTGATGTTCGCACCTTTTGACAAGGAAGGCCCTTTCCCAGAAGCGGTAGTGAAAGACGTCCTTTCAGCCATGGATAACAGGGCGTCGTCACACATCCTGTCTATGTCTTCCACCAAACCCAGGCCTGCTCCCGCTCCTTTGACCAAGATGGTATCTCCTTAACAGACATCCGTTTCGTAACTCCAGGCCCAAACCTTACTCAAGGTCCCGCTCCAACTCCAGGGGTCACAAGTTCTCCTCGAAGCCACAAGGACGTCCTGCCAGTAAGTAGGAACCCTGACCTCCATGCGCCGGTGGGGGCCAGACTCAGCCTCTTTTGGGAGGAATGGAGAGACAGAGGTGCAGATCAGTGGGTGGTGCAAGTGCTCCAGCTAGGCTACCGCCTCCTGTTTGCCCAACCTCCTCCTCTCTCCACTTCTCCCATTTCCTTGACAGCATACTCAGGAGGCTCAGTCAAGTTTTCAGCCCTAGAGACAGACATCCAGTCTCTCTTAGGGAAAACGGTCATCAAAGAAGTACAGGACGTGTCAACCCCAGGTTTCTACAACCGCCTGTTTGTAGTCCCCAAGTCATCAGGGGGCTGGAGGCCAGTTCTCGACGTAAGCGCTCTCAATCTGTACTTAGTGAAAACCAAGTTTTCCATGGAAACGAACCGCTCCGTTCTCCAGGCTCTAACTCGAGGGGATTGGATGGTGACCCTCAACATGGAAGATGCCTACTTCCACATTCCAGTACATCAAGACTCCAGGAGGTATCTTCGGTTCGTTTTCAAGGACAAAGTTTACCAGTTCCGGGCCCTCTGCTTCGGCCTGTCGACAGCCCTGCAGGTGCTTCACCAGGATTCCCGCCCCAATAGGTCATTGGCTTCACCTGGAGGGAGTTCGGATCTCCTTGTACCTCGACGACTAGCTGCTCCGTTCATCATCAAGGGACCGCTGCATGGAGGACCTTCACAGAACCCTAAGGTTAGCTCGAGACTTAGGGATTCTGATAAACACGGAAAAGTCGAGCTTAATTCTTTCGCAGAGGATTCTTTATTTGGGGATGACTCTGGACAGTCTAGCTTTTCGGGCTTTTCTGTCCCCCAAAAGGGTTTCCTCTTGCCTTCAGACAGTGGAGATGTTTCTCCTCCTGGACAGTTGCTCCGCCCGTCAGTGGATGGCTCTCCTGGGAACTCTGTCGTCAGTGGAGCAATTCGTCAAGTTAGGCTGTCTGCACATGAGACCCTTACAGTTTTTCCTCAAGGGCTCTTGGGACAGAAGAACTTAGATGGACTCCACGATCTTCAACATTCCCCCCGACGTCAAGAGGCATCTTCTTTGGTGGAAATCACCGGAAAGACTTTCGGAGGGTCTAGATCTCCTCCCAAGACAACCATCTCTGCAGATGTTCTCAGACGCGTCCAGTGTTGGGTGGGGAGCACATCCAGGCAACCTCAGGACGTCAGGAGTTTGGTCGACCGAACAGAAGAAGCTCCACATCAACACCAAGGAACTGTTGGCCATTCACCTCGCTCTCCAGGGTTTTTCGACCCACGTCTCAGGCCAAGCAGTCGCTGTTCACGCCGACAACTCGACGGCTCTAGCTTACAGTCGGAAACAGTGAGGTACCCATTCCTTCTCCCTGTTCAAAACTGCGAGGGACCTTCTTCTGTGGGCGGACAGCAACAGGGTGGTTCTGTTCCCTCGGTTTGTGTAGGGAAAGCTGAACGTTCTGGCGGACCAACTCAGCCGTCGGAACCAGACTTTCCCTACGGAGTGGACCCTGCACCCACAAGTGTACCTAGATCTGTGGAATTTGTGGGGCACTCCCATAATAGATCTCTTCGCTACCTCCAAGAACCATCGTCTCCCAGTGTTCTGCTCGCCAGTTCCAGACCCACTGACTCACTTGGTGGACGCCATGCTCCTAGACTGGATGAACCTGTTTGCCTATGCCTTTCCTCCTTTCGGGCTCATCAGGCAAGTGATAAATAAAGTGAAATTCCATCAGAATGTCGAACTAATCCTTATGGCCCCGTTCTGGCCAAGGAAGGATTGGTTCCCGGACCTGCTAGATCTCCTGATAGACTTCCCAAGGCTTCTTCCTCAAAGGAAGTTGCTTCTCAGACAACCCCACCTAATGAAGTTCCACCAGGGATTGTCCACTCTCGCTCTGACGCTTCAGACTGCCAGGAAGCTCATCAGAGCGTGAGGTTTTTCGAGCAAGGCTGCAGAGGCTATTGCGAGGTGCAGAAGGGACTCCTCTAGCAAATTGTACCAATCCAAGTGGACAGTCTTCAGGAATTGGTGTAGAAAAAATAGTATCCCTCTTCTTCGACGTCTATAACTCAACTTGCCAATTTTTTCATTTACTTAAGGGATTCAAGAAAGTTGATGCCATCAACCATCAAAGGTTACAGAGCCATGCTGTCCTCCGTCTTCTACCATAGGGGGTTAGACCTGTCGAATAACCGAGACTTGTCAGACCTCCTCAAGTCCTTAGACACAGCTAAGACCCCAAAACCTTCCCTTGCCTGGAATTTAGATGTAGTTTTGAGGTGGTTGATGTCTCCAAGTTACGAACCTTTAGAAGAACTTTCTCTTGGAGACCTCACTAAGAAATCCCTTTTTCTGGTTACCTTAGCAACGGCAAAGAGAGTTAGTGAAATACAGGCCATTGACAAGGAAGTGGGTTTTTCACAAGGTAATGCTGTTTGTTCTTTCACCTTGAATTTTTTGGCCAAGAACGAGTCTCCTTCCAATCCTTGGCCTCAGTCCTTTACCATTCAGAACCTCTCCGAAGTGGCTGGCCCTCAAGAATTGGAGGCTTCATTGTGCCCTGTTAGAGCTATCAACGCTTACTTAGCCAGAACAGCCAACATCAGAGGACGTTCCTCTAACCTTTGGTGTTCAGTGAAAGACCCAACCAGACCTTTATCC
Source organism: Macrobrachium rosenbergii (assembly GCF_040412425.1). Taxonomy (NCBI): domain Eukaryota; kingdom Metazoa; phylum Arthropoda; class Malacostraca; order Decapoda; family Palaemonidae; genus Macrobrachium; species Macrobrachium rosenbergii. Next base: position 45,958,055 of record NC_089781.1, read on the forward strand.
AAAAATGCCCTTGCTTTCTTCGTCAACGAACTCATTTTAGAGGCGCACAGACACATTAACGAAGAGGACGCACGCCTAGTCAAGTCTCACATTCATGAAGTGCGCTCAGTAGCAAATTCAGTGGCTTTCCGTCATAATAAGTCACTTTTGCAGATCACACAGAGCACCTTCTGGAGGCCGAAATCAGTGTTTGCGTCTCACTACCTTAGGGAGGTCGAAGTTGCGTATCGGGACCTGTTTGCGTTAGGCCCCTTTACCTTACCTGCCCCTTGTGGTTTTATGGTTGCTGAGTTAAAGGGAAGCTGGGGGTGCTCAGTTCACCTGGAGTACCCTCCATTCTAGTTTAGCTGCTGAAGGTATAGAGAAGGGGGATGTATTTAACTAGTTTTAGGTTGGGCGGTGAAGCCCGTTTTCAGTCTGGTTGCTTTCCAATTGCTCAGGGCAAGAGCAAAGGAAAGTCACCCCTTGTCTTAGTCAGCGGTGTACTTCCCTGACTACTTGGGTTGTTATGGAGCAGAGTAGCTAGCAGTGCTTACGCCCAATGCCTCTGCAGGTAGTGGAGCTTCAACCAGCAGCAGGACCTCCCTGCAAAAGCCCATCTACCAGGTAAGGTGACTCCTACCTTTTTGTTGGTAGGGATCCATAGGATGCCCATGTTTAGAATTTGTCCCTTTTTTATAATGTGTAACCTTTTGATAACTGATACCTCATCCCCTGCCCTTCCACCTTAAATGTGGAATCAGCTTTTACAGTGTTTTGATAAGTCATTATAATGAAAATGACATTTTTATGATAAAATGATGTTTCATTATACTTACCAAAACACTGTAACTTTAAAGGCCTCCTCCCCACGCCCGCAGAAGAGACGTTATCTCAGGCTGTCACTAATTATGTATGCCGAGATTGAAACTGACCTCGGTTACTGGGTATGTCGCCTTCCACGCCATCCCCACTGGCATCCGGTGGGGTTGGGTCTCCCGCCAATTATATCAGCGTTCCAAAGAAATTTTGAAAATTTATATCTCGGACGTGTCGAATTTTAAGAGATAAAAGCTTTTACAGTGTTTTGGTAAGTATAATGAAACATCATTTTATCATAAAAATGTCATTTTTCCTTGCCCTTCAGAAGTGGTCAGCCACTCAATGGATGAGTCTCCTGGGCACTCTATTGTCGATCGAACAGCTTGTAACGTTGGGAAGGCTGCATCTGAGACCTCTACAATTCTTTTTGACAGTCAGTTGAGATCGCAGGACAAATCAGGACTTATGCATCTTCCCAATATTGCAAGAGATAAAGGAGAACCTGTGCTGGTGGAACAATGCAAGCAGATTTTCGGAGGGAAAGTCTCTTTCGGTAGTGAACCCCAACCTAGACTTCTTCTCCAATGCGTCGGACATAGCTTGGGAGCTCTCCTGGAGGGAAAAGAAGTTGTGGGAGTTTGGTCCCAACAAGAAAAGAACTGAAAGCCATCCATTTGGGGTTGCAGCATTTTGCAAGGGAAGTGCACAACAAAGTAATACAGGCAATCCCTAGTTAACGGCGATCCGGTTTTATGGTGGTTGTCAAGCGACAAAAATTGGAAATTTTCGGCGCCAAAAATTGCCGATTTCCACTTAACGGTGCAGATACATACCTAACAGAGGTGCCGATAACCGAAAATCGGCACTTTTCGGCGCCAATAACTGAAAAGCACTGAAAAGGCCCGAAAATTGCCAAGAAAGCCCCAAAATCTCTGATTTGTTCATGAGACTTACCTGTCAGATATATATATAGCTGTATTCTCTGATAGTCCGACAGAATTTCAAAACTTACGACACACGCAGTGGGAGATCAGGTGGTTAGTACCCATTCCCGCCGCTGGGAGGCGGGTATCAGGAACCATTCCCATTTTCTATACAGATTTTCTCTGTCGCCGGTACTGTCAACACCTGTTTTCAGTACCTCCGTCTTGGATTTCGGAACTTGGTTGTCACTTTTTTGTTTGACTTTTGGTTTTTGACTTGGACTTGTGGCTAGGCATACGCTTTTGTGGACTGTTTTGGATTTGGCTTTGTTTTTTGCTTGGATTAAGATGTCTGAATCTAGTTCTTCTAGTTATAGAGTTTGCTGTGTGCAAGACTGTAAGGTGAGGTGAGGCTACCAAAATTTCGGTAGATCCTCACACTGTATGCTGAGGTGTAGGGGGCATGTTTGTTTATTTAATGATCGATGCAAGGAGTGTGAGACTTTGCCTGATGCTAGTTGGAGGACTTATGATTCCTATGTGTGAAAGTTAGAGCGGGATAGGATCAGGAGGTCTTCCTCCAGGAGTGTTTCAGTGAGTAGGAGTCAGGGTAGTGTTTTTCACCTGCTAACCCTCATCAGTAGACGTAGCTTTTCCTAACCCTGTGGTGTTGCCCCGGGCCCTGAGGTTGTGTCTGCGGAAGGAGATGCCCTGTCGGTTATTATGTCTTCCATTCGTAACCTGGAAGCTAAAATGCATCGCTCTTCAAAGTGCTGTGAAGTGCAGTGATAGTGTCTGTCCCCTAGTGTTGTGGAGGGGGCGTCAGATCGGCCTCATAATGCCTCTAGGCCTGGACCTCTGTCAGACTCCCAGGACTCAGGGAGTGGGCAAGTCGAAAGCCGCAAGAGGGTTACGGGACCCCCACCGATCTGGTGTCCCTTCGGCAGGTCCTGTTGACGCTTCCCAGGCTGCCAAGGATCATGCACGGGCACGTATCCTTTATGATTGCTTCTCTCCCCCGAATCTCCTCCCCGCGCAAGGGGGTGGAACTCTCGGAAGGACTCTCGCCCTTTGAAGAGAAGCTTCAAAGAAGGGGACACTTCACGTCCCTTTTCTCAAGTGCGCTGTTCACTCTTCTTCTCCGGAGAGTTTTGACGCCCTCCCGCCACAGAAGAGGACCAGGACGTCATCGGACGATGACGCGTTTTTGAGCGCCCCAGTCGCTCCAGGAAGAGAGCTGTTGCTTCCCCTGTGAGAAGGAAGAAGGCGTCCCTCACCCCTCGTCTTCTCACAGGATCAGCCCTTCTCCTGAGGAGGAGACTTCTCCTACCTCCAAGCTTCTGCTGGACATGCAGAGGCAGTTGGCTTCGTCCTTGGCCCAGAAGGAGACTGATAGCGCGTCGTCGCCGCAAGGATTCCCGCTGCCTGATCAAGAGGTCCAAAAGTCCTCCCCTTCTCCTTCTCCTTCTCCACGCTGCCATCGTCTTCTTCATCACCTCCTTTGTCTCCCTCTAAAAGTCCTTTGGCTCAGCGCTCACTGGTCTCAGCAGGATCATTCCCTCTTTCTGACGCCTCCATGCTGCTGGCTTGACGCCCCTCGTCCTGGACGCCCACTTGTTTCTGCTCGCCATGACACTTCTCATGCTGCTAAGCATGACGCCTCTGGATGCTGCTCGGCAAGACGCCCCTGCTGCTCGACCTCATCGGATGCTCATCATCGGACGGGGCTCGCTCGTCAGGGCGCCTCTTTGACGCTTGCTTGCCGAGATTTTCACCCAATCTCGGACTTCTTCCAAGCAGAAGTCCCTTTGCGTGTTGGTCTGCAAGGGCTTAGTTCTCCCGGGTTTCTCCAGTCTCTTCTGGTTGCTCCCATTGAAGAAGGAGAGCTCTCAAGTGCATCGGAACCTGCAGTTGAGGAACAGTCCTCGACTTCATCAGCTTCTTCCAATTACCAGGTCTTGACACGCTTGCTGAAGGACTTGTTTGGGGACAAGTTTCAACCCTTCTGCCCTCGCCCTCCTCCTTCGCAGTTAACCTCGTCAAAATCACAAAAGACTTCAGGTTTTGTGAAAATGGCCACGTCTCTCTTTCACAAAGAGGGCCTTTAAGAAGGTTCAGGAGTGGATGGACTCCAGGAAGGCCCAGTGCAAGACTTCTTTCGCCCTGCCTCCGTCAAGATTGAGTGGGAAAGCGGGATTTGGTACGAGACGGAGAGGATGTTGGTTGGAGAGTTCCTTCCTCTTCCCAGGGGACTTTGCCAGCCTTGTGGACGCTCCTAGAAGGTCTCCCTGGCTGCAGCCAAAGGTGTCCTGGACTTTGTCTGAGACTGATCACCATCTGAAAGGTCTCTTCAGAACATTGGAAGTTTTCAACTTTCTGGACTGGTGCCTGGGAGTCCTGGACTTGCAGGCTCGAAGTCCTGACTCCATTAGTCTGGGAGAATTGTTCAGTGTGTTAAACTGCATGGACAAGGCCGTCAGGGATGGCTCAGAGGAACTGGCTGCCCACTTCTGTACGGGGCTTTTGAAGAAGAGGGCCATGTACTGCAACTTCACTGCAAAGTCGGTCTCTCCTTCTCAGAGGGCAGAGTTGCTGTTCACCCCGATGTCTCAGCCATCTTTTTCCCAGTCCTTTCAAGGATATCTGCCGCCACTTTGCAAGAGAAGGCTACTCAAGACCTCCTGGCCCAGTCTTCTAGACGTCCCAGCAGTCCCTTCGACTTCCTCCCTTGGGCAGGCTTCCAAGATACAGAAGCCCTTTCGTGGAGGAGCTTCTTCAAGATCGTCCTCTCGAGGAAGAGGTCTTTCCAGAGGTAGAGCCCCTTCAAAACCTAGGGGCAAGAAATGACTCTGTGGACCTCCAGACACCTGTTGGAGCCAGGCTTCTTTCTTTTGCAAGAGCCTGGAGAGAGAGGGGGGACGGACAACTGGTCCCTCGAAGTCATCGAAAAAGGGATACAAGATCCCCATTCCTCGTCTTACCTCCATTGTGCACGAAGCCCAAGGATCTGTCGCCATCCTATCAGCAGGAGAAGCAGCAGATTCTTTTCGACCTGCTCGAGCAAATGCTCGAGAAGAGAGCTGTGGAACAGGTCTCTGATTTACAATCCCCAGGCTTTACAACAGGTTGTTCTGGTTCCAAAGCAGTCAGGAGGTTGGAGACCAGTCCTGGATGTCAGCAGGTTGAACCATTTCGTTCTGAAAAGAAAAGTTCAAAATGGAGACGTCCCAGTCTGGTTCTAGGAGCCTTAAGACCAGGCGACTGGATGGTTTCTCTCGATCTCCAGGACGCCCACTTTCACGTCCCTATACATCCTCTATCAAGGAAGTACCTGAGATTTGTCCTGCGGGGACAGGTATATCAGTTCAGGGCTCTCTTGCTTTCGGGCTAGCACAGCCCCTATGGTCTTCACGATCATAATGAGGAAAATGTGGCGAGATGGCTTCACCTTGGAGGGATAAGAGTCTCACTTTATTTGGACGATTGGCTCATTCGAGCCTCTTCAGTGTCAAAGTGTCTGGAGGACCTTCACACGACTTTGGGTTTGACGAAGTCCCTAGGACTTCTGGTGAATTTTTTAAAAGTCCCATCTGACCCGACTCAGTCCATTGTTTATCTGGGGATTCAGATGGATTCAGTGGCTTTTCAAGCTTTTCCGTCCTAAGAAAGACAGCAACAGTGCTTAGAAAAGTTTCAGCCTTCCTGGGGAAAGAAACATGCTCGGTGAGGGAATGGATGAGTCTGCTGGGGACCATTTCATCGCTGGAGAAGTTTGTTTCCCTGGGAGACTGCATCTCAGACCGCTTCAGTTTTCCTTGCAGAGAACTGGCAGGACAAGGAGGATCTGGAAGTTTCTCTGAAGATCTCTCCCAAAGGTGAAGGATCACCTAAGGTGGTGGCTCGATCCATCAAAGTTGGCAGAAGAGGCGTTTCTCTCAAACTTCAGAACCCCGACCTAGTGTTGTTTTCCGACGCATGTCCAGGGAGGGATGGGGAGCAACACTAGGGGGGGAGAAGTGTCAGGCACCTGGAGAGGGGAACAGGTGTCCTGGCACATAAATCTCAAAGAATTGGGGGCGATTCAGTTGGCCCTACTTTTTTCTTCGAGGGCGCAGTCACAAACCGAGTAGTCCAGATCAACTCGGACAACACCACAGCCCTGGCATACCTCAAAGAAACAGGGAGGAACTCACTCTCGGTCCCTGTTCGCTTTAGCAAAGGACATCCTGCTGTGGGCCCAGGCCCGAATATTACGATCCTCACGAGGTTCGTTGCAGGGTGGAGAACGCCGTCCGTGGATCTTCTAAGTCGGCAACAACAACTGCTGCCGACCGAGTGGACCCTGCACCAAGAGGTTTGTCAGGGACTGTGGAGGCTTATGGGGACGTCCCTTGGTGGATCTCTTTGCAACTTCCAAGACGAAGAGGCTTCTCTTTACTGCTCCCCCGTACTCGATCCAGGAGCGATCTCAGTAGATGCTCTTCTCTGGGATTGGAAGAATGATGGACGTTTATGCCTTTCCCCGTTCAAAATCCTCTGGAGAAGTCATCAGGAAGTTTGCAACGCGTCGGAAGGGATGAGGATGACGTTGATCGCCCCCTTTTTTGGCCTTCGAGGAATGGTTCACAGAGGTCATGTCCTTCCTAGTGGACTTCCCCCAGAACACTGCCCATGAGAGTCGATCTACTCAGACAGCCCCACTTCGAGAGGTACCACAAAAACCTCCCGCTCTGAGTCTGACTGCATTCAGACTATCGAGAAGCTGGCCAGAGCGAGAGGTTTTTCTAGATCAGTGGCGAGAGCTATTGCCAGAGCCAGAAGATTCTCTTCCAGTAATTTGTACCAATCTAAGTGGACCAATTTCAGGAGATGGTGTAGAAAGAAGGGCATTTCCTCTACCACGACCTCTGTGAGTCAGATAGCCGACTTCCTCTTAATTCTGAGGAGTGAAGTCAAACTGGCAGTCCCGACTATCAAAGGGATATAGGAGTATGCTATCAGCTTTTTTAGGCATAGAAACCTGGACCTGACTAACAACAAAGACCTTCACGATCTATTTAGATCCTTTGAAACCACGAAGGTGCCTCAGCAAAGGACTCCTTCTTGGAATTTAGGATGTCGTGTTAAAATTCCTGATGTCCAGTCCTTTTGAGCCTCTTCATTCTGCATCATTGAGGAACATTACCAGAAAGACTATTTTCCTAACTGCTCTAGCAACTGCGAAGAGGGTTAGTGAACTTCAAGCCTTCAGTAAACATAGGCTATAGGCTTTAAAGGACATAACGCCAGTTTGTTCTTTAAGTCCTACTTTTAGCAAAAAATGAGAACCCGTCTAACCCTTGGCCCAAGAGCTTTGAAATCAAGGGTATGGCTGAAATTCTGGGGCAAGAGCCAGAGAGAGTCCTGTGCCCTGTCAGGGCTCTCAAAGTCTACTTGACAAGACGAAGGAAAGTCGAGGCCCTCGGACAATCTATGGTGTTCTGTGAAGAGACCGGACTTACCTATGTCAAAGAATGCTCTGGCATTCTTTTCTGAGGAACACGATTAAAGAAGCCCATTCATGCTGTCAAGACACTGATTTTAAACTTCTGAAAGTCAATGCTCACGAGGTGAGGGCGGTTGCAACTTCAGTGGCTTTTCAGAAGAATATGACACTCAGTAACATTCTGGGTGCCACATTTTGGCGTAGCAACTCTGTGTTAAGCCACACTACCTGAGAGATGTGAAGACGACATATGAGAACTGCTTCTCGCTAGGACCATACGTTTCCGCAGATACAATTCTGGGGGCAGGGGAGTGACACTCATCCTATCCTATAGAAAATGGTTGGATTTTGTTTTTTATGGTTGTTGGGTTGCCAGAGGTGGACTTCCCACTCTTTAGCTTTAGTTTTGCTTATCCTAACTTAGTTAGGCTTGGTCAGGTGGTTGGTTTTTGCTTCGTTTGCCCTCATTGTATGGTCAATATGGTCTAGTCACATTGTGGTCACGCCCCGTTGACAGATCATCTAGAACTCACCAGCTATACAGGTCACTACCTTGCTGGAGACTCTAGTAAAGCAGAAGCGGACTTGGGTAATCATGACAGTAACAGGTAAGGAACCACAATCACCTACAGTCAGCTATGCTAACAGGTAATTCATCAGAAATTATTTCCTGGCAGAACCAAAACGTCAATCACCTACATGTATTAATTTGTGTTTTTTGAAAATCCTATTCTGTCTGTTCCCACCTTAAAAGTAATGGTGGTGATTTTGAGATTTTCGATATATATATCTGACAGGTAAACGTCTCATGAACAAAATGATATTTTAATGATAAAATAAAGTTTGTTCATACTTACCTGGCAGATATATATATTCATAGTGCTTACCCACCTCCCCTCAGGAGACAGTGGCACTAGAAAATCTGAATAGAAAATGGGAATGGTTCCTGATACCCGCCTCCCAGCGGCGGGAATGGGTACTAACCACCTGATCTCCCACTGCGTGTGTCGTAAGTTTTGAAATTCTGTCGGACTATCAGAGAATACAGCTATATATATATCTGCCAGGTAAGTATGAACAAACTTTATTTTATTATTAAAATATCATTTTTCAGTTAATTTTCGATTTTTTTCATCTGAACCTCAGAACGGAACCATGAGCGATTTCTGGGACTGCCTGTAATGGTGCATGACAAACAACAGCTCTTGTAAGGTGTCAGACTCAAAAAGGAGGTAAAAGTTCTGCTGCTTTATTACAGATCAGGCAGTTTAGTCTTCTTCTTTGGGCAGAGCAGAACAAACAATTGAGTTAACCTTTTTATTCAGGGGAATAAACAATAATATGCAGTGAACGAGTACAAATTACAATACAAACAAATTCTCCTGGCAGAGTGGACCCTGGACCACTGAGCTGAAGTTGTGGGGAGAACCAATGATGGATTTGTTCGACACCAAAAACCACTTCTCCTGTTCTGGCTGAAACCACCGTTCCAGACTAATGAGCCTGGGCAACAGATGGGAATGCAAAATTGGTCGGGACTGGAATTTCTATGTAATAAATCCCTCCGTTTTCATGGTGAGGAGGTTCTGAAGAAGCTCCAGTCACATCAAAAGGCCAGGATGACGTTAATAGCTCCCTTCTGGCCAACAAAAAGAGTGGTTCCCTGAATACAAAACATACAGAACTACAATAGGATACAGTCTTGATGCCTTCTTCCATGAATCCCAAGTCTGATAGACAACCCCCCGTTGAGAAATTTTATAAGGACACATCCACTCTGGCTCTGAAAAATTTTGAAAATGCGTGACCTTTTTTTAAGTTTTAGGCGTCAAGAATTGCAGCTTGAAGAAAATCTAAATGTAATGCTCAGCATTAAACTAATGAAAACTAACAAGGTCTACCAGGCAAAATGGGCAAATTTATTTAGACTCTGGTGTAAGAAGAATAACGTCTCTTTGTTTTCAAAACCACTATAACTCAAGGGCGGATTTCTTCTACCCTGAGATCAACCAGGGTCTTTCTTTGCTACAATAAAAAAGTGGATATGAGCTATGCTAGCTGTGAGTCTTTAGACACAGAAGTTTAGACATTCTTCAAACCAGGATATCTCAGATCTCATAAAGGTTGAAATTTTGAACGTGCTGTTGACAAGGAGGAGGTATGCCCCGACATTAAATGTAGTCCTCAAGTGGCTGTCCTGACTCAAGATTGTAATCCATGAGTTCTGGAATCGTTGAAGGATCTGACTAAGAAAACTATTTTCCTGGTGGTCCCCTTAAACTGCTAATGCCACTGCAAGAAGAGTGAGCTAACTGCATGCAGTAGACAGAAGGATAAGTTTTTCTCAAGGTGATGCAGTCTGTTCCCTTACCCTTGGCTTCTTGGCCAAAAACCAGAATCCTTCACAACCATGGCCTCATTCCTTTGCTATTAAAGGTTTATTGAACATCCTGGGTCCAGAGGAAGAGGAGAGTTTGTTCAGCCCAGATGGGGTGCCGTAGACAGTACATCAAGAGGACAGAGAAGATTAGAGGCCCAGCAAGGAATCTTTGGTGTTCAGTAAAGAACCCAGCCAGGCCTATGTCTAAAAATGCCTTATCCTTTTTTGTTAGAAACCTGATCCTTGAAGCACACACTCAAATCAGAGAGACTTTCTGCCTGGACTTAAGGTTAGAGCGCACGACGTGAGAGCAGTGGCTACATCAGTCATTTGTTCCGACACAATATACAAACCCTCGGTCCTTTACATTAGGAGATACTTTCAGGCGTAGGCTGGAAACGGCCGTTAAACTCTTGAACAAGGTGGTTAGGCAGTAACTACCTCCAGGTAGGCGGGGATACCGCCTGCCCGGATGTAAACATTCCAGTTTGCTTTGGCCCGTCAGCCGTTGCTGACGTATTTTTGATCTCTCTCTGCTGACTGTCGTTAAGCTCTTACGGTGGGATCTTTCTGTATTTTTGTTTATAGGCACTATTTTGCGTGTGTTTGATATTTGGTAATACAAACCCACGATTTGTGATAACCTTGTGTAGTTTGGCCGTTCCCTGCCTGTGTCTTGGGTTTGACGGCCAAGGGCATAGCTGGAGTAGCGTAGCCAAGTGGTAATGCTTCTCTCCAGCTGCCTGTGCTGATGTCTGGAGGCAGGCTGGGGCCCGGGATTAGTTTGGGACGCCGCCTTCTCTTCCCCTACATCCATCGGGACGGTAAGATTAGTTTTCTGGGCTTCAGCAGCCTGTTCTCTGGCATCACTAATTTCTTCCTTCTTTTGCTGAGTGTTTGTCTCAACCTCGACTCTGGAGAGATTTGCGGGCTGAGCTGGGGAGGTTACGGGCGTCGAACGATAAGTTCCGGCTTCCACTGAGAGCGCCTGCTGGTGGCTCCCCTCTGTCCTTTTTCTCTTCCCCGTAGGTTCTTCCTTCTCTCTCCTTCGCCCTCTTCGCTCGTGAATCGGGTGAAGACACGGGGAGGGGAGGAGCGAGCAACCTCGTCTAGAGTAACTCCTAACGCTGCCGAGGGCTGTTCCCCTTGTATCAGCGGGAGGAGCCTCCCTCTACTAATCATATTTGTTTTTCTTTCAGGTTGACAGTGAGCATTGCAGAGACAGCAGTAGTTGGCTGGATATCATATATCAAGAATATCTTGCATGAAGCAGTCCCGACTTTCATTCAGTGTTGCTTCGGCTCGACCACAATACCTGATTAGATGACATATTACCAAGGCCGGGATCGCTCTGACTCTGTTCCCGTCTGATGTAGTTCGATGCTGTCATTGCTGGTTTTCATGTATGCTGTTGCAATGCTTCCAGCGTATCTGTGGTCTATCTGCTCCTGCTGTTCCCCTGTGTTTTGCTCGTGTCAACTCTGGACAGTCTCGATGGGGTGGGTGTCCTGGTCTCCTGCCGCAGCCGCCCTGATCGCTCCTGTTGATGCTGGTGACTTTCAATGACACTCTGTCTGTTGCATTAGCTCCTGCCTTCCGAACAGCCAACGTAGCTCCTGCATCGAATGTCCTGATCGTGCCCTTCTTCTCCTGGTGGTTGGTCGCTGGAGGACTGCCTGTGTTCCTGCCTCTGCTGCCATCCTGTAGAAGACCTGGGCGTGAAGGGAAGGAAGTCGCCTTGTGGAAGTGACGTTCCTGGCCGTTGCATAGCTCCTGCTCTCCTGAACCTTTGCCGTAGCTCCTGGATCGGCTGTCCTGATCATTCCTGCTGCTTCTGGCGGTGGAGCCCGGTCCGCTTCCGGACGTTCCTGCCAGCTGCCCCAGAGGCTGTCTTTGATGTCCGCCATCCTGTAGAAGATGTCTGGAAATGAAGATTTAAGAAGTGGTCCTGTTGAGGTGATGTTCCTGGCCGTTGCAGTAGCTCCTGCCCTCCGATGCTGCCGGTAGCTCCTGCATCGTGCTGTCCTGATCATGCTTCTGCTGGTGGTGGTGTCCTGGCTGCGTCCGTTGTGTTCCTGCTGGACTACCCTGGAGGTTACGATGTTTTTCTGCACCATCCTGTGAAGATGTGGGAGTGGAGATGAAGGAAGCTGTCCTGTGGAAGTAGCCGCTCCATCTTCTTCATCTTATCTTCGATTTCGTCTTCTGCTGCGTCTTCCCTTCCTCTCCCGAGGTCCTGGAGGTCCCGGTAATCGGACAGACCTCCATCGGCCGAAGGAAGGATGCTGCTTCTTCCCTGATGCCCTTGGACATTTAGGGACTGCCTCCTTCCGAGGAGGCAGTGGGTCTCTGTTGGCTCTTCCCGACCTTAACGGGTTAGGAACCGATTCGCATAGCCGTGGGTTTTGTGTTTCGGAAGCCGCTTGGCGCGCAGACCTCAGTTTGCGTGCGCCCGTTCCCGGCCCCTTAGAGGTTCCGCCTCTAAGATTGGGGCTGCTCTGGCCGCTCGAGATCGCGAGCCGCCTGGTGCTCGAGATTCTATGGAATATCGAGTATCCCGATCTGGTCTGGAGAGATTTCCTGGGCCCAGTTCGGGAGCAGTGCGAGGAAAGGGCCGAGGCACCCAGGTGTCTTGGTTCCTCTTCCTGCCAGCACTGCAAGCGCTCCCAGTGTTTGCCAGTGCTCGGCCGGGTTTCTTCAGCCTGGTGTCTCGATCCTCTCGGTTCGAACACCAGAAGAAGCAAGGAAGAGATTCACTTTGGGAGTCCTGCGGGACTTCCAAGGGACTGACTCTCTTCCGAAGACAAGTTGGCCGACCTCCATTTTCCTGTGGGATCTTGCGTTTGGGGTCTGTTGGTGAGCACGTTGCCTCTGAGGCCATTCCCTCGTTGCCAGTCTTGGTCTGCATCTAAGACTGGTTCTGTGCTTGGCTCTTTTAATCTATTAGGTAACAAAGCAGCCGCTCCCGATTTTCGAAGTCTCGTGGGTAGCTCGAATTCTGAATCACGTTGCGCTCTCCTTCGAGAGGCATAGGACGAGAGAAGTGCCCCGAGACACCCAGGTGCCTGGTTGCCGAGACACCCAGGTGTCTGGTTGCCGGGACGCTTCTTTGTAGACACCCAGGTGTCTGGTAGTGCCAGAGACACCCAGGTGTCTGGTTGCCGGTCGTGGCATGGGTAGACACCCAGGTGTCTGGTTGCCGGGACACCCAGATGTCTGCGTTGCCGGGCAAGCCCAGGTAGACACCCAGGTGTCTGGTTGCTGGACGTGAGTGTCTGGTTGCCGGGACACCCAGGTGTCTTCTGTCGCCGGGACACCCAGGTGTCGGTGAGCACTGACGCCAGGTGTCTCGATTCTGCCCGCCAGCTGCTTCAGTTGCTCGGGGGCTCTTCACCCTTGTGTCTCGAACTTTAGGGTTCCCCATGCAAGATAGCAGACACAGAATTCCCCTGGCGAACCTTCTTCTCGAGGCCCTTGGCCTCGGTCTCGGCCTGGTGTGGAGTTTAGAGTTCGGGAAACTAGCAATTGTTCACAGCAGACGAGTCTGGCCTGCCCAGTTATGAGTCTGGCTCTGGCTCGGCTCGACTTGGCTTGCCAGACTGGCTCGGCTCGATATTCGACATGGCTTGCCAGACTGGCCCGGCTTGACTTGACTGGGGTACTTGCCAGACTGGCTTGCTCGTTTCGCTCGCCCCATCTCGCCTGCCTCCCAGTCTGCTGGTGATACCGACCAGCTGGATCGCGTTCAAACGTGATCGGCTACAGCGCCGTGTTTAGGCCCTACCGGTTTTTTCCGATTCCTGGTTCTCCAAGACTATGCTCGTGTCAGTGAACTTTTTGCTCTTCCCAGGAAACACTTTGCCACGGCATAGGTGCTCTTCTTTCCCCGTCAAAGTAATCTCCTTCAGGTTGATTATTGCTCACGGTCCAGATTCCTGCTTATCATTCTGGCAGGACAGGTAGGGCAATGGAATTGACTCCTCACCTGTTCTCTTCTCCTTAAACAATGTTCCGAGAGAGCGAGTACAAATTACAATACAAAACATACAGAAATTTTCTTATGGAGTTCAGTCTTGATGCCGTGCTTTGGGTATCGGTCCCCAATTCTCTCATTTGTATAACCAGGTAAAGAAAAATTTCATTAAATCTGTCATGACTCCTCCAAGGGAGAAGTACAGGGTTTTCACGATCGGAACAGCGAGGTCTTCAAAGAAAACATGCCCCCGTGTTCTCGGGAACTTAATTAATGGCGCAGCCGAGGATCCCTGAACAGGACGCTGGCGCCAATGAATAACCTTCATCAATCAACCCTCTTCATCAGTTTCGAGGGCCGAGAATGTCAGACCTATTTGTCTTCATTTAACGTTCTCGACCTGATGGATTCTTTTCTTCGATGGAGTTAATTCAGGTCGAAACACCAAAGCTTCCACCCCTGCCTCGGCAGAATATGAATTCTTCTTGCCTTGGAATCTTGCTGACCACAGTTTTTTGGGCAATTCTGGTAGCTAAGAAGAAGGACTTTGTCCCTGCTAACGGATCTCCAGTTATCAGTCCCGAAATGGCAAAGAACCTTTGGAACGAACCTTTACTTGGTTCTGCCTTTCTCTTTCAGAGATTTGCCAGATACCCTGGTAATCAAGGTTCCCACCAGGGCACTGCCTTGTCCTTTGGACAATGGCCAATCATTTTGGGTCCAGTCATTTCAACTCTAGACCTTGGGTTTTTCCAGCCCACTCAACTATCTCTGGAGCTAAGAAGTCCTAGGCTTCAGAAGAAGATTGCAACTGCTGATGCCTGGACAAAATGATGCTCACCATTCAGTCTCTGGAGCTTTCGGCAGATAACATTTTTGAGACCTGGGAATGGATTCACATTCAGGAGAAGTATCTATTTTCCTTTCTTTCTCGGCAAAAGATTTCCATCAGTTCTTCCCACCACCTCTCCCGTGCTCCCGATTACCTCTGCCAGCCATCTAGAGCTAATTGTCTCGGTTCCCTGTCATCTTGCAGAAGTTTCCCCAAGGTGGAAAATGGAAGTCTGCTTCCTTTTCCCATTCTTTCCTCTTGAGGTATGAGGAAAGAGTTAGGCTTTCAATTTTGATTATAGGAACCTTTGAATATGCCTCATATTTCCCTCAAATCTTGTGTCTACTGACAGATTCATAGGTTGAGAATAGGGTGTTGCTGGTAAAGACCTTGTCTTGAATTTCAATGAACCAGATGATTAATGGAGCCAGTCACCGTCCTGGGCTCAGGGCAGCCTTTTGGCCGTCCGAGAATCCAGGATGGGTTTTATTTCCCTCACTGGTTTCATTGAACAATATCTTCCACAGTAGTGACAGTTCTTTTGCAACAAACAGGAGGCAATCGTTTTTATAGTGTTTTATCTCAATAAAGCGAATAAAGGCAAGTGTTGTTCTTTGTTGCACACTTTCGGATGGCTCATTAACTTGGAGATGCATCCCTGGTGGGGATGTATTATTACAGGCAAGCCTTTTCTTCAATTTGAGTGATCGGGACAGAACATGCTGCTCACTCTTTTTTTTATTTGACTCATACAGAGACTGCTGGACTGAGAAATCCCTACCGTCCCTTCTGTTGCCTCCTTGTCACAAGTCATAGTGTTTTCTCGCTCCATCATTCCAGACCAGGGGCAAAATAATGTTGAGGCATGCTGTCTTTTGGTGAAAACTCGATATCAACGTTGTTTCCCCTCCGTATTTGTCCGTTTCGCTAGGGGTTCACGAACATTGCTCACCCCGAGTTACAGACAAATACTTGAAGACTTCGCCTTCATCCGACCTGATTGCCGAGGCATCGAGAAGAATTCCGCTTGACCCATCCTCCTGTGCAGCTACACAAGAAGCGGTTGTTGAGGCAGTACATCCCTGTCTGTTCAGGACTGGGAGACTTTCCAGCTTTCCTTGCAAACAGGCTTTCCCACCGAGCGGCAACGGATATACAGTAGCTGGATATCCCTTGAAGTCCTCTGCAACACTGTCCCAGGGACTGGATCCGTCTTCACTGGTGGTGTCGTTGTCGGAACTTCTTCTCGGGTCAGAGTCGCTCGTCAAGTCTGGACTTCCTCGTCTTCTCCGCCGAGGGCTGCTTCTCTCCCTTTCAGTTTTGAAGAATGTAGGCCCTTGCGACCTAGTCTTCTATCTGAAGTAGCCTTTGTCTCCTTTAGTCGAGAGTTAGCTACGGACGAGAAGCTTCTTCAGTCATGCTGTCCCAGGAATGTTTCCTGGGTGGCATGCGACTCTCGTTTAGGGTTCCTGTCCGTGCTCTGCACTCGCCCTACGAGTCGTCGGATAGAGATATGCCCTCTTAGGTCCATCTCTCATCTTACCCTGGCCTTGGCGTAGAAGATGGAAGAACAGGGATGGGGATCATCCCTTCTCGGATGTCGTAGGTGGACTCCAAATCCATTGGCATCGACTGTCGGGTTCATTCTTGTTCCCCTCCTCCTTGGACTTTGTATTGATGATCTGATCATTCGTTACTTTGTCCTATTGGGAGCTGTGGTACTTTCCGAAAGGTTTGACATTCCTAACCTGGATGTTGTCAACGTTTTCGCTAGTACTGTCTCTCCTCCAAGGAAGAAGTGTCTAAGGACACATCTTCCTCCTGACTTCGTGAAGCGATCAAAGGAGGTACTTGGCAGCTGATGACGACGATACCAGGTACCTTTCACCCGAGAGCTCACAAAGTCGATGGCTTGGTCCATCCCTCGCATTCTGGAAGAATATGTCGGTACCACAGGTGCTGAAGGCGGGTGTGTGGTCCCAACAGACTACCTTCACCTCCTTCTACCTCCGGGATGTTGCACACAAGTCCTTGGACACTTTTTCCTTGGGTCCTGTGGTGGCTGCTCAACAAGTTGTGTAGCTTATCCAGCTCCCCTAACGGGACAGGATTGCATCTCGCCTATGTTGTATGGCGGTTGTGATTGGGAGAATGGATGTTGAGTGACTGGCCTCTCTTCTTTCTCCCCATCCTGGCTCTCTTCCCACGGGCAGGGAGCGGACATGCCGTTACAAGCTGGACCGGGCGATCGAGGCAGATAAGCACATAACAGGAGCTCCCGTTCTATTTCCGTTCAGGTTAATAGAAGCAACCCCACTCCTTCCTCTTGCAAGGGAGGAAGGAGACCATGACTATGAGACAACCCAATGCTTGTATTTGCCTTATTGTCATCCGACGTCAAATTCTTCCCAGCCTACTTTGCATGAACTGACGTTTCCTCTTTCATGCAAAGGGACCCAGAAGTCTGACAACTGATCCTGCGTTTCTTACAACCCGATCTTTTGTCAGAGGCAGTTTTTCCCTTCCTCGCTCTTACGACCAGGAAGGGAAGACAAGGTGGTGAACTCCAGTCAGTTCAGAGAGACTTTCTCAGATTCCTCCTCCAATCAGTGAGTCTCTAATGTAAAGGACCGAGGGTTTGTATATTGTGTCGGAACAAATAACAATTTTAAAGTAAATTGTATTTTCCTAACTATACAAACCCGAGGTCCTTTACAATTATGCCCACCTCATGCCACCCCTCAATCTGTACCTGGGCCGAAAGGCAAACTGGAATGTTTACATCCGGGCAGGCGGGTATCCCCGCCTACCTGGAGGTAGTTACTGCCTAACCACCTTGTTCAAGAGTTTAACGGCCGTTTCCAGCCTACGCCTGAAAGTATCTCCTAATGTAAAGGACCTCGGGTTTGTATAGTTAGGAAAAATACAATTTACTTTAAAAATTGTTATTTTTAAGCATAATCTCTCTCTCACTTCTATCTTACTGACTACATTCTGGAAATGTAGATCTGTTTTCGCTATGCATTATTTTGAGATGTGAAGATTACGTACGAAGATTGCAGTACACTCGGACCGGTGTCCGTGGTTGGCGTAGTGTTTGGGAATGGAACGTAGGAAGCAACACTTCCTACTTTTTTCTTCGCCTTGTTAAGGTGTTGAGTTCATGGGGAGCCTGGAGGGTACAAAGTACCTAGAGTGCCCACCAGTTTTAGTCTGTGTAGGGTGGTAGTTATTTATTTATTTACTGCACTTATGCACTTTTTATGTGTGGTGTAGGTGACTGTTTCTCTGGTTTTGTTTTTATTGTACTGCGCTGTGGGCAGGGGCGTTTTATTGTTGACTTTGTTAATGATCAGACCCTCCTTCCTTGTAAAGTTTACTTCATACTTTGTTAGTGATCAGAGTACTCCTCCGCTACGAAGTTGACCACTTAAGTAGAGGCAACCCTGGCTATACCGCCACGCTGCTACTCGGTCAAGAGAAGCACCAACCAGAGGCAGTATCCACCTGTGCAGCTCTCTCACCAGGTAAGAAACAACAAGCATTTTTACAATGCTGAGCCCTTTTTTATTTTGGCCTCATTTCATTATCATTTTTAATGTTAGAGCACAAGATGTCCATGAATCCCACCTCCTTCAATGTGGATTCAGCTAAGTAATTACTTGCTAAGTTGCATATATAAAAATATTTTTCTGAGTTCAGTCCCGTGTCAGCCGGTGAAATTCCATTACAGCACGAATTTCTAGGTATAAAATGCTAGATATACCAGAGAAAAAGAGCTTTCAGGAAAGCTGGGGTTACTACCCCCAGTCGAGCGTCTTCTAGGAAGGCGTCGGTATAAGTAAGGGTGAGTGAAATACCACTACCACGGAAACCTACCGAAAGATCTCTCCTTATCAAAACCCCCGGAACAGAGCGGTGAGCCGTTACAGCCCCCACACTCAACACCCGCCAGGACGGCGACACCAGCGCCACCTACCTAATTCCATTTTCTAGCACGTGATTGCGTTCATTTCTTTTGTGTGCTCGTCTTTTCCTTTTTTGGATTATCTTTCATCTCGATGTCATCAAGCAGCTTTACCATCTCCAAGTTAAGTACCATCTTCTTGTGGGGTTTTGTTAAATTTTTGGCTGTTTTGGTCTCGTATTTTCATAAATATTGAGATCTTTTATGACGCCACGGCGTCCCCCGCCAGCCATGTCGACCATGAGGCGACTCCTTCAGTTCTTTTCTGTTGGAGTTGTCTCCTGTCGTCGTTATAGATAGAATTTTACCCCTTGGTTCCCTTCCTGGTGGTTCCCTGCTGTGGCTCCCCCTTTTTTGTTTTACGAAATTACGTTTCATTGGCCTGTCGGCCTTTGTTAGGGTGATGCCCCATCCAGGTACCCCAGGTTGGGTTCCTTTTTATTTTTGGTCTCAATTAGGCTAATTATTTTATTCTTGGAGATGGTGCTCTCTTTTATTTTATTTTATTTTATTTATTTTATTTATTTTGTTGTTTACCTCCTTGTGGTGGCGGCAGCCTCAGATCTAACCACTTCCTGAGGTAGGCTACGCTCTCTATTGAGCACATTTTTTGTTCCATTTTTATGTGATGGCTATTTTGTGGAGTTAGGCTTGTTTTGCTCCCATCCCCTTGCCCTGGGTGTGGGGATCATCAGGTTGAGGGAGTTTTGGTTGCTGTTTCCTCCGGGTCGTTTTTGGTGGGCAGAGTGAGCCCCTTAGTTCTCTTCCTTCATTTGGGGAATAGAGTTCTTTGGATGTGTTTCCTCTAGGCTAGTCGCCTCCTTGCCCCCCCTTCTCGATCCCGGTTGGTTCTCGGCACAAAATTTCTCTCCCTGTTGCTTCCTCCTCCCCTCCGCACTCCTCCCTTTTTCCTAGCCTATACTAGGTTAGGTCCCTATTAGGCTTCGCCTAGGTAGGAGTCGGGCATCGGGCTGCGTAGCTTCCAGTGGTAGGCTACCCTCCCAAGTTTCATTATTCTTGGAGGTATGGGTGCAGTTGAGCGGGTCATATGTTTTTTCCCTGTCTCCTGTTCCCTTCCTGGTAGCCTACCCCTCTCCCCTACTCCACCCCCCCTCTAGCCTTGCCCTACTCGCGCGGGTGACGCTAGATGGCGTTTTCTCCGAGTTCAGGGACTCCTCCTTTTGGTAGAGGGATTCGCTCCCTCCCATACAGTCTCTAGCATCGCTGTGTTGGGGTTGGTGGTTCGTTTGCTCGAACGTGTTCGAGACACTATCCCACACCTCTCGTCTCCCCGTCGGGTTACGTAGATAGGGTAAAATATAATTGCTCCGCTTATGTTATGTATATACTGAGCATTTTGCCCACCTTGTTTCTCCGGCGGGAAGTAAGTGAGGAAGGATTCACATTTTATAAGGGGAGCGGATCCCTCCGGTCTCCGGAGTATTTACCGTCACTTGTTATTGTTATTATTTTTGACTGATATTTAGATAAGTTTGTTATCTTCAGAGTACTCTCCTTAGTTTTTACATGAGTCCGGTTCTACACCTGGGTTCCGCCGTTATAATTACAGGCAATCCCGGCGGCGAGTCCCTGTTGTCTCACTCCTTCCATTCCCCGGAGTGTTCCGGGGTCTGGTAGTCTTACTTGCCACTTGGTGTATTTTAGAGCTTATTGGCCTAGTTTATTAAAAGGTATTTCTTCTCCACCGGAGTATTCCGGCTGCAGTTGAAATTCCCGGCCTTTCCAGCCTTAAATCGCTTAGAGTGGTAGGTTCATGTTCTTTTCCACTTACAGACTGTTCGCTGTGAGGAGCCGGGTGTACTGCGTCACTGCAACAACCTTACGGTCACGTGGTGTGCCGGACCCACGCTGGTTGTGCGGTCCGACTTGACGACCTGGTAGTCTGGCACCCGATGGTTGTGAGGTTTGTTTCGCCTTGTGCGCAACCATCCAGGATGAGTCGGTAAGTGACATTCTTCCTCCGCTTTGTGCTCCTCATTTTGAATTTTGTTTATGTGGTTTCCGGACTGTTTTTTCACCTTTAGCTAATTCTTGGTTTTCTTTCAGGCGGACGAGTCCCAAGAAGTCGGCCTTGGAATCTCTCCGGGCCTGGGTGGCTGGGTTTGGAAGGAATGTCCCGTCGGGGAAGCCCTACGTCCTCGACGCGAAGTTGAGGGACCTGCTCTACCCCGGCGCACGAGTGGCGGCCGCAGTGCCAGAAGATCTTGCTACCCCCATCATCCAGCAGATCCGGGATGCGACCCAGCCACCCCAAGTGGATATTCTTTATTCAGAAGTCTCAGAGGACGTCGCCGCCTTGAACTTAGACCTTGAACCGATGGCTGTTGAACAGGACCTGGGGGTAAGTAGTGAGGTAAGTGAGGTTGTTGGGGGCGGGCCCCTTTTTTGATTCCCCAGCTTCATCATTGTCCTCTTTTTCAGGTTTTGGGAAGTCTTCCTCCTTGGGTGATAGGGCTCCATCAGCTATCCCCAAGTTGAAGTTGAAGACTTCATGGAAGGCGAAGGGCTATAAGTCCTCGACCTCCAAGAAAGCATCGCCCTTCCCCGTCGAAGGCTAAGGTCTCAGCACCTGTAGCCTCCGGGAGCAAGTCTAGTTCCTCCGGCAAAGGCGCGAGTAAGAGGGCATCAAAATCAAGCCCTCCTCGCCAGCCTGCCTTTGACGCGAGAAACCTTTGGCGAACCAACTTTTCAAATGTTCCAAGGTTTGCCACGATGACAGTAAGATCTCGGAGAAGTTTGCCAGTTATGATAACATGCTGGCGGGAATGAAGAACCCACCCCAGCTGAACCGCAGTATGTCATTCCTGATACGGCGGAACTCCCGCCTTTTGATCCTGGCAACCCTTGGCGTTTACGCTCTCCGGGCCATCCAACATGATGGCAAACTAACCATTGAAGGTCTTGGTACGAGACGGCTGGAGGAGTTGGAGTTCTTCCCGCCGATCTTTTGCCCCCCTATCCAGGCTTCGTAAGATTGACTGGAGGAAGCTTGGATTGTTCGGATAAGGTCCCTAGGGAGACTGTCATCATCCCCAGGGACCAAGCTCAGTCGGCTCTCCTGCGCACTCTGACGGAGTGGCAGGCAGACAACACAAAGTTGACTCCTTCAAGGGCAACTTCACTATGTTTGCCCTGGGAGACAACTTCCCACTCCTGCTTGGACAAAATCGCTCTGGCTACGGCCTGAGCGTGCTTTGATGGTAATCCGTTACCACAGCTAAGGGAAACAGACCCCACCTCCCTGGTTTTCCCAGGAAGTGACGAGTTCTGGATGGAGGCTCCGTCCACCTTCACTGTCAGGAAATTGGACCCCCTCTGTGCTTCCTCACAGTTTAGCGAAGAACTCCCCAAGCTGCCGGAATCTTTGCTAAAGGCGGAGTTTGATGCCCGACTAAGCTAGCCCGGTCCTTGAACTCCGTCTGCCTCACAGAAGCCACTGCCGTCTCCTCTCAGACGAACCCTTTTTCCAGGTCTTAGCTAAATCCCTGTTAGCTGGCTTTCAGTCTGACCTGTTTGAATTCATCATGGCCAGACTGGAATGTAGAAAGTTCATTTTGCCGACGCTTCTATCCGTCACGAGCCTAACAGGCTCATAAAGAGCTCGATCTGGGGACCTAACCTCTTCCCAGAAGAAGAGGTTACTTAACGTTATGTCAGAGGCTACAAGGGCCAACCAGAGTCTGCGCTCTCGTTGGGGCATTTCCACCTATAAACGCAAGACCCCAGAATCTGGCGGTCCCCAGACGAAGGAGGCAAACGTTTTAGGAGACATAAAGGCCCCACCAGCAGACGGTAGTTCAAGCCGTCCCAGTCTCGGCAGTGGCACAGTCCTCCACCTCAAAGCTCACCCCAACAATATGTGCTGGTCCAACCAGCTCATTCCCTTGCTGCGCCCTCGTATGTTACTTCACCAGCATACAATCCCACCTACGAGGGCCGTGGATTTTTCACGGCCTTAACAGAATCGCAAGGGGGAAGAGGCAGGTCCCACAGAGGGAAAGGCTAACACCACCCCAAGGGGAAAACCTGGACGTGGTAGAGGGAACAAACCCACTCCCTCCCACTGAGAAAAACACAGGTAGGCGGTCGCCTGTATTGGTTCAGGGACCAATGGACCTTCAGCCCTTGGGCACACAGTATTGTGTCCAAAGGCCTGGGTTGGAGCTGGATCAAGGAACCTCCTCCTCCAACAAGTTTTACCAACCACCCTCATCAATCCTGCAGGATTATGTGGCAGAATTGCTCAACAAACGAGCAATAAAGAAAGTAAGGCACCTAAAATTTCAAGGCAGGTTATTCACTGTTCCCAAAAAGACTCAGATCAGCAAAGAGTGATCCTGGATCTGTCGCGTCTAAATCTCTACATAAAATGCGACAAATTTCGCATGCTTACAATAGCCCAGGTACGGACTCTACTTCCGCGTGGAGCCGTCACCACCTCCATCGATCTTTCAGACGCTTACTATCACGTCCCGATTGCGCTGAACTTCTCTCAGTTCCTCGGTTTCAGACTCGGGAATCAAGCCTACTCCTTCAAGGTCATGCCCTTCGGCTAAACATTGCGCCCAGGGTATTCACCAAGCTGGCGGACACGGTAGTTCAACAACTCCGGTCCCGAGGATATCCCTAGCAGCATACCTGGGCGATTGGATAATTTGGGCACCAACAGTTCTGGAGTGTCAGAAGGCTACGACCATAGTCATCAACTTCCTAGAGTCGTTAGGTTTTCAACTGAACAGACAAAAGTCCCGCCTGACTCTGGAGTCCCGGTTTCAGTGGCTGGGCCTGCAGTGGGATTTGTCTGCTCTCACACGTTATCCCTCCCACCTCCCAAGAGAAAGGATCTCTCACCAGAAATTTCTCAAAAATCAATCGGCATCCCGCCGATCCCAGAAAGTCCTGGGTCTCTTCTCAAAAACCTGCTAAAGTTAAAAGACATAAACAGAGTGTGTCCAATACAGAGACAAGGTCTCCTCTATCCCTCGAATCTTAAAAACAAGACTGCCACAGTCAGGGTTCCGCTTCAGTTTCCCCCTCCGGCACTAGTTGTTCCATTCCCGGCTGGGGGGAACAAAAACAGAAAGTACAGGGAACTTGGTCCACAATGTTTCAACAGTTCCATATAAACACCCTGGAAGCTATGGCAGTCTTTCTGACTTTAAAGAAAATCCGCCCCCCCAACCGGATTCATATCAGGTTGGTATTGGACAGCGCAGTGGTAGTTCATTGCATCAACAGGGGCGGCTCCAAATCAGGTTGAGTAAACCAAGTAATGGTTGCCATCTTCTCCCTGGCGAACAAGCACGGCTGGCACCTGTCAGCCACCCACCTTGCGGGGTGTCGGAACGTGGTGGCGGACTCCTGTCCAGGATGACTCCGTTGGAGACGGAGTGGTCCCTGGACACGGAATCTTTCAAATGGATTTGCCGCCAGGTTCCGGGTCTCCAAGTGGATCTGTTCGCGACAGAAAGCAACTTCAAGCTCCCCTGTTATGTGGCCCCAACCTGGACCTCAGGCATACGCCACGGATGCAATGACAATAGATTGGAACAAATGGGAGAAAATTTACCTGTTCCTCCAATAAATTTACTGTTGAAAGTATTGCACAAACTCAGGACATTCAAAGGTCAACTGGCCCTAGTAGCCCCTACTGGCCGAAGAGCAATTGGTTCCCTCTTCTTCAGGAACTGGGACTGCATGGAGTCTTGATTCCCAAGCCCATACTGACCCAGACAGTACAAACCAAGACTGTGTCAGCTTCCTCAAGAATTCAGAATGCCCTAGCTTTATGGACTTTATAAAATTCGCAGCCCAAAAGGAGCAAACATTGACCCTGTCAACACTCTGTTTTTGAGTCAGATAAAAGAGATTCTACTCTTAGACAGTATGACTCAGCAGTCAAAAATTAGCCTCCTTCCTAAAAAGCATCTGAAGCCAAAATTATGACGACTAATTTAGGAGTTCTTTCTTTAGATCATTGTTTGAGAAAGGCCTTGCTCCAGCCACTATTACCACAACCAAGTCAGCCCTAAAGAAAGTATTTCTGTACGGCTTTAAAATCGACCTTACAGACTCCTATTTTTCATCCATTCCCAGAGCATGCGCTCGTCTGAGACCAGTATCACGCCCACATTCCGTTACGTGGTTTCTCAATGACGTCCTTAAGTTAGCATCAGAGATAGATAACTTTCAATGCTCTTATCAGGATCTGTTAAGAAAACCTTATTTCTGATTAGCTTGGCCTCAGGTGCTAGAATCTCAGAGCTGTCAGCTCTCACTAGAGGTGATAATTTTGTGAACTTCCTCCCTTCCGGAGAGGTCCTCCTTTCCCCTGATCCTAAATTCTTAGCCAAAAACGAAGACCCACAAGACAGGTGGTCTCCTTGGAAGGTGGTGCCCCTTCCACAAGACCAGTCTTTATGTCCAGTTCATACACTTAAATCTTACCTTTTAAGAACTCCACAGAGTAAGTCGGGTCCTCTTTTTATCAGGGAGAAAGGTGGTACACTATCACTGAATGGTATAAGACAACAAATTCTATATTTTATTAAACAAGCCAACCCAGATTCAGTTCCTAAGGTTCATGATATTCGAGCAGTTGCTACTTCCATTAATTACTTTCATAATATGGATTTCTCAGAGTTGACTAAATATACGGGTTGGAAATCACCCCAGTGTTTAAACGCCACTATCTAAAAACGCTCGAAGCCCTGAAATTTTCTACCATAGCTGTGGGAAGTGTCATCTCCCCACCTTAACCAATCATATCCTTTCCTCCTTTCCCCCCCCCGCCCACCTGCCTCATTTGCTTCTCTGCTTGTCCTCTTGGTTGATTATGCCTCACTGCCTTGCTCCTCATATTGATGTATTTTGTCTTTGTTGAGTGGAAACTGTAATCTGACATGTTACCATAATGTTTTTCTTGTGGGGTACTGGGCGGTTTTTATTTGCACCATGTACCCCAGGTATCTGTATATACACTGTTGTTTTAATTATTTGGTTGATCTCTTATGTGTTTAACTTAAGTTTGCGTGTGTAGTTTTAAGTTTGTATATACCATTTATTATGTGTACATTGTACCTATCCAATTTCAATAATTTTGTTCTTTTAAGTTAATTTTTGGGGATCCTTCCCTGTCATGCCGGGACCTCCCCTTGTCTTTCTAGTCTTAAGTCTTTGATGTACCCTTAGGTTTAGTGTTTTTGCTCACATGTAAGAGATTCCCTCATTAAAAACTGCTTTTGTGATTTATGTTTTTTCTTCAGATTACCCAGTTTCCTCGTAGTTTGCAGCCTTGGCATGATTCTCTGTCACTATTTCACCGGCTGACACGGGACTGAACTCAGAAAAGGGATTTTGACAAAGGAAAAATCTATTTCTGAGGAAGGTCCCGTGTCACCCGGTGACCCTCCCTGACTCACCTATGGCTCCCCCACCCCTTTTCTTTTGCACATGCCAAGTCTGGGGTTAGTGCTAGCATGGAATGAGGTAGGTGGCGCTGGTGTCGCCGTCCTGGCGGGTGTTGAGTGTGGGGGCTGTAACGGCTCACCGCTCTGTTCCGGGGGTTTTGATAAGGAGAGATCTTTCGAGTAGGTTTCCGTGGTAGTGGTATTTCACTCACCCTTACTTATACCGACGCCTTCCTAGAAGACGCTCGACTGGGGGTAGTAACCCCTGCTTTCCTGAAAGCTCTTTTTTTCTGGTATATCTAGCATTTTATACCTAGAAATTCGTGCTGAAATGGAATTTCACCGGGTGACACGGGACCTTCCTCAGAAATAGATTTTTCCTTTGTCAAAATCCCTTTTATAATAAAATAAAGTTTTATATATACTTACCCAGTAATTACAATAGAGCCCACCCTCCTCCCCTCACATGGACCTTAGAGCATAAACAAAAATGAAGCTCTTGGCTGAGGTGTTTTTCTCTTCACGCCGAAAGTGGGCAGGGCTAGTCACTTACATAAATGAAAAACTATTGCAACCGCGAATTTCAAAATTGAAGCTGCCATTGAGTTAGAAACTCTTAGCTAAGTAATTATTGGGTAAGTATATATAAAACATTATTTTATTATAAAAATGTCATTTTGTTATTACAAAATTGTTTTAAAATTTCTTCTGTGCGCCTGTACTATAGATATCTATTTTAATAGGTTGTGTTGTGGTAGATGAAGGTCCAGAATGGATAAAGTCGGAGGGACTTGGTTAACAGCTCTTCTAAAACGTAAAGGAGTAACTGCTACTTTATATCGCAGTTTTACTAAAGGAACTTTTGGTAATTTTGAAGGAAAAGTAAGTTTATTTTTTGTTTTTATATACAATGTAAATTTTCATCATAAAATTAATTTTATTCTTATACAAATACAAACCTTCATTCTTTACATTAGGATAAGCTTGCAAACATGTAATGGAACAGCCATTCAAGCTTTCCTGACAAGACAGTTAACTGCCGACAGGGAGGGGGAAGCCCTACACATGCCAGACGGTCTACGCGACAATTTGCTTCTGGCTGCTTTTGAGTCAGTGCAGTATATCTTTCACAAATCCCTGCCAAACTTTTGTTGTTTGAACTTTTCATGATTAAAAATATATATGCAGTTGACCCCCACCTATTCGCGGCTCCAGATTCACAGCCTCACCTATTTGCGGGTTTCTCTGTGGAACATATTTACTGTACAGTACACATTACTCACAGAAAATTCACCCATTTGCAGTATTTTTCATAGAGAAATATTCACAGATTATTGTATTTTCATATCATTTTCGTGACTTAATGCACTTTTTGTGATGAAACTATTAAAATATTCAGGTATAAGCATTTTTAGATGATTTTTGCCATTTTGAACTATAAGAATAGGCACTTATAAGCATTTTTAGAGGGATTTGAAGCATTTATGGATTTGAGCTGTCCATGTTGGGTAGTGGTACGCATCCCCCGCAAATAGGCGGGGGTCCACTGTATAGACAGTCTCCGGGTTACGACGGGCTCGGCTTACAATGTTCCGTGTTTACGACGCTCTTCAAATATATTCATCAAAAGATTATTTCCTGAGTCACAATGCATGTTCCAGGTTAATGACTCTGGCAACGCCGATCCGACGGAAGAAATATGGCTCCAAAATGGCAGAATGGTCAAATTTTGGAGGTTTTTTGTTGTAAAACTCAATAAAAATGCAGGATACATTGTTTTCAAAGCACCCAAAGGATTAAAAGTAAGGTTTTCTTACAATTTTCGACGGTATTTTGGGCAACGCCAGTCCAAAGCCGATCGGAAGAAATATGCATCCAAAACAGCAGAATGGTCAATATTTGGAGGGTTTTTTTAATGAAAAACTCAATAAAAATACAGGATTCATTGTTTTCAAGACACCCAAAGGATTAAAAGTCCTGTAAGGTTTTCTTACGATTTTCGACAGTATTTCAGATGACGCCGATCTGAACGGAAGAATATGTATCCAAACCGGCAGAATGGTCAATATTTGGAGGGTTCTTTTATGAAAAACTCAGTAATGAAAATGCAGGATTCGTTGTTTTCAGGACACCCAAAGGATTAGAAGTAAGGTTTTCTTACAATTCTCGACGGTAATATTTCGGATGACTCCATCCAATGCATACAACTGAAGAAAATTCACATTCGTAGATTTTTTCATAGAGCAATATTCACGATTACTGATTTTTATTTTATTTTCATTACTAAATACATTTTTACAATAAAAAAATTATTTACTAATTTTCAAATATTAATATTAAGGTAACCACAGCAAAGTATCGGTAAAATTTTAAATTGAAATCCCGTGAAATCACAAAACCGCTTATCGATGCAATCACTTCATTCAACCTCTCCCTAAGCCCTTTGTTGGCCGAGTTGGTTGAACTTCAGACCGTCATTCGATGGGCCGGAGTTTCGATTCCAAAAGCTGATGAAGAGTTAGAGGAATTTATTTCTGGTGATAGAAATTCATTTCTCGCTATAATGTGGTTCGGATTCCACAATAAGCTGTAGGTCCCGTTGCTAAGTAACCAATTGGTTCTTAGCCACGTAAAATAAGTGTAATCCTTCGGGCCAGCCCTAGGAGAGCTGTTAATCAGCTCAGTGGTCTGGTAAAACTAAGCTATACTTACTTTACTTCAACCTCTCCCTCTCCCCCCTCCCCTGAGATTTAAGTAAGGCCAACTGCCCATCTCTCTCTCTCTCTCTCTCTCTCTCTCTCTCTCTCTCTCTCTCTCTCTGTACTGCATATGTCCTTCAAAGAAATATGGACTACAGTATACAAACAAAAATATACTAAAATTCCATCATCGGTTATGTTGCAATTTTTTTATTGCTTCACGACAACACGATATCGGCTTGAGGGATTAGAAGTAACCAATAACAGAGCTCGTAGCAACCCCCTCTCTCCATGACGATACACTATTGGCCGGAAGGACTGAAAGTATCCAATAACAACTTGTAACAACCCCCTCCTCCCCCTCTCGCTCTCCTTGACGACATGCTATTGGCAGGATGGCTGGGATTTTAACCAACCACAAAGCTTGTGCCTCAAGGGCTTTGCATACACTAAAAGGAGGGTGAGTAGTATTTTTTTTATCTCTCTCTCTGAGATAAGAGAGAGAGAATGATGGCACAGATTTTTAACAAATTTGTGGGAGATGGTGAGGACTAACCACGTTTGTATGATAAATAAATGACTTACCTAGTAATAAGTACCGTACTAATTTTCAGATATTAATAAGATTAAATAATAATAATAATATACTGTGTGTTCATAGTGTTTTAAAAATGCATAGTAAATGTAGTAGTACACCTTTGGAAGACAAATAAAAAAATAATTTTTTGTTGTTGTCAGTCGCAGCAAAGAGAAATGGATTAACATTCCTCTCTCTCTTTTGCCGATGCCAGCACAAGAATGGCAGAATGTAAGGTGTAGTGGTATTTCTCTCTCTCTCTCTCTCTCTCTCTCTCTCTCTCTCTCTCTCTCTCTCTCTCTCTCTCTCTCTCTCTCTCTGGCTGGAAAAGGGTACTAATGTTGAAGATGACTGAAATGATATTAATAATATAATTTCAAAGATTAACCCTTAAACGCCTAATGGATGCAGATCACATACGAACTTATCAAATTGTCTGTTGGATGTCAAGTGGAAAGCGTACCATGTTTTGTCGACTAAAAATGCTTTTTTTAAATATTCGCTGAAAAATAAGAACAGGCCTAGTTTAAGGAAGGTTTCAAATCACGCGCCTTGAGGGATGCTGGGAGTTCACGGATCAAGCTGTTGCTTTGTTTATAACCGTCACCCAGACACGCATGCGCCGAATTCCCTCCTTCTCTGATGTTGACAGCATCAGCGTCCGGACCGTGTGAGAGCGATTTTTTTGATGCATCCGTGTTTTGCAGAACTTTGGCGAGTGTTTGCATATTTGTGCTGCAACAGGACGTTTGCAGAGATGTCTCAAAGTTGTCAGGACCGTGAAAGGCGATACTGCCTGTCGGTAGTGAGCGTGTGAGACGAGTTTGAGACTGGGATGCTGGAGAAGGACCCAGCAGCCAAAGTGACCCAGCTTCTCAGCGCATGTGTTGTTAATCGAAGTGTGACCAAGGCGACCAAGGACCACATCCCGTGCCTTTACGACCCCTGGCAAGCATCGGGGTGTCCTGAGGGGCATCCGAAATTTTTGAAAAAACTTTTCCTTCTGACTGAAAATCCTGGCATTTCTTGAGTCACCATGTCGTAATTTTTCGCCATTTTATATTATTCGTTACATAAAGTGTTATACATCAAAATGTGCGCAATTTCATGTAGAATACAACAAAAATAAATCATGCTTTTAGCTTCTACCATTTTTTAAATATTTTCATATAAATAACGGTAAATAGAAAAAAATCAACCTTCAGTCAACTTTAACTCGAACGAAATGCTCGAAAAACGCAATCGTAAGCCAAAATTCTTACATTCTAGTAACAATCAATCCTTTACCTTCATTTTGCAACAAACGGAAAGTCTCTGGCACAATATTTCGATTTATGGTGAATTTTTGAAAAAAACTTTTTCCTTCCATCCGCGCATGCGAACTCCGCTAAAAATCCTAGCATTACTTGAGTCACCTTGTCTTATTTTTTTCTCCGTTTTATATTATTCGTTACATAAAGTGTTATACATCAAAATGTGCGCAATTTCATGTAGAATACAACAAAAAATAAATCATGCTTTTAGCTTTTACCATTTTTGAAATATTTTCATATAAATAACAATAAAGAGAAAAAAATCAACCTTCGGTCAACTTTAACTCGATTGAAATGGTAAAAAAATGCAATTGTAAGCTAAAAAAAACTTACAGTCTAGTAATATTCAACCAATTTCCTTCATTTTGAAACAATTGGAAAGTCTCTAGCACAATATTTCGATTTATGGTGAATTTTTTAAAAAAACTTTTTTTACGTCCTCCGCATTACGAATTCATGCATCATTTTGTGATAATATTTTCTCTGTGTTGCTTTAATCGTTTTACAATCTGTTATATACCAAAATCATCGCAATTTAGTGTACAATACAACTAAAAAAATTAACTCATTAGCTTTAACCGCTTTGCTTACAGCGCGATTTGTATACAATTATATACGACTTTTTTTTTCCTTGTCATATATTCCAATATTTATATATGATAATGATATTTTTTCATTTCTGAAGGTTGCATACTAAACTTCAGGCAATGAGAAAAAAGGAGCCAAAATGAACTCTTAATCTTAAAAACTAAGAATGCTGTGATTTTTTAAAAAACTTTTTTCCGCTTCATAAGCTCCCGAATCGCAGTGTTGTTTCTTATATAGACATTTTTGTAAATAGGGCTTCGGCGTTTAAGGGTTAATACAGTAGTAATAGAATAATAATTTAAGCTACTGTATATTTGATGTAGGATGATACTTAAAGTATACATTTGGTATTTGAACTTTCAAGATAGGTTGTCATAAGCATTTTTTAAGGGGATTTTTGCTTTTCCGAGGATTTTGCATTTCCATGGTAGGCTCTGAAACTTATTCCCATGTAAAAATCTGGGTTCTGTGTTCCAAGTCTTTTTCTGTGAAGTTCAAGTCTTTTTCTGGTAGGTAGCGGTCTTCTCTCTCTCAAATCATTGTCTATCTCTCTCACCCAACCTTGGAAGTACTCAGAGGATTAAAGTAAGAGTTTTCTTAATTTTCAACGATTCTTTATCTTTACATCGATTTTAGAAATTTATGATCAAATTTCAGAATGGAACCCCATGTATAAATCAAAGAGACTGCCTGTATATATTTACAGTCAACCCCTATACAATATATAACAGGCAGTCCCCGGTTTACAACAGGGATTCCGTTCTTCACGCTGCGTTAAATCCTCAAAATCGTCATGTTTGAAAAATCGTCGAAAATCGTTAAAAATCCTAAGAAAACCTGACTATTAATGCTCTGGGTGTATTGAAAACAATGTAAACTGCATTTTTATTGAGTTTTTCATCAAAAAACCCTCCAAATTTTAATTATTCTGCTGTTTTGGAGCCATATTTCTTCCGTCGGATCGGCGTTAGACAAATAGTAACCCTGGAACATGCGTCAAACCATGAAATGATTTCTGATGAATATATCTGAAAAGCGTCAGAACCTTGGAACGTGAGAGGACCGTCGAAACCGGGGACTGCCTGTATATACAGGCAGTCCCCGGTTATCGGCGACCTGGTTTTATGGGGCTTGTCTAGCAACAAAAATCGGCAATTTTTGGCACCGAAAATCGCTGATTTCCACTTATTGGTGCCAATAATTGGGTATTGGCGTCGATGCACACTTAACAGAGCCACCAATTTTCAGATATCGGCGATTTTCGGTCATCATCACGCTATCAAAACAGAACCCATTGGAAAAATTATTATATATATATATATATATGTTATATATATATATATATATATATATATATACTTACAGTATACAGGCGGTCCCGGTTTACAACGAGGGTTCCGTTCTTAATAAAACGTCGTAACCGAAAATCGTCGTAGAACACCTGAACATCGTCGAAAATCGTCAAAAATCATAAGAAAACCTTACTTTTAATGCTGTGGGTGCATTGAAAACGATGTAAACTGCATTATTATTGAGTTTTACATCAAAAAATTCAAATTATGATTATTCTGCCATTTTGGGGCCATATTTCTTCTGTCGGATCGCGGACTCTGTCAAACATCCGTTACTTGCCAGACAATAATTTCTGATGAATATATTTGAAAAGTCAGAACCTCGAACGCATCTTAGTAAATTTGTCCTGTATATATATATATATATATATATATATATAATATATATATATATATGATGAATATATATTATTATATGACTTTGATATATATATATTATATATATATAACTATGATATATATATATTTTATTATATATATATATATATATATATATATATATATATATACTTTCTCTATATATATATATATATATATATATATATATATATATATATATATATACATACATACATACATACATACATACAGTATATATATATATATAAGTGAATCCACAGGAAAAAGACAGGCAGAAGTTCAGTACTAAGCACTTTCACGTTTATTGACGCATCGTCAGAACTTAATGAGAGACAAATATAAAGAAGGTTACAAAGTAAACAAAAAGAACAAGAATACCAGATGGTCAGTTGTCAAAGGGTAATAAAAAGAAAGTTAATCCAGGATAATCCAGGATCGAGCTGTCACAAACTGAACCTAAGACCACACAAAAAGAAATACTAAAGTTTAGGCTTACAAAATCCAAAAACATGTATAACCTTGAATACCAGATGGTTAATTGCCAGGGGTTAAACAGAAAAGGTTAATCCACGGCAAATCCGGGATCATGCGGTCGCAAACTAATCCAAATGTATACTTAACCATAAGGCAAACGGAATCTTACACATTCAAATTGCCGAAACATGTATAAAAATTAATTTTTGTACATGCAACTTACCCATCAGATATATACTTAGCTATAGTCTCCGACATTCCCGACAGAATTTCAAATCTCGCGGCACACGCGGCAGGTAGGTCAGATGATCTACCTTTCCCGCCGCTGGGTGGAAGGAATAGGAACCATTCCCGTTTTCTAATCAGATTTTCTCTGTCGCTGGTTCCGACAACATCTGTTGTTGGTTCCTCCTGATTTGGATTTCTTTCTCGCTTGCTGAGGATCTTTTTTGGACAGATTTTTGGTGACGTATTGGATCTTTGGCTTGGCATACGCTATTGTGGACTGTTTTTGGAATTGTTTAGGATTTTTCTGTCAAGATGTCTGATGTTAATGTTGCACCTGTTTTAGAGTGTGTGTTAGGCAAGAGTGTAAGGTGAGGTTGCCGAAAGCTTCAGTAGACCCTCACACTGTATGCATGAGGTGTCGGGGGAATGATTGCTCTTTTGATAATAGGTGTAATGAATGTGAGAAATATCTGAGAAGGAATGGAAGGCTTTGAATCTTATGTGAGGAAACTTGAGAAGGATAGAGCTAGGAAGGCTTCCTCTAGAAGCTCTAGTAGGTCTCGATCTAATGAGCTTGAGAGTGGGGACACTAATACCATTGTAGTTTCTCCTAAAACTCTGGTTTCAGCCCCTTCTCCCTTCACCGAACCTGCGGATTCGTCATCAGAAATGGCTGCTATGAAGGCGGAGATCCGTAGGATGCAATCGCAACTACGTGCTATGAAAGAAGGAAAAGGTAAGAGTGATAGTGATTTGTGCAGTGTCCCCAGTGCAGTGGAGGGGGCGTCTGACCGGCTCCGCATTGCTCCTAGGCCTAGACCGCTTCCAAACTCCCAGGACCAGTGGAGGAGGAATGTCGAAAGCCGCAAGGAAGATGTAGAGCATCCCCAACGGTCAGGCGTCCCTTCCGCAGACCCTGTTGATGCGTCCCAGGCTGCCTTGGATCGCCACAGGAAAGGCATCCTAAGGAAGTGTTTTTCGGCTTCTGACTCTTCTTCTCCGAGGCGCGGATGGATTTCGGCTGAGGAGTCGCGCCCTTTGAAGAGGTCCTGGAAGGCTCCTAGAGGTGACGCCTTGGATTCAAGCCCTGAGCGCTTCCCAGAGGAATCTCCTGGTGAGCAAGAAGAGAGCCTGAAGATCCCCCTCGTCCTCTCCAGGAGAAGTACAGGAGTCAACCAAGCAGATTTTGGTCGGTCTCCAGGCTCAGTTGTCTGCTCTTGTTGGTTCGCTAGCCAAGGATTCTTCACGTAGGAAGGACGATTCTCTTCCTGTCAAGAGCTCCAGTAAGCGTCCTTCTTCCAGCAGGCTCTCTTCTCCTGTTAAGCGCCCTTCCAGCAGCAAGCGCTTTTCGTCGAGTAGGCGCTCTTCTCCTAGTAGGCACTCTTCTCCCAGCAGGCGCGTTTCTTCTTTGGAAGGAAGCGCCTCTCCTTTCAGATGCTCCTCTCCTCGCAGACGCTCTTCTCCTCTTGATAGGCGCTCTTCTTATGCCAAGCTCTCTTCTGGTAATAGGTGTCGCTCTCCTAGCAGGCGCTCTTCGGTGGACAAGAGCGCCTCTCCTGACAGGCGCCAGACTGGCAGCAGGCGCTCTTCAATGGACAGAAACGCCTCTCCTTCCAAGCATTCTTCTCCTGATAGGCACTCTTCTTCCTTCAAGCTTTCTTCTCCAGCTGCTCCTTTGGAGGACGTTTCAGAGGATGAATCCCCAAAGACGCTGGGATCTCGGACTACAAGAGACTAGCTGCTTTATTGGTTCAGGAGTTTGGAGACTCTCTTAGCCATGCTGCCCCTCCTTCTCCTGGGTTTATGGGACAGTACCAAGTCAACAAAACCTCCTCATTTGTGAAGATGCACCCTACTATATCTATGAAGAAGGCATTAAAGGGCTTTGGGGAGTGGATGCAGTCGAAGAAGGAAGCGGGCAAGACTGTTTTCTCCTTTCCTCCTTCTAGGCTCTCGGGGAAGTCTGGTATTTGGTATGAGACCAAGGAACTGATGGGGTTGGGGCTCCCCTCATCGGCAGATGCTGACTTTTCGTCTCTGGTTGACTCTTCCAGAAGGCTTTCTCTCCTTGCGGCGAAGGCGACTTGGGGAATGTGTGAGCTGGACCATCTCCTCAAGGGCCTTTTCGGATAATGGAAGTCTTTAATTTTATGGATTGGTCCCTTGGGGCGTTGGCCAGGAGGACGCAGGACCCCAAATTCCTCAGCATGGAGGATTTTGTCAGCGTTTTGTCCTGTTTAGACAAAGCAGTGAGGGAAGACTCTACCGAAGTCGCTGCCTTGTTTGGAGCTGGAATTCTCAAGAAAAGGTCAGTTTTCAGCTCCTTCCTATCTAAATCAGTGTCTCCTCTCCACAGGTCCTCTCTGTTGTATGCTCCTCTGTCAAACCATCTTTTTCCACAGGAGACAGTTAAGGAGATTTCTCGCTCCTTATCGGAGAAAGCTACCCCGGATCTTCTTGCCCAGTCTTCTAAGAGGATGAGGCATGCTGTTCCTTTTGCAAAAGAGAAAGTGCCCTTTCAGGAGCCCTTTCGAGGGGGCCCTTCTTCAAGAGTCTCTTTCCGGAGTCGAAGACCGGAGAGAAGAGGAAGGTCTTCAGCTCGTCCAGCAAAGAAGACCAAGTGATATTCAAGTCCTCCAGACAACAGTGGGTGCCAGACTGCTGAGATTTGCTGAAGTCTGGGCACAGAGAGGGGCGGACGACTGGTCCCTCTCTATTCTAAAGAAAGGATATCTCATCCCCTTCAGGGAGAGACCTCCCTTGACAACAACTCCAAGGGAGTTATCAGCCAGGTACAAGGATCCTGTCAGGAGCCAGGACCTTCTACAAGCAGTAGAACAGATGCTGGAGAAGGAGGCCATAGAACCGGTTCAAGAGCTCCATTCCCCAGGTTTTACAATCGGCTGTTTCTGGTGCCGAAATCTTCAGGGGTGGAGGCCGGTTCTGGATGTAGCGCCCTGAACTTCTTTGTTATCAGGACGAAGTTCACAATGGAGACGACCTCTTCGGTTCTGTCTGCTCTTCGTCCAGGGGATTGGATGGTGTCCCTGGACCTTCAAGACGCATATTTCCACGTACCCATTCATTCCTCTTCAAGGAAATACCTGAGGTTCGTGGTTCAGGGAAGAGTGTTCCAGTTCAGGGCCCTGTGCTTCGGACTTTCGACGGCCCCCCAAGTGTTCACGGGCATTCTGAGGAATGTAGCACACTGGCTACATCTGGAGGGCGTAAGAATCTCACTCTATCTAGACGACTGGCTGATTCGAGCGCAATCGAAGGATCTCTGTCTGGAGTACTTGTCAATTACACTAAATATGACCCAGTCCCTAGGACTGTTAGTAAACCTCGGGAAGTCCCAGATGATTCCTCAGCAGAGCATTGTCTACCTGGGGATTCGGATGGATTATCGGGATTTTCAAGCATTTCCATCCCGAGAAAGAAGAGATCGCTGCCTAGAGAAGTTGACTGCCTTCCTAGAGAAAGAACATTGTTCGCGAGGAATGGATGAGTCTGCTGGGGACCATTTCCTCTCTGGAACAGTTTGGTTCCCTTAGGAAGACTTCACCTAAGACCCCTTCAATTCTACCTGAGGAGAAATGGGATCAGAAGTCTCAGGATTTGTCAGCTTCATTCCAGATATCGGACAGGGTAAAGGAGGATCTCCGTTGGTGGTTGGACCCTCAGAAATTAAACCAAGGATTGCCTCTTCAGTTGCCGAGCCCTCCCTAGTGTTGTTTTCAGGCGCCTCAGAGTCAGTATGGGGAGCAACACTGGGCTTGAGAAAGTGTCAGGCACCTGGAAGGGGAACAGGTGACCTGGCACATCAACAGGAAGGAACTGTCCGCGGTTCATCTAGCCCTCATCCATTTCAAGCCACAGGTCACAGGATCAGTAGTACAGGTAAACTCGGACAACACTACAGCCCTGGCTTACATCAGGAAACAGGGAGGAACACATTCCTTCTCCCTTTCGAAACAGCAAGGACTTTGTTGCTGTGGGCGGAGAGAGAGGAAGATCAGACTCCTCACCAGGTTCGTGCAAGGGAAAGGAATGCGAGGGCGGATCTGTTAAGCAGAAAGGAGCAAGTCCTACCCACAGAGTGGACGCTCCATTCCGAGATTTTGCGAGAAGCTGTGGAGCCTTTGGGGAAGGCCGAATATAGATCTATTTGCAACCACATTGGAATGCAAGACTGGAGAACTACTGCTCTCCGATCTCAGACCCGAGGGCAGTTGCTATAGACGGTCTTCTCATGGTGTGGTCCGGAATAGATGGCTATGCTTTTCCCCCCATTCAAGATCTTGGGGGAAGTATTAAGAAAGTTCGCTTCTTCAGAAGGCACGAAACTGACCCTGATCGCCCCGTTTTGGCCAGCTCAAGATTGGTTCACAGAGGTACTGGAATGGATGATGGATTTTCCCAGATTGCTTCCACACAGGAGCGATCTTCTCAGACAGCCCCACTTCGACAGATTCCACAAGAATCTCCCCTCTCTCAATCTGACTGCCTTCAGACTATCGAAGGACTGGTCAGAGCGAAGGGATTTTCGCACAAGGCTGCAAAGGCTATTGCCAGAGCCAGAAGAACCTCAACCTTGCGCATCTACCAGTCGAAGTGGGAGGTTTTTAGAAGATGGAGCAAGACTCAGAAGATATCCTCTTCCAATACCTCTGTGACAGACATCGCTGACTTCCTGCTTTACTTGAGGGAGCAGTGCAACCTCGCTGTACCTACGATCAAAGGTTACAGAAGTATGCTGGCTTCAGTATTCAGACACAGAGGTCTGAATATTTCAGAAGACAAAGACCTTCACGATCTTATTAGGTCTTGCGAAACGTCTAAGACCAAGACCTCGAAGCCTCCCAGTTGGAATTTAGATGTTGTTTTAAAGTTTTTAATGTCCAAGAAATTTGAACCTCCCAAAAAGCTTCCTTCAGGGATCTGACCAGGAAGTCACTGTTTCTCTTTGCTCTGGCTTCTGCTAAGAGAGTAAAATAGTTGCAGGCTTTGGAAGGTAGGGTTGGGTTTAAGAAGGACTCAGCTATTTGCTCCTTCAAACCCTTCTTCTTGGCGAAGAATGAAAACCCTTCAAACCATGGCCAAGAAGCTTTGAGGTGAAAGGACTTTCTTCAGTGACAGGGCAAGAGTTGGAGAGGACTCTGTGTCCGGTTAGGAGCCTAAAATTCTACCTAGATAGGAAGAAACAGCTGGGAGGTACAGTCGAGAGTCTCTGGTGCTCAGTCAGGGATCCTAGTAGATCCATCTCGAAGAATGCTCAAGCTTTTTTCATCAAAGATGTCATCAGAGAAGCGCATCTGTCTTGTGAGGATGAGCACCTAAAGCTCCTTAGAGTGAAAGCGCATGAGGTGAGAGCCATAGCGACATCATTGGCTTTTCACAAGTTGTCTCTCCAGGCTCTTATAGAGGCGACTTACTGGAGATGTAATTCGACATTTGCATCTCATTATTTGAGAGATGTTAGAGTAACTTATGATAAGTGCTTCTCTGTGGGAGTGTACGTATCTTCGGATTCGGTGCTGGGACAGGGAGCTGAAACTAATCCTTTATAATTTAGTTAATTTAGTTGATTTTAATACTATGTGATGTGTGTTTTTATGGTCGATTGGAAGAGGGTGTTGGAAGTTAAACCCCCTTTCAATTCGTAACACTAACAAGGTTAGAATTGGTCAGGTGGTCGGGATTGGTTGTTGTGCTCCTTGGTTGTTTATTGATACCTAAAGCTCTGTCATGTAAGAGGGATAACCCCCATTGATATGATACAGGTAAAGGCTCTGTCATGTAAGTGGGTCAGCCCCCATTGACACGATCCAAAATAAGGCTCTGTCATGTAAGTGGGTCAGCCCCCATTGACACGATCTAGAAGGGCTGTCAGTCACAGGTCTCAACCTCGCTGAAGCTCTTGAGGCAAGCAGACTCATAGACAGTATCCATGAAGTCTTCTGCCCAATCAGGTAAGAACCATGGTTTTTATATCCTACAACATATGTTGTTTCCTGTTTTTTTTTAAATATTAGCTGTCTCTTACCCTCCACCAAGGGTGCCAATCAGCTAAGTATATATCTGACGGGTAAGTTGCATGTACAAAAATGATATTTTTATGATAAAATAAAGTTTTGTACATACTTACCCAGCAGATATATACGATTAATGGCCCACCCAGCCTCCCCTCAGGAGACAGGTGGAAGAGAAAATCTGATTAGAAAATGGGAATGGTTCCTATTCCTGCCACCCAGCGGCGGGAAAGGTAGATCACCTGACCTACCTGCCGCGTGTGCCGCGAGATTTGAAATTCTGTCGGGATCGTCGGAGACTATAGCTAAGTATATATCTGCCGGTTAAGTATGTACAAAACTTTATTTTATCATAAAAATATCATATTAATTTTGCTTATAGTTATCAACAACTTTTTTAATTATTAAAGCATCAAGTTTAAATAAACCAAGACTTAAATTTAGAACACTTTCATTATTTGACTTAATAAAACAAGATTTGATGATACAGTATTCCTTTTAACTGTGTCATTGCATGGGACTAAAGGTCTTGCTTTACTCCAGTTAATAGGATGATCAAAATCTTTCATATGTACGAATAATGCATTTGATATTTGGCCAGTTCTCACAGAATATTGGTGTTGTTTGATTCGTTGTGAAAGTTAAAGTATACCTTAGTTTTACCAGACCACTGAGCTGATTAACAGCTCTCCTAATATATTTTATCATATTTTTTACAAGGAATTTCATAGATGCAGCCAGAAACATCTTTAGGAGAATTTT
The DNA here is from genome assembly GCF_040412425.1 of Macrobrachium rosenbergii. Taxonomy (NCBI): domain Eukaryota; kingdom Metazoa; phylum Arthropoda; class Malacostraca; order Decapoda; family Palaemonidae; genus Macrobrachium; species Macrobrachium rosenbergii. The sequence goes on from NC_089781.1 coordinate 45,998,231, forward strand.
TTATCAGTAAACTCTAAACATTAAAATTACTGAAAGCAACATTTATGTTGAAAAGCTTTAAAATTCTAGGAATTTGTAAAAACCTTTCATCATACGGTAATTTGAGAATATTATGCTTACTGAATTCAAGTTTGTTATTAGTTAAATAAAATGTTTTCCTGGCTCTTTTCCATGCTACATCTACAAAGGTCCTTGGGTATTTAAGTTTCAAAGCAATATCATAAATAGTTTTGATCTCAGCATCAATGAACTGCCGGCTACAAACATGTAAAGCCCTTAAGAACATTCCAGAAAAAACAGAGAATTTAACATTCTGATGATGATTGGAATAATAATGAACAAAAGATGCAATGTTAGTTGATTTTTGAAAGACTGAAAAGGTGAAATTTTTATCATGTCTATGGACAGTTACATCAAGAAAATTCAAATTACAATTTCTTTCTTCCTCTACGGTAAATTATATAGAAGGGACTAAATTATTTAGCTTGACGAGAAATTCCTGGAGATTTTCTTGAACTGGCCAGATACAAAAAATGTCATCTACATACCTAAACCATATAACTTTTTGGGGCAAAATTCTTGGTAAGAACTTTGTCTCAAAAAATTCCATGTAAATATTGCTAAGGACAGGAGATAAGGGATTACCCATAGCCATACCAAACTTTTGTACAAAAAATTCCCCATTGAAACAAAATTTACTATCTTCGATATATAACCTTATAAGATTTGTGAGGTTTGCTACAGTTAAGGAAATGTCATAACTTTCTAATTCCTCCTCTAAAAATTCCAGTAAATCATCTACCAGCACTTTTGTAAATAAAGAGACAACATCAAAACTATCCATAGTAAAATCAAATTTCAAATTCAAACTACTCAATTTGTCTATAAAGTCGACATTATTTTTTATATTCGTATTAGAAATGTTTCTTACCAATGGTGTAAGAATTTTTTCAAGCCATTTAGATAAGTTATACGAAACTGAGCCTGCTGAACTAATGATTGGTCTAATAGTGTTATTGATTTTGTGCATCTTGACTAAACCATAGAGATATGGTAGGCAGGGGCACTGAGTGGTGAACTGTTTTAATTAAATGGTCAGAGCCCTTAAAAATGGATTTAATTTGTTTGGTAAAATGAGAGTTAACTGTCTGTGTGGGATCTGACCTCAGTTTCATATAAGTTTCACTATCATTCAATAATGCCATTATTTTTTCTGGGCTTGACCTGTGTCACCCAGTGAAATGGTTCCAATAGCACACATTTCTAGGTATAACTGTTGCTAAATATACCAATCTAGGTATAACTGTTGCTAAATATGCCAGAGAAAAAAGCTATCCATAATGCCGGGGTTACTACCCCCAGATCGAGCACCATAATGGTGTCGGTATGCACTAGGGGTGAGTGGAAGCCACTATCACAGGTCTTCATCCTACAGATCTCTCTATTCTCAAAGTCCCAAATTTGGGTGTGCCGTACTAAGGATTGCCTCCGCTCACCCACGGTCTCCCACGCGACCGCCATTTTCATTCCAATTTTAGCACAGCTACGAGAACACGTAAAATTTTGTTTTGTGATTGTGTTCCGTTTTTTGGCAGCTCATCATGTCCTCCACCGAGAGTTTCCCACCACCTAAGTTGAGTACTATTTCTGTTTGGTTTGTTTAACGCAAGAGGCATCGTATTTATGAATTGTACGTTAATATTGTTTACCAGTGTAAACAGTTCTGTTTCGCAAAGATGAGCGTGGGCTGTATGTGTGCCTCTTTCCCCTTTCGACCTTCAATCTCAACTTTTCTATTAAAAGAACGAATTCTCCTAGTTTTTATCTATACTCCATTCAGTTTGGAGCTTAATTGGAGAATTTACCAGGTCGCTGGTAGGAGATGAGGAACCGGGTATCACGACAGAACTAGGCTCACCCTTCTCTGATAATAGAATTTGAGTCTTTTTATCGGTCTCCTTCCTCCACCAGCGAGCTGGTTCCTTCTCGATGGTGTAAATTATTTGATCATGATGATAGCTGATATGTACAAGGATGGATGACATGTCCATTCCTGGATTAATTTATGCATGTGATTCAGCATCAGGGGAGGCCATTTTGGTACCTAACGTTACCAATATAACCCATGTTTCCTGGACCTTCTCTGCCGCCGACTCAATTATGTATTTATATTTGTATTTATATAGGTTTAATCCTAGGCTAACCCACATCACGAATGGTTGACTCTTACATTTTGGTTGTTCATATACTAGGTAGTTTTATTTCTAATATAAGATAGTTAACTAGCCTAACCTACCGAGGCTAGGCATGACAGTGCTCTTACACGATGTTCAGGCTACCTAGCTCTCCTGACCAGGCCGTCTTACGGTTTTGGGGAGGAGGGTTAGGCTAGTGAGGGAGTTCCCCCGTTCACACTTAGCCCACCTGACCAGGCCGTTAGGTTT